>NW_024429197.1:8676424-9008924 GCF_017639785.1 Mesocricetus auratus
GAGTACTCAGGGCAGGGGTCCTTCCAGCACAGCAGCCTGGGGAGCAGGCTTGAGGACAGGTCCTTTGGAGAAAGGCAGCTGCTGGGCATGGGTGTTGCTGCAGGGGGAGGCGTCTATAGAGTTCTGCTCAAGGCAGCAACAGCCATAGCCAGGATTGAGCAAGCCTACAGATAGATGCCTTCCGTGGGACCTGGCCCTCGGCCTCTCCTGCCTTGTCACACTGTATTTCATTATCTTACCCACTGTCTGAACAGCCCTGTGAGCCTGGTGTGTTTTCTTTCTCCATTTTATCCTATTTTTGAGACAGCCTCACTATGTAGCTCTGGCTGGCCTGGAACTCACTGTAGACCAGGCTGTCGTGGAATCCACAGAGATCCACCTATTGGGATTTGGGGCATGTGTTACCATATGCTCCCTTTATTTTGTAAGTATTTTTATTTTTTAATAATCTGCATATGTATGTATGTATGTATGTATCCGAGTGCAGGCTCCCACAGAGCCCAGACAAATGGAATCCCCCTCCAGCTGGAGTTAGAAGCATTGTGAGCTCTCTAACCAAACGTGGCTCAGCAGTATTCTTAACTGTTGAGTCACCTCAGCCCCCATTTCGGTTTTTTTTTCTTTCTTTCTTCTGAGACAGTCTCGTGTGTACCAGGCTGGCCTCTAACTGGCTGTGCAGCCAAGGATAATCTTGAACTTTTAATCCTCCTGCCTCTGCTTCCCAAGTGCTAGGATTACAGGCATGCTCCATCATACCTGGTTTATGCAGTACTGGGGGTGGAAAACAGAACTTCACACATGCTAAGCAAGCACTCCACTAAGTAAACAACACCCCTGGAAGAGGGTGGATGTGTAGATCACTGTAGCTCTGGCTATGTAGACCAGGCTGGCCCCAAACTCACAGAGATCTGCCTGCCTCTGCTTCCTAAGTGCTAGGATTAAAGGGTTTTTCTTATATGTGATCTCAAGATGTGGTCTAGACTAGCTTCTAATTTAGAATTCCCCTTCCTGGGATTGCAGGTGGGCACTGCCATACCTTGCTTGGAAAGGGCATTTTGGATATTGAAAAATAGATGTTGCACTGTGTGGTGGGGTATGTGTGTGTTCAGAGAGGAGGGGGTTTTCAGATGCCCCAGCTATCACTGGGTACCGCCATTCTCTGACTTGCTGTGTGATCTTGCACAGGCCCTGTGCCTCTCTGGGCTTTAGCTGAATCACCTGTCAAGTAAAGTGTTGGGTAGAGGGTCTCTGTGGCTGGACCTGGTAGCCAGTGTGGAAGTTGGCAGTACTGTAGAGAAGGGTCAGGTCAGGGAAGGAGGAATGTAGAAAAATGTCAAGCATTTGAGGCCAAGGAGGAGAGAATGTTTTGACAGCAAAGAGATCACCAGTGACCTTGGCAAGCTTTGGCCCTTTGGAATGAAGTGAGCGGAAGTGGCTTTGGACAGGGGCCAGGAAAGGGCTGAGCCAGAGGAAATGGGAGAGTGGGACCCAGAGATAGGGGAAGGATGTCTGCCTTAAGGCAGGGGTGGATAATGTGAAGAGGTCACTCGTGATTGATTAGTATTGCCTGCCTGAGGCCATAGTTGAGAAACGGGGAAGCAATGTCTGCCAAGGACACCAGCATTGGGCATGGATGTGTCTCGGGTTGGAGCGGTGGGCTGGGTGTCTTGAGCTGTGAGGAAGCAGCATTGGTTATTAGGAAATACCTTAGAGCCTTTTCCCGACCTTTGACTAAACTGGGGCAGTTTGCCTTATGGCCAGTTGTGTGATCCAGCGATCAGGAGCATGGGCAAGTTAGTGTCTTTTGCACTCCATCCAGTTCCTTGGCTGCAGACTAGGCATGAGAGACCTTCAAGGCTGCTGTGCCTACATTGTTGTTTGATGTGGCGGCTCTGCATATCCTGGAGATAGTGCTGTGAGTTTTGGTTTCTTCCAGAGCAGGGCGTTATTCTGGTGTCCTTACACAGAACTAGGGATACCATGGGGACTCTCTGCTTCCTTTTGGAGGATCTAATGGATGGGATGTCGTGTTGGGCTTTAGGATCATCTCAGTTGGGGCTCAGGAGACCGAGAGGGCATCATGTCAAACATAGCTGGGGTTGACATTCCTATACTCAGAAAACATTGAGTGCCAGCTGTGTGTCAGGCTTTGGGTGACCAGTCAGCAAAGTCCTCTTACCTGGGTCTAAGAGGAGGGGTAATACTTGTAGGGCCCCTCCCATGCCCACCCACAAACACATAGTGTCAGTGAGGGGCAGCATCTTACTTAACACAGATCCTGAACCATGAGCCATGTGAATGAAATGACAGAATCCGTGGAACTCAAGACTCTGGGGCACGGCCAAAGAAAGCAACAAGGAATCCAGAGGGGACAGGGACATGGTAGTGTCTCCTCGAGCCCAGGATTCCTCCCACTCCTGACAGTGCAGGAGTATACTAAGCTTGTATCATGGCCTTTCCATCCTGGCAGGTTGGGAAGGCACAGGACTTGTGGAATGGACACAGTCACCTGAGTACCTCCTATGGGTGTGGCACCTTTGGGTTGACAGGCAGGACCCTAACAGGGCTTTGCTCTCTCAAGTAAGCTTGGCCCCATTTCCCACTATGTGATGGGTGCTTAGCTTCAGCTCCAAGGAGGAACTGGGAGATGGCCAAACTTCCCTTGGGGTCTCCTTTGCCTTATCACTCTTTCCTGCATGGAGACCAGGTGGGGCCCTTCCCAACTCTCCCCTGCCCTGTCTTTTTTTTTTTTTTAAGATTTATTTATTATGTATACAGTGTTCTGCTTGCATATCAGAAGAGGACACAGATCTCATTATAGATGGTTGTGAGCTACCATGTGGTTGCTGGGAATTGAACTCAGGTCCTCTGGAAGAGCAGTCAGTGCTCTTAACCTCTGAGCCATCTCTCCAACACCCCCCACACCCCCTCTGTCTTTAACCCATGCTCGCCCCTCCTCCTTGCTGACATTAGTGATGGCCAGGACATCTTGAAGGACCCTTTCCATGGGCCATGGCTGCAGCACAGTGGAGCTAGTGATATTTTACTCTAACCCTAGTCCCTCTCCTTGGGTCACTGTGTCTTTGCTGGTCCTCAGTTGCCAATCTTTAAAGCAGGCGTGGGCTGGGATGTAGCATCTGGTGGGTAACTACCTGTATTTACCATGGTGGCTTTGTTGTCCCCTGCCTTCAACTCTCTAGCCTCATTTTCCTTATCTATAATATGTGTGTCTTAATTAGGGTTTCTATTGCTGTGAAGAGGCACCATGACCACGGCAGCTCTTTTTGCTTTTTTGAGTTTCTCTGTGTTGTGTAGCTTCAGCTGTCCTGTAACTCATTCTGTAGGCCAGGCTAGCCTTGAACTCAGAGAGATCCACCTGCCTCTGCCTCCCAAGTGCTGGGATTACAGGCATGCACCACCACCGCCCAGCCTACCACAGCAACTCTTACAAAGAAAACATTTAATTGTGGCTCACTTACAGTTTGGAGGTTCAGTCCATTATCATCAAGGTGGGACATTCAGGCAGATGTGGTACTGCAGAAGCAGCTGCTACATGTTGATATGCAGGCAACAGGAAGTAGACTAAGTGTCACACTGGTAAAGCTCGAGCATATGTGAGTCCTCAAAGCCCACCCCACAGTGACAGATTTCCTCCAACAAGGTCACACCTGCTTCAATAAAACCTCACCTCCAGCCAGGTGGTGGTGGTGCACGCCTTTAATCCCAGCACTCGGGAGGCAGAGGCAGGCGGATCTCTGTGAGTTTGAGGCCAGGCTGGACCGACAGCCTCCAAAACAATACAGAGAAACCCTGTCTCGAAAAACCAAAAACCAAACAAACAAAAAAAACAAAAAACCTCACCTCCTAATAGTGCCACTCCTTTAGGGGGTCATTTTCTTTCAAACCACCATAATGTGATAACCCCATCTCAAAGAATCAGACTGAGGACTCAGTGAGGGACCATTTACTGTCAGCATTGACACTGAGTTTGTGCACATGAGATGGCATAGCCAAGTCTTGACTCTAGACTGACTGACTCTGACTTGGTTTGACTTCCTGAGCTTTGAGGTGGCGGTCTGCAGCGTGTGACAGGTTGTGGTGCTCCCAAGGGTAAATGGGGACAATGTATGTGAAGCTGGTCAGGATTTGGGTAGGCTGGGAGGTAGTAGTGAGGATGGGGGTAACGCCAGGGCCCTTTGTAGGTGTGCTGAGGGGGTGGGTAGCGAGAGCCAGGCCTGCTCAGCACTCTGAGGGCTGCCTGTTCTGTGCTAGAGTTGCCAGAGAACTGGACGGACACGCGGGAGACACTGCTGGAGGGCATGATTTTCAGCCTCAAGTACCTCGGCATGACGCTCGTGGAACGGCCCAAGGGCGAGGAGCTGTCGGCAGCTGCTGTCAAGAGGATCGTGGCCACAGTGAGTGTCCAGACAGGACGACAGGAGCCCAGGACAGCTCCCCCTGCCCCAGCTGCCCTTGTCCCCAGGTGGGATCTGTGTGACATGTGCTTGAGTCTCCTGTGTCCAGCTCAGGGGTATTTCTGGAAATTGCCTATGTATTTGCCCGCAAGGGTCAGTTAGCATCCTCTTCAGACCACCCTGCCTTGACGCTTCCAGCCTTCAGTCCCCATCTCAGGCTCCTGGTGACTCACTAGCTCCAAGGAGGGAAGGAAGTTATTCCCCATTTACCATGTTCTCACTGCTTGACTGTGTGGTCCACCAAAGTGTCCTCCCCCTACCTCTGAGTGGGTGTGGGCCCTTTAAGTCCACTCCTAGGGTGGCCTTGACCTGTAGCTCAGGCTCTGGCATGTGGGTGGAGCTGGGTCCCTAGGTCATGGTGCTATGGCAATCTCTCAGCTACATGTCCCTGGGCTAGTCTCTTCCCCTCGGAGTCCCCGTCTTCCTGGACAGGAGGCAGGGCATGTTGAGCCCCCCCTGTGAGGGCCAGTTCTCACCAGGCATCGGGCTAGTGGGCAGCAGTTGTCCATTTGTGTCTCAGGAGAGTTGTCCTCATTTGCTTTTTGTTGCTGTGCTAAAACACTGACCAAAAATGAGTTGGGTAGGAAAGGGTTTGTTTGTCTTAAACTGAGGGAAGTCAGGACAGAGACTGAAGCAGAGACTTTGGAATGAAGCTTACTGGCTTGCTCAGTCTGCTCTTACATCCAGGACCACCTACACAGGAGTAACGCCCCCCCCCAGGGGACTGGGCCCTCCCATATCAATTGCCCACCAAGGAAATACCCCCACAAAGTTGCCTATAGGCCAGTCTGATAGCAGTGTTTTCTTAATTAAGGGTCCCTCTTCCCAGATGACAAGGGTGCTGGTTGAGTGTCTACCCTCTGGTACCTGCCAGTTATCTGAGCTGAGGGGCCTTGGAGCAGTGAGGTACAGGCCACTAGACAGGCTCCTCTGACCCCTGTGTGCCCCTAGGCCAAGGCCAGCGGGAAGAAGCTGCAGAAGGTAACTCTCAAGGTGTCGCCCAGGGGAATCATCCTGACTGACAGCCTCACTAGCCAGCTCATTGAGAACGTGTCCATTTACAGGTACGCCCAGCAGGGAGTGGCCGTGTCTGCTCCTGAGTGTCTCCGTGTCTGCTCCTGAGTGTCTTGTCTGAATCTCGGCTCTACAGCTGTCTGTCTGGGGTCCGGGGTATCTCAGTTTCCCTGGCTGTAAATGGGCTGGGGGCGTGTCCTGCCTCTTGGTGCTGTTAATGTAGTGCTAGCAAGTAACCCACAGTTCACAGGGATCTGTGCTGTGCTGTGGTGGCGGCTACTGCTGTCCCCTAAACAGCTAAAGCCGCCTCAGAGGGCCTGTGCCTCGGCTGCTGCTAAGTCAGGCTGGGAACACAGAGCTATGAAACCTGCCTATTCTCTCTGCCTTGAACACAGTTCTCAGATGTTCCCTCTCTGCTCCTAGGGGGTGGGGTCTAGCCCTGGGGACTCAGGCTATCCCACTTCACCGCAGCTGGCCAGGTGTAGGAGTAGAAAACTGGGTAGAAGCAGCCCAAACCAATGTTATCCATGGAGAAGCCTGAGGCTCAGAGAGGGAGTGGCCCACGACTGTGCCATGAGGTAGAGGCTGAGCTGCGATTTGGACACCAGTGGGAGAGCTGTCTGCCCAGGTCCCAGGCCTGGGTGTGGCAGGCACAGGTGTGCTGAGTGCTTCCAGAGGTCCAGTGGCCTTCAAGCCACTGTCCAGATTCCATCTGCCTTCCGGGGGCCTGCCAGCCCTGCCCTCTGGGCACTTCCGGTCTGTAAAGGAGTGGAGGGAAGGATGTAGGAGACAGTGTTCCCAAGAAGGCAGGAAGTGGACCAGGGGAAACCTGGGAAGACCTCCCAGTGGAGGTGGCTCCTTGCAGGACCTGGCTAATGGCCATCCTAAGCAAGGGATGGTTAGCAGGGGGCCAGATACCTGGGATAGAAAAAGTACTTGGGGCCGGGTGGTGGTGGCTCACGCCTTTAATCCCAGCACTCGGGAGGCAGAGGCAGGCGGATCTCTGTGAGTTTGAGGCCGGGCTGGACCGGCAGCCTCCAAAACAATACAGAGAAACCCGGTCTTGTTAAAAAAAAAAAAAAAAGATAAGAAAAAGTACTTGGGGACATGGCACCCCCTTCCCTTCTGGGGTGATCAATGGTGCTATTGAAGTATGATGAAAGTTTGGACTGCATTGGTGAGGGGTGAGTTGACTGAGCTGCACCCCGAGCCAACAGCCCCTCCCCTAACTGATTCTCAGGATAAATAGAAGCAGGGTAGGGTTAGACAAGAGAGCAGGCGATGCGGCCTCGGGGAGCAGAGGCTGTGGGCAGAAGTTTTGAAAGATCACTGTTTGCTGCAGAGGAAGTTGATGTCTCCCCTGCACCCACTGGGTCTCCTGAGCGGGTCATCTTCACACAGCCCCAGCTCTAGCCCAACCCCTAGTCACAGTTCCAGAAGGACCTGCTCATGTCCTGGTCTCTTGGGAGATAGTCCTGGGTATCTGGTGGTGCAGAGGATGAGAAGGGCAGTGTTAGGTGGGACAGTGTCTGCTTCTCCTTCCAGCCAGTTGACGCAGACCCCGCAGGATTGCTGTAGTTCACACCCTGGCTGTCAGCAGCATTGTGTCCCAGATCCCCAGCTCAGGATGGCTCAGGGCTTAAACAGGGAAGGATCTGCAGGGCTCTTGGTGCACTGGCTGGTGTGCAGTTGGGTTCAGATGTTCCAGTTAGAGCTGTGGCTTGGTACATTGTAGAGAGAAAAAAGAGGAAGGGACTTCTTTCCTTATTCCCCATGTCCCCTGCCTGGCCTGAATCTCTCCCTGACGGTGGCTCAGGATGCCAAGGCATGCCCTGGTGGAGACCCCAGGAGGCACATCCGGATGTGGTCACGTGGCATGCACATCCAGATGTGATGAGGTGCCGTGTAGGCCTGGTGATACTTCTTGATGCTTTTCAGGATCTCCTACTGCACCGCGGACAAGATGCACGACAAGGTGTTCGCGTACATCGCTCAGAACCAGCACAGCGAGAGTCTGGAGTGTCATGCCTTCCTCTGCACCAAGCGGAAAGTGGTCAGTGGGAGGGCCAGGCCCAGAGGGGACAGTAACAGGGAGGTAAAGACAGGAGAAAATCCCCACAAATGGATTGCAAGCAGCTGTGAGAGACCAGAGGGCACTGCGAGGGCTGGAGTCAGGCGGAGACTGACTGGACTGCTGTGGCCAGTGACCGGCTATACCCCCTGGAAGTACCTGGGCATATTTCTCTCAGTAACGTGATTGGTTGGGTTTGAGGCTGTGACACTGTTGTCATTAGTACAGTCTGGGGTACAGGCATTGTAGGGATTAGCTTGTGAAGATGGGAAACCAGAGGGACCCGTGCAAGGTAAAAGTGATTTCTCTGGATTAGGCTTTCTGCAGTTGGGCAGAGGCAGATGGCTCCTTTGCAACCCCCTCTGGGCCCATTTTGGAGCTGGGCTGCAAAGCGTTTTCTTTTAGTCTCCAGGGCAGTTCATAAGGTGGAAATGGTTAAGGTCTGTGTTGCCCTTCTTTAAGCCTTTTAGTTACAACAAGACACACCCCAGAAGCCAGTAATCTTGCTCATGATGGCACAGCCAGCCAGATGCACAATGAGGCTCTGCACCCGCAACCCAAGAGGCTGAGAGCTTCCTGTCCCTGCCCCTTGGCCACATCTGATGGGGCTGAGTGATGGAGGCACCTTGGTGGTCTCCAGCCTGTGCTGTGACTGGGTAGAAGCTGGAGCTGTTCTGAGGTGGTTGTTGACACCTTGGTTTCTGGGGCCTTTGAGGGTTGAGTGTCAGCTGGCTCAGCGTCTGCATCTGCCGACAGCTCAGAGCCTGATTCCCAGGCCCCTGGTTCTCAGAGATGAGACCTTTTCCTTCTCCATCAAAGGACACACGGGAACTCCACAGTCTCTGGTGCTTCCAGGACTGCAGGAACAAATGACAACAAACTTAGTGACTCAAAACAGCACAGAATCATCCTCCTCAGTCCGGGGAAGAGGCAGCTGGAATAGGCCAGCGGGCTTGCATTGCAGCCCTGGAGAGAGCCATGCGCTCCCTTTCCTTCCTTCTAGCGTGTTTTCACAGTCTACCTACAGCCCTTGCCTCAGGGACCCGTCCTCCATTTTTATTTTCAGAGGCACCTGTGTGTCATCTTCCCATAGTGTGTCTGTCTTAGTCACTGAAGAGACACCGTGACCAAGGCAACCCTTGGAGGAGGAAGCAGTAACCGGGAATGGCTTATGGTTCAGAAGTGTAGTCCATTATCATGGCGGGGAGCGTGGCAGCGTGCAGGCAGACACGGGAGCAGTGGCTGAGAGCTGCATCCTGATCCAAAAGCAGACAGAGCAGCAACCTTAGAGCCCACGCCAGTGACAGACTTTCTCCAAGGCCCCACCTCAGAGTCCTCCCAATCCTCAAATAGTGCTGCTCCCTGGTGACTAAGCATTCAGACTTATGGGCCTAGGGGGCCACTCTTAATTCAAACCGCCAGTGTCCATTCTTGCACTACAGCTTCTCTGACTCTCCCTCTCAGGTCCCTGTGGTGATAATGGCCACTGGATACCCCAGGTTTATCTCTCCATCTCAACGCCCTTACCCTAATCTTACCCGGGAGGCTCGGTTGCTGTGCACAGGACATTTGGGAGAAGGGGAGCAGCTGGTGTGCTGTGTAACTGTGGGTGAGCCCTGCCCGTCTCTGGTCTGCTTACCTATCAGCAGCTTGAGGAGGTCACCTCGTTGACCCCATGATCATCCCGAAGGCCCCGTTACTTTTACATGCCTATCTCCTTGCAGACTGTTTCCAGTCATCCCTCTGGGGTCCTACAGGGCTCTGAGCAGTGGAGGCCTCTGCTATAACAGCCTGGCTCCCACAGATGGTGGGAGACTTTGGTATGAATGAGGCCACATTGACTTAAAAACACAAGCTTACTGTGTTCCCCCTGTTTGCTTCTTCCTCCTCACTGACGGAACCAGGCAGGGCTGCTGGCCCCAGGTCATTACTGCAGAGTCGGCCCTGGTGGGAGGGGCATGCTCATGGGAAGCGGCTCCCTCTGGGCTGGGGTTCTGTGCAGCACAGGGAGCAGGTCCAGCCATTCAGAAGGAGGCCTGGGCCGGAGGACATAGGTGAGAGGCAGAAGCCAGCTACCCATGGCTGTGACTAGTATGGCCTCATGGATGGTGGGCAGGACTCTCTCTGGGCACCCAGCTAGCTGTGATCTTGCTTCTACCTGCTTCTATCCTTTGTCTTCTGGGGTTTCCAAGTCACTCTAGGGTGGTGTAGGTTCCTCCCGGGGCTTTAAGACCTTAGCTGGACTCTAAGGCCAATGGTGTGACGACCTTCAGGCCCGGGATTCTGTGATTATCTGAGGGAGAAGCAGGGCTGAGTTAGGGGCCTTGGCTCAGCTCCACCCTCTTTTTCTGTCAGTTGTCTCCAGTTTGTGGACAAGGCTCTGCAGAGTACAATAGGGACCTTCCTAAGTCTGTGGGAGAAGGGCCGGCTTTGACCTTGAGTCTGGGTCTTGGCTCTAGGATGGTGGTTTTTGGACCTGGAGGTTAGAGTTACATGTGGAGACTGAAGCTCTAAAGGATGAGGGCTTAGGGATCAAGTGTGCAAAGAAGCACAACTTGATGTGGTGTGCTGGGCCTGAAGACTCACTAGGTAGCCAGGCATGGTCAGCCTACAGGACCCACGGTGCACATATGGTGCTCACTGAGTCTCCACCTTTCCTTGCCCAAGTACAATAGATGCCCAAGGTTCCTTCTGGGGCCCCCCACAGTGCAACCCAAGGACTCCCTTTCCTGGCCTTATTTGAGCACGGTCAGATGGTCACTGCAAGGAAGTGGTTCCCTATGCTCATGTGAGAGGCCTCAGCTTAGCAAACACAGCCTCTGTGACCAGAAGTGGAGGTGGAGGAGTCTGGGCTCCCAATGTGGGCACAGGCCTGGGCACCCCGGTTCTGTCTGACAGGGGACAGCGCTATTTCTTCCATGTGGGCCTTGGTGTTCTGGAGTAATCTGTGCAGAGGTTAATATGGGAGCCAGGTATGCGTAGAACTGGTTTGGGCTGCATACTTGGCCCTCTTTGACTTACTGATAATACCTGCTTGGACAGACCAAGATAGGGACAGGGACAGCTGGACCAAGAGGAAGCTTCTGGTCATAAGAGAGCCCACTGCAGAAGTCCCAGGAGGGCTGTGCAGTGCCCTGGGGGATGCAGGTGCTCCTATGATTCACACTGCTGGGGTCCCTGGGGAATAGGCCACCCCAGGCCTTCCCAGGCCAGACCTGCAGCGGCTGCACACTTTGCTTCACATCTCGGGTTATGTGTTCATTGTGACTCACTGTGCAGGACACCAAGGCAGAGGCGCAGGGATATGCGCAAATGAACCAGACTTCTGTGAGCAGCACGAACCCGTCCTCAGGTTCCTGCAGGCAGATGCACTGGTGTTTCCATGGCCTTGCCACATGGGTGACCAGCCCTTGTTTCAGGGTATGGCGATCTGACTTGGCTGGTAATTAGCCCATATTTTTAGTTCATGGGTAATTCTCAATGGTAACTGGGTCTATTAAACTTGATTCAGACGTGACAGCTTAAATTGTAAACAGCTGTGAAGACTTTCGCACTTAATTACCATATTTAAGTTTTACCATAAAGCATCCTCACTTCCATCAAAAATGTAAATGATGGAGATATTAAAATGAGATTTTTATACTTCGTGAAGTTTAATTGGGGAAGATCAGTCAGTTTGGAGATTTTGAAAATTTTTTTAAAGAATTTTGAAGGTGGTGGCCCCAAATTTATTTCTCAATTAAATTGAGTTGTCTGGTGGAGGCTGCTTAAGCCTGAACTTGCTCTGCCATTGAGTGTGGTGCCCTTCTCTGGGGCTTGCTCCCCGAGCTCTGGGCAGGTTACCCCACGATTGGGGCTAACAGGAGATTGTAACAGATCTGTGTGACAACTGGGAGTTAAGACGCCATCACAGCCATCTGAGGGCTCTGCCTGAGCTCTGAGCTGTGGCACTGCTCTTGCTTGAAAGGAAGCATTCACAGGGGATATAAGCATGTGAGCTAGGGACACTCTCATCTGCAGATTCCAGAGGGAGGTGAGGGGAGCCATAGAGCCCCGTGCTGGGGACAGGAAGAAGGTGGTGGCATGTGACTAGGACTTGAAGGGGGAGCCAAGGCACCTGCTGGCCAGTGCTAGATGACTTTTCTTCCTTACCATAACCAATGTCTTGATTGTGCCGCCTCCTACTTGGCTGGGATGTCAGTTATCAGCTGCTGGGACCCTCGATGCCCTGTAGTCCTGAACAGTGTGGCCTCCATCTCTCTGGCTGTAGTTCACTCAGGCATGGCTAGGTCCTCCCACTCCTGGTTTCTGTTGTCTCAAGGGCTCTGAGTGTAAGGAATCCTCAGATCACCCAGGAGAATTCCCAGAAGAAGTCCTCAGAGTTGGTTTAGGTGTGCATGGCAGGAAGGAAAAAGTAGAGGTGAATGGCCATTGGGGAGGGCCTGGACAGGAGGTGCCAGACTGGGCCCCAACTGCCTCTCTAGAGTGTGGCTTCATTATGCCCCAGGCTGCCGTAGGAAATGGTGGAGCTAGGCCCCTCCCTCCTGCCCGGGGTGGGGTGGGTGCCCCCAGCCCTCCAGTTCATACCTGCTTTTGCTGGCTGACACCCATCCCCACCCTCATTTCCTGTTTTTCAGGCACAAGCCGTCACCCTCACTGTAGCCCAGGCCTTCAAAGTTGCCTTTGAGTTTTGGCAAGTGTCCAAGGAAGGTGAGTCTCTTCTCGGAGGCATGTGAGTGATGTGAACAGGAACGGATACAGGCCGGAAGTCAGACCTGATCTGGTCCCCTGCCGCATCCCCTGCTGGGCTTGTGGTTTTGAACAGGTCTCTAAGCCTCAGTTTCCCCATCTGGACAAAGGCCATCTTCCCCTTCTCTGTTTGGGCTTAAGTGAACTCTGGAAGGTGTCCTACCTCCGTGGGGAGCCCTCATACTGCCCCTGAGAGCCCTCAGCTTGCCTTCTCCTCAGGGACTCATGGAGACAATGCTGTAAGGGCCTCAGCAAGTCATGCCTTTATCCCACAGAGAAAGAGAAGAGGGAGAAAGCCAACCAAGAGGGAGGAGACGTCTCAGGGACCCGCCGTGACAGCACCCCATCGTTGAAAAGCTGTGAGTCTTGGCACTGAGCCTGCCCTCCATCCATGGCTTCCCTCCTGAACTCTTGCTGTTTCCTTTCGTTCTGTTAAATCAGGAATACGTGTGCCTGTGGGTGGCTAAGGGGGGTGCTATTCTGATACACACCAATCCAGGCATGTCCCCACTAATCCAGACATGTCCCCGCATATATGCATATGTGCTGTCTGCTTCACATCCTGTTACCCAGCAGCCTAGATGGTACACTTTTGTTTGATTTTAGTTTTTTGAGACAGGGTTTCTCTATATAACAATTGGAACTTAATTTGTAGACCAGGCTGGCCTTGAACTCACAAAGATCCACCAGTCTCTGCCTCCCACTGCCTGACTACTTGGTGCACTTTCAAACATTCAATTTATGTCATAAATATGCAAATGTAAATATGTGGGCTCCAGGGTCTCCCTTTGGGAGCCACAGATTCTCTCCTGTGGGCAACTGTCTGGGGGGGGCAACCCCTGGGGGGTGTCAGAATAGGGCTCCAGGTGGTCAAGGTTCGTCCTACATCTGGACAAGGTCAGGGTCCCAGAGCTGATGAGGACTGGTGCAGTGGGAGGGTCCTGGAACGTGTCTGCGGAGGAGGCTAGAGGAGTAGATGTGTGTCCTGATGCCCCTCCTGACCCCTCATAGTGGTTGCCACTGGGAACCTGCTGGATTTGGAAGAGGTGCCTAAGGCCCCGTTGTCCACGGTCACCACTAATACCAACAACATGGACGAGACACTGAGGCCTCAAGTCTTAGGCAACAGCGGTGTCATCTGGGTGAGTAGTTCCATGGCCTGGGCGTGGTTTTGGGAGCCAGTGTTAGCCAGGTCTCTGAACAAGCCTTAAGTGGTTCCCAGACCCAGGCCCTGTCACTGTGAAAAATGGGCCTCTGGAAGGACCAGATCTAGCCCCTCAAGCCCTAGGTGGAGTAGCTGAACAATGTCCCCTCTGAGCCCAAGGTTGTGTCCCCAGCAGGCCTGGTTCCCAGCTGGGCCATCTCCTCACAGTACTCAGTCTGAAACTAGATGTCTGTGGCCTTCCCTCTCTGATCAGCAAAGGCTCCCTTGTTCTAGGCATGGCAGGTTTGTGCCTGGCACCCCTCCCTTCTCAGCTGTCTGAATGCACAGCCGGACTGCAGGCTCTCAGGGCTCATGGCCAGTGCCTGACCTCTGTGTCAGCCTTTTTACTCCCTCAGTGATGACTCCGACCTTCCATGGCATCTCCCAGAGGAACCTGAATGGCCTTTAATTTCAATTTTCATTTGGAGGTGGTTAGTTTCAAACTGCATTACAAAAATAGCACCAAGTATTCCAGTGCCCCGTAGACACTTTGTCATCAACACGTGAGAATGACCATGGGACCATGCTCCAGCATCTGGAGAATGCCAGACTGTGCCTGCCATAGCTCCCTCCTTTTTTGGGGGAGGGAGTTTGGTTTGATTTAGTTTTTTGAGACAGGGTTTTTCTGTGTGACCCTGACTGTCTTGGAACTCACTCTGTAGCCCAGGGCTGTCCTCAAACTCAGAGATCCCCCTGCCTTTCTGTGTCAGTCTTTTTACTCCGTCAGGGAGGACACTGACCTTCCACAGCATCCTCCTGCCTCGTCCTCCCAAGTATCTGTGACCCCAAGCCTGTGCCACCAGGCCAGTTTATCTCTTCACATGATGGGACTCATGTGACAACTGTCAGGTCACCTCTGTCTGTTGGGAGCAACCTGGGTATCCCTATACCTGTCCCTTGCTGGAAAGGTCCACCCTTGCCTTTGTCATGTGTCCTAAAGGCCTTAGAGGGGTTTCACATGGCACTTAGCTCCAAGGCTCTGAGTTCCTAACATCAGTTACCCTGAAATAGCACGGGACTGTGGCTGGCCTTGGGCATGAAGGAGGTACAGTCAAATGTTCTCTGTCCTTCTCTTTGGGGCTAGAAAGCTGTGGAAATCATGTCACTTACTTTACAGAAGGAAGAGCTACGTCTCAGAGGTCTGAAACATGCCTCTTCTTTTTTTTGGTGGGGAGGGGTAGGAGGTTCTGAGACATGGTTCATTTGTGTAGTCCTGGCTGTCCTAGAACTCTCTCTGTAGACCAGGCTGGCTTCAAACTCAGAGATCCACGTCCCCAGTGCTGGGATTAAAGATGTGCATCTGTATTGCTTAGCTGAGATATGCCTTTTCTTGTCCTGGGCCCCAACTTTGGGTCCCTGTGTATAAGGCCTGCCTATGCTAGTTTCCCTAGGCACCCCCTTCCAACACACATACAGGTCCTGGGTCCCTGTAGCTCCCTTGGGGAACATGGCTTCACCCAGAGTTCTCACTTCTTGCTTTCTTTCTAAGGAGTTGGACGATGGCCTGGATGAAGCCTTTTCAAGGTAAGACTTTGAGGGCCTGTGCTGGGGATGGGATGTGGGCCTTGGGCTGGACCTGGCTACTCTTTACACTTTGGCCTTTGTCCTGACTGAGAACTTACTCTAGCTGTCTACACAATAATTCTTGAGTCCCCCAGGGACAGGGAGCTTGCTGTTATGAGTGCGACCTTTGCAGGGTGTCTTGTGCGAGAATGCTTTTACGGCTCTGTAGAATGCTGGCTCAGCTTGTCATTTCCAACATGTCATGAAGAAGGCTGCAGGCAGGACTGGGCCACTGGGGTCCCAATACTGAGTCTGGGCCCTGAGGCCCCTCCTTCATTCCCTTTGGATGTGCAGCCCCTTCAGAGGCGCCTGCCTCGGGGCTCCGCTTAGGGTTTGCAGCTTTGCCTTGACCTTCCCCTCCATGCCAGGGACTGACCAGCAGGCCAGGCCCTTCTCAAGGAAGCAGCCCTTCCCCCATCTTCTCTGCTTCAGTCGCCAGTGTCACCCACATTTGAAAACAGCTTCATCCTCTTTTCCAGAATGTTCAGTTGTCATGGGTCCTTACTAACAATCTCAAACGAATCCCTATATAATATAATCCCTGGCCCTGACCAGCCCCGTGTCCGCTGACCTGACCATGAACACCCTTGTATCCATCAACTCACAGTGGGGGCCCTGGGGACCCTGCATGGACTCAGTGCTGTCAGAGGCCTCCCTCCAGGCACACACACCCTAGGATTCCCCCCAGCCCCCTGTACTGACCTCTCCAGGTTCTTATGGACATTAGGCTTGTCTCCTTGTGTGTCAATTGTTGGGAAGCACATGCATACCCTGGTTACGCCAAGTTTCTTCTCGTGGCTGAACACTTCCTACCTACAGCTGGCCTCTATTAGAGTAGGGCTCATGGCCTGTCCCAGGGCTCTGACCCTCTTGGGCACCCTGTTGTCAGGGGGTGGGCTCTAGCTCCCCTGCTGAGCTTTTGAGTCTGGCCGTTTTCCCACTCATGTCCCCTCCCTCTGTCCCCATGCTGGCCAGGCTATGCCTGTTCATTAGCCCCTGCCAGCCCTTCCTCTGTTGCTTGGCTTATACAGCTTTGCCTTCCAGGCTGGCACAGTCACGGACGAACCCTCAAGTCCTGGACACTGGACTGTCAGCACAGGACATCCATTATGCACAGTGCTTATCACCCACCGACTGGGACAAGCCTGACAGCAGTGGCATCGATCAAGATGACCTCTTCAGCTTCTAAGGCCTAGGACTGACAGGACACAACTGGCCTTGACGTGTGATGGACCAGAAGGCACCTGCAGCAGAGCAGCCATCACACGGAGCCGTCAGCTGCTCTGGCAGAGCCTGTGGATGAGAGCTGTACAGTCAGGCAGGGAGGGAGGGCAGGAAGAGCCTGCAGTGTCCAGTCAGTGACTCCTGGTTTATGCTCGGAAACCAGGTTTGCATCAGGCACTCACGGCGTGTGCAGGGCAGCGCCTGGCCTCCTGGTCTCTCTCCTGGAGCCAGTGCCCCTCCTGTGGGTGTCAAGACAGTGACCAAAGCATTCCGTGTTCCTTCTCTCTGGGGCGTCCTTACTCCTCAAGCAGTGAGAGCCTATTATTTGTGCACTGGAGGGGACATGGCCTTCAGGGAAGCTGGGGTCCTCAAGTTCTGCTTCTTCGGGGCCTGGTAGCTAAGACTCTCAGAGAGGCAGCCCCTGACCAAAGACACGTAGCTCTGCACTTTATCTCACATAATGGACATGGTCCGAGGTCCTTGATGGTGCTGTGGGAGTAGAGCTTGCCTCCTGCTCTCCCTCCACAAGAGGGTCACAGTCCCTGAGGTGGCCTGTGTAGTGCTACCAGCGGCCCAGACTCCAGAATCTCACCACCACTCTGGGAATCACCTCTGCGTGGCTTTGGGGCATCCGTAGCAGACAAAGCTGCGTCTGGACTTGTGTTTTCTGTGTCCTGTGTGTCCTCACCTTCTGCCTCCCCATAATTCCTGGAATGATACCAAAGCCTAGCACTAGGTTGTGGCAGGATATTTTTCATCCATTTTACAGATAAGGAAACTGAGGCAACATGTCAGGGGATGGAGATAAGAATAGAACCCAGATCTGATACCAAAGCTGCTGTTTGTACCGCCAACCTCTCACAGCCCACGCCTCCTTTCTCTCTAGCTCTGTTGTCCTCCCAGGAACCAAAAAGCCCTTGCTATTTTCTGACCAAAATGTGTTTCGTAACAAACCATCTGGTGCCTTTCCATGGCGCGGGCCTCCATGCCCTGCGAGCTGCCACACTGCTGAAGTCTTTTGATTCCATGGGTTAAATGGAATCCTCCAGAAGCATCTCGCTGCCCCTGACACTGCAGCCCCAGTAGTCCCCCCACCCCTCCCGGTGGTCAGGCAGTCCAGTGGTGAGCTAGCTGTCCTTAGTCTCGCTGGTCCCATGGGCTCTGGCATCCTGAACCTCAGCCAAGCCACAAGCACCTTTTTTATTGCTAGGAGCCCCCAGTGGCCGGGCTTGTGTGAGCATGTCTCAGTAGTCCCAGGAAAGACACACCAGTATGACTTAGAGTTCCCAGCTCTTATTGGGTGGCTGAGTCAGACCCTTGCCTTGGGGAGGGCACCTGGAGAACCCTCCCCAGAATCAGGGTAGCTCCTTTTCCCCAACCATCTCCAGGGTCCTGAGTATGAGGGGCTGCCATGGTGTTGGGTGGTGCTGTGGTCTTGACAGCCGAGGCTGCTGTGTGAAGCTGGAAAGGTGGCTCTGAGAAAAAAACAATAAATGTTCCCATTTTTTAAACATAAGCATCACTTGGGTATTGCTGGCTACTAGGGGCAGTGTCATAGCTCCTGCCCTTTGATGATACGTGTCAGAGACTGAGGTATACCACATGCCCTTGTAGTACCAGAATAGAGGGTGATGGCAGGTTCCCTGCTGATGAGCCAGCAGGGTACCTTTCTCTGCAACTGTCACTGTATGACAAGGTCACCAGTGAGTGAGGCATCGAGACCACACCAGTGTGTCTGCGCTGACAGTGTTTCCAACCATATGTCCTGAGCCCCTGAGGCATGAGTGTGTGAGATGTGAGTGTGCAGCCCTTCCCAAGGACAGCATTGCTCCCATGACTCCAGTGACTCGGGCTTGCAGGCTTACTCTGCTGCTACTCATGTTTTGGTCCTGGGCTCAATGTTAAAGATGACATGGCCCATGCAAATTCAGGTTGTGTGACTCTGTGTGAAGGGGACAGAGATAGAGGTTGGGAGTCTAGCTATGGCCCTGGGTTAATTACCTGCTTTTTTGAGCCTTGGTTTTCCTGTCTGTAAACAGGGCACAGCAGTCTCCTGTGCCTATGTCCCTGGGTTTTGAGACTATTGACCATTATCACATTATTGGTAGTTGAGACCTCTGGTGGCTTACAGGTTATCTCAGAGCAAAAGTCATTTGAATCGAATGTGTAAAGTCCCAGTGAGACTCAAACAGCGAGTACCAATCTTAGTGCACTTCCCGTGTGCCAGCTGACTTAGAGAAGTCACGGAGAGCCCAGATGCTGTTCCATTCCTACTGCTGAGAGCACCGAGCTTTGCTGGGAAGGTAGCCCTGTCCTGAGTGTCTGGTCAGGCCACAGCCCCGTCTCGTATCCCTAGCCCTCATCCTGTCATGTAGCGACTTCCCAAGAGATGGTTATGCTCCAGCTGCGTGTGCCTTGCCCAGACTCACAATGACCATTCCAGCGAGGCTGCATTCCTCAAGTTCCATGGGCTTTTGTCTGGGGACTCCCCAGCCACTGCTCCTTCCTGTGGCTTGTGGGGGCCTGGGGCATTTATGCAATCCTCCTGTTTCAAGTGTCCAGAGGCAGAGCCTCTGATGCCAGCCGGCAAGCAGACTCTCTTAGAGGCCCAAGTGGATCAGAGCAGAGTAAAGAATTCTTTCTTCTTTTCCCCATAATTTGAAAAGACACTCGACAAGCTCACCCTTCTGTTTAAATTTGGCCAATGCCTTTAGTCTCCGGATGTCTCAAATTATGGATCCTGAGCCCAGCCGCCTGCTCTTTCATGCATAGCTTTCAGATAAAGTGGAAGAACAAAGCCACCTTTCAGATTTGATGTGACCTTCTGCTCCTCTGGGTAGACACTGTGTTGGCTCTCCAGGAGAAGCCATCACAGTTAAACCTTTTGAGAGTTTTTTTCAGCCTCTGTGCTTGGGACACAGGCTTGTGCCTGGCCTGGTTCTACCTTCCCCAGGGCTGCAGTCGGGGCCCTTGTGACTAGCCTCGGCATTGTTGGTCTGCCTTGGCACACTAGGAGGTGTGTAGGTGGCCTTAGAACTACCTAAAAAACTGAATCTTTGTTTATTCTTTGACAATTTTATACATCTAAACATCATCTTGGTCCTGTGCACCCTGTCCAACCCTCCAATCCCCACCTCAAACTCCAGCACTTTCTTTCCCCCCTTTTCCTTTGTTTGTAGCCTGCTGAGTCCAGTTAGTCCTACATGTTGAAGTGGTCTTGGCTTGCTCTTGTGTAGGTAGCCACAGATGCAGTGAGTTCCTTAATGTGCTGGCCATGTCCTGTCTAAAAGAGTTTTCACAGTATCTTCCTCTCCCCCTAGCGCTTAGCATCCTTGGTACTCCCTTTTCCACGGTGTACCTTGGGGAGGGCTGTGAGGAAGGTTGATGTAGATGCCCCACATAGGGCTGGGCACTCACCAGATACTGCCTAAGCACTTTGACCCATTGAATTTCACTGTATTAACTGCTGACCACTGCAGAGAAGCTACCTTGGCCAAGGTTAAGGGCAGCACTGACCTACAGGTATAAACATAAGTGTTGAGGAGATAGTGTAGCACCGTGTTCTTTAGCAAAACAATAAATTATTCCCTGGGACTGTGATTGCCCTCGCCATGTGCTTTTGACCAGGCTTGCGATACCAGGCCCGATTTCTCCCTGTAGAGCAGATCTCAGATCTAAAAGTGATTGGTTATCCTGTAACCTTTGTGCCACTATTGCATTAGGGGGCACATTGCGCATGGTAGATCAGTATCGTAGCATGCAGGGTGGATTGCTGGGTAACATTACTGGTCTGTCTGTCTGTCTGTCTGTCTGTCCCTGGTGGCCTGCATGGCTCCTTCCAGCACTGAACGCTAGTCAACAAAGAGGAAGCTTTTGGGTCGTTTAGTGTTGTTGTTGTTTTTTTTTTCTTTTGGTTTTTACGAGACAGGGTTTCTCTGTATTGTTTTGGAGGCTATCAGTCCAGCCCGGCCTCGAACTCACAGAGATCCGCCTGCCTCTGCCTCCCGAGTGCTGGGATTAAAGGCGTGCGCCTCCACCGCCTGGCTTAGTTTGGTTTCTGTGCCATGCAACCAAAGTGTGTACTAGGCAATAGAATCTTCACCATCTAGTTTTTGGTGACCTCTGGGGCCTCCCTGACCATCAAATTGTAGGGAGAAATCCCGTATGCCCTCACTTCTTAGATGCAGTATCTGAGGGACAGGAAAGATAACAAGCTGACTTGAGCCCCACATTTAGGAAGAGGTTAAGCCTGGGATTTGAACCCCAGGCTATCTAAGTCTAAAACTTACTTCTGCCACTCTGCAGACCGGCAGCACCAGCAGTGGGCAACGTAAACTCCTCTGGGAGCTGCTTCTGGGGCCCTGACTCCACAGGCAGCGGTGGCCGGTGCCAACTGCGTAGATCTCGTGCCTCTTCCCAGCTGGCTGTCCCCCCCCCATGCTGCTGGTCTGGTCATGTCCAGCGTGGGACTCTGCAGAACCATACGCGCATCACATCAGGCCTCATCTTTCCTGGGTGACGTTGTCCAGTCTGCCAGCACAAGGTGCCTTACCACAGGAAGGACAGTGAATGCCGGCGTGAGGGCTGGAGGCAAGGGAACCCTTTGCAGTGCACACACAGCTTGAGCTGCTCTAGAGACTGCAGGCGTGTCAGCCAGCGTGAGGTGACGGCTCTGAGGACTATACAGGTTACTGCAGGCCTGGGGCTCAGATCCCATGTGTCCTGGAGTGGCCCTGCCTCTGCAGGTCACTGGGAACACTCAATGAACATGACCTTCCTGCTCAGAAGGACAGCCTTGACCAAATGCCAGCACGGTACTGCTGGGGCAGCTGGGAGCTTCCAGCCAGGACAGGTGTGGGCCGGGACACAAGGCCATGCTGCTAGGCAACAGATCTGCAGATCACCAGCCTGGCATTGTCTCTGGGTGATTAGAGGCCTCTGCTCTTGACCCTTCATAGTCCCAGGGGCCGGGCATGCTCCCCAGAAGTCCCCTGTCGTGCATACTTGCCTACACCAGCTCGACATTAGACAACTGGGTTGTGGGGTGTTCTAGGGGATTCCAGGTGGGCTGCTGAGTGAAGGGACCTCAGAAGGAGTATAAAAGTTGGGGATACCCTCAATGACTTGGTAACTCTGATGTTGGGGGCCCTGTCTGAGTCACTCCATGGCCAGGTGCTGCCTCTGTGTAGCTATGTCTGAACCATGGCAGAAAGAGCAGACCCCGCCTATGGTTCCGAGCCCTCAGAGATCTGGCAGCCCCAGGTCAGTGGCAAAAGAGGGGTTCTAGTGTCACATACTCCCCAGTAGGCACTGAGTCTCTTCGCTCCCAGCTCAGTAGCCATGCAATCCTTCCTGGGCTGTGTTGCTGAAACTGTGTGACTAACTCTGTGTCCTGACCAAGGATCTTGCTTTTCAACATGTTTTCAAATAAAGGTTCTCATGTCAGTGTGTGGTGTGTATGCAGGCACAGGTGTGCCATCCACATGTGGAGTAGTCTGGGGACAGCTTTTTTTTTTTTTTTTTTTTTTTTTTTTGGTTTTTCGAGACAGGATTTCTCTGTATTGCTTTGGAGGCTGTCCTGGAACTAGCTCTGTAGACCAGGCTGGCCTCGAATTCACAGAGATTTGCCTGTTTCTGCCTCCCGAGTGCTGGGATTAAAGGCGTGCGCCACCAACGCCCGGCCTGGGGGACAGCTTCATAGTGTATTCTCTGTCCACCTGTATGTGGGCTCCAGGGATTGAGGTCATGCCACTGGACTTCATGAGAAGCACTTTTATCTGTGGCGCCATTTTGCTGCCCATTCTAGACTCTTTTGCCAGGAGAGCCCTTTTGTTTATAGTTGGGGGACATCCTCAGTGGACATAGGACTTCCCCGACAGTTGAGAGACATGCCAAGGTGTGACTATTTAGAGGTCCCCTGAGCTCTTAGTGGAGGGGCCACTTCACTGAAGGAAGTGAGTCGGGTAAGTTGAGGGAGGCCTGGGGAGGAAGTGGGGGATGTGGAGGTGGGGAAGCTCCAGGTGTAAGAACATCAGCTTGAAGCCCATTACTATTTGCAGCTCAAACTGCCAGTCCAGGGCTCCCGAATGACAGAATGACAGTGAACTGTGGCCACACACAGGGTGAGTGCAGTGATTTGAACCCCAGGTCTGTCCCTAGGTCACCGCACACATGACTCAAAAAGCCTTTCTCTGTTTCCTCATCTGAGAGGTTTTGTTTGCTTGTTTGTTTTGTTTTTTTGAGACAGGGTTTCTCTGTATTGCTTTGGAGGCTGTCCTGGAACTCGCTCTGTAGACCAGGCTGGCCTCGAACTCACAGAGATCCCCTTGTCTCTGCCTCCCGAGTGCTGGATTAAAGGTGTGTGCCACCAACACCCTGCGTTTGCTTATTTTATTTTTTTGCTTTGTTTTGTTTTTTTATGTGCATTGGTGTTTTGTCATGGGTGTGTCTGGTCCCCTGGAACTGGAGTTACAGACAGTTGTAAGATGCTATGTGGGTGCTGAGAATTGAACCTGGGTCCTCTGGAAGAGCAGTCACTGAGTCATTTCTCCAGCCCCCCTCTTTCCTCACTTGGAGGATAGGGGGTTGGTAGTCTGGTGCAAGGATTTGTGAGGAGCCACAAAATGGGCTCCTGAGTTAGTCTCTGGGTTGTGCCAGAACACCCTGTTTTGTGCCTGTCACCGTTGGCTGCTTCGTAGGTGGCACAGGACAATGGGGGAGACCAGGGTAAGAATAACTCAAAATATCAGTTTGAGGTCAGTCATGTCCTGTGACTTACACTGGATGCCATCCAGATATGCATTCTGCCCACCCCTTCTCCAAAGTTGTGCCCGCAGGGAAAACGAGTTGGTTGTCTGGCCCAGAAGACATTCCTCTCTGGGTGCTTCAGGTGGGAGACGCATAAAGAGGGTTTGCTGGGAAGTCACGGGAAGGTGGGGGCAGTGCTCCCTCAGGTTCAGACTGACAGGTTGGAGCAGGGTACTGCTGCCCGCCTGGTCTTCACACTGCAGAGTTGCATAGCCGTTTAAAGCAAGGAATGACAGGAAAATGTATGCAGGTGTCCAGCCCCTGAGATACAGGGGGCCACTTCAGGAAGGAGGGCAGGGACCAGGCAGCAGTGAGACACCTCCCTGGGAGTCTTGCTAAGTACTGACATTCATTCTCCACCACTCCTCGGGATGGTCCAGAAGCCCAGAGTCAGAGGTGAAATGCTCTAACACTGGGATGCAGCACACCAGCTAGGCCTGCCCTTGGCAGTCTCTGAGGTAGGCTGGGGTCAGGGCTGTCCACCCAGCACACCATGATGGAGCACCTGCCCTGTGCCTGCTGTTTTAGGTGCCTGGGGCATGGTGGCAAACCTGGTGACAATAGCCCCTATCCACAGAGACTGAGAGTCTATGAGAGAGTGGGGTTATAGACCCTGCTTGCAGATGTGTGTGGTATCACTACTGAAGGCAGCAGGGAAGGGGCCAAGACTCCACAGAGGAGAGATGCTAACAAGGGGCGAGGTGGGGGTGGGGAGGGACAGAAACAGATTCCAGAGAGGGCATTTGTGTAGGTGTGGGGCAGAGTGAATGGGGAACATAGAGGAGATGCCCTGGACGTGGAGGCAGAGCGGGCCCACAGGGTCAGGGCCACTTCAGACCTGTCCTTGGACCACTCTAGGCAAGGGTGTGATGCTGGAAGCTGCTGGTGGCCGTCTGGGTGCACAGACAGCAGGGGCCTCTGTCCAGGGCCAGGAGGAAGGAGCTTTGGGCTTGCAAGTAAGCAGACAGAAGGTGACAAGAGTCACAGTTTCTCCCATTTTCCAGCTCTTCAGTCCAGAAAAAGTGAGGCACATGACCATGTGTTGATGGTGGTCCCCAGTCTGAGTCTTGGTGTGCCTGGGGTCTGAGTGAGGTCTAGGTGTGCCCTGTGTCACATGGAGACCGATGTTCCTCAGTCCTCACTGCTGGCGAGGCTGTGATGTGGGAGTCTTACAGGACACTTTCTTGTGCCTGGCTCTGTGTGCCAGCCATGTGGACCTGAATGGGGCGCATGTCTATGAGCTGGGGCACAGATAGCATGTATATCCATGTCTGTGGGCACCTGCTTGTGTAGACAGAATCAGGGATGTCTTTCCGTGCTATGCATTCCTCAGAGCTGTTGTGTTTTCTGTCTTGCCTGTTTTATTCTCTTGAGACAGAGTCTCACCATGTAGCCTTGGCTGATCTGGAACTCACAGACAACTGTCTGCTTCCTGGTTGCTGGTAGAGGCATGCACCACTGTGCCAACTGCAGCCGTCATGTCTTCTCTGGGCTGTCATAGGCAGCTCCTGGGACGACCTGAGGGTTGACTCCCTGGGAGTCTGACAGCTGAGCAGGGAGGCCCAGGTGCAAAGTCTTAAATCCAGAGGCTGCCACCCCCCCCACCCCAGGTTCCCATGTTGGAGCAGGACCCTCATTCCCCAGTTGGGGAAAACTGAAATGTTTGGGCTCTGCCAATCCTGAGTGATGAGACTTCTGAGCTTGATGGTGCACAGGAAGGTCAGGACTTGAGCAAAACCAGCTGAGGCAAAACCAGGTAGGAGCCAAAGGGTTCTGGGTTCATATCCTATTCCTGTTTCTGATTGTTTCTACTGTAGAATGGAAACCCACCTCATAGTTAAGTGTAGAGAAGAATCACCCAGCCTTCAGGCCCGTCCTCTGAAGTGGGTACTGTTTCCATCCATCTCACAGAAGCCAGGGCCCAGAGAGGTAAAGACCTGAGTCCCTCAGTGGACAGGCCAGGCAGCCTGAGATGCTGTGAGCTCCTCAGTGGACAGGCCAGGCAGCCTGAGATGCTGTGAGTCCCTCAGTGGACAGGGCAGGCAGCCTCAGATGCTGCATCTCAGACCTGATGTTGGTTGATAGGGGCTTTAGATCAAGGGCAGCTGCCGTCAGAGCTCCCAGAGATGAAGTGACTTTCTGGGATCACACAGGCAGGAAGGGGTTAGTCCCAGAGGAACGCTGGGTGTAACAGTACATCACGTTCTCTCTGCCGTGGTGTCTCTATCACTCCCATTAACCTGCCGTTAAAAACTGAGAAGGTGTCCAGATTGGGAGGGACACAGAAAGGCCAGCCCAGGCAGGGAGACAGACAGTTCCTCTTCAGGTGTTTGCATGCTTAGCAGAGCCTGACTCCGGGCCAGGAGTCTTGGGATGCCTGGTGTGGTATGGAGAAGGCTACATGGTACCCTCAGACACAGGTGTCAGGGGCTTGAGTGGGGACCATGTGGGACAGGCCAGTGTTCCTCATCTGTAGGAGCTGGGAGACTTTGCCTATAGCAGAGAATAGAAGGGAGGGGCTGGATGCGAGGAGGCTTCAGCTGGGCCTCCTGTCCAGCCATGACGTCCTTGTGAGGGCGGTGGTCAGCCCCAGGCCTGGAGTCACCAGCGTCAGGGACCCTCACCCTGCGCGGCCGTTGCCTGAGATGAGGGCAGAGCACGTCCTGAGTGCCGCTTTATCGCTATAAGTTTGTCGATTCAGCTCATTACACTTAATTAGAATTATTTAATTAGAATCTTAATAAAAGAGTAAAACAGGAAGGAGGCTGGGAGCGGAGGTGAGGAGGTCCATGCCGAGCCTGTGAAGTAGACGCAGCTGGGGAAGTCTGCTCTGGAGAGGCTGCAAGGGTCTGCT
This sequence comes from Mesocricetus auratus, assembly GCF_017639785.1. Classification (NCBI taxonomy): domain Eukaryota; kingdom Metazoa; phylum Chordata; class Mammalia; order Rodentia; family Cricetidae; genus Mesocricetus; species Mesocricetus auratus. The sequence continues at coordinate 8,702,386 of NW_024429197.1, forward strand.
TGGAGGATTGCACAGAGCCATCTGGAGCAGGTGGGGCCACCGAGGCACAGGAGCCGGACCGTGGGTGGGGAGGCCCGGGACTGGGCATCATCTATTCTATACCAGGTCCCAAGGCCGCTGCCTAGAGCAGTGGGCATTTGGTGTGGGGCCTGTTTCCTGTCATCCAGGGACACCGAGTTCACAGACTAGAAGACGTGGTTACAGAGAGAACAGGCTAGAAGACAGATGTTCACACAGATGGTGTGGGAGACAGCGTCACTGCCACCCAGAGGTGAGGTACCTGAACCGGCTGGAGTCCGCATAACTACACAGAGACCTGAATGCTGAGTTGTAGGTAGAAAAGAGGAGAGGGACCGCGGGAGGTGGGGGTGGGGTGACAGGCAATGAAGCATCATCACCTCAGCTTTATCACCTCAAACAGGGAGGAGGGGCAGAACACAGCAGCGGCAAAGCTCAGACTCGGGGCCAGGCGGCTTACGCCCGGGCTCCAGAGCAGGGTGGCTGTGGAAAGCTACCTCCTTTTCCTCACCTATGGGTGAGGGTGACACTGGAAACCGCCTCACAAGGCTCCTTCATGGAGGAGCTGAGCTAATATCTGCATAGCACATGGGGCGGGACAGGGTGTGGTGGCCAGGGCCAGCTGCATGGGCGGACACCCATGTGGAGATGTCCCTTTAAGTGGTCAGTTAGGCGATGCTGAAGCTCGCACATACCAGGGGAAGCTTCAGATGTGGGTGAGTCACCCAAGCAGGTGTCAACAGCCTTGTTGCTGTCTGTCCCCTCTAGCTCATCCTTCCTCAATCCTTGAAGAGCCTTAGTGTGGTTCAGCACCTTTGACCCTTGCAGGGGAAGCAGCACACATCCTGGTTTCAGGGCAGATCCTGCGGAGACCAAGGCAACAAAGATCCAGACAAGATGTGGCTGCATGGTCAGCACAGGGTCCCCCTGCCCCTCTCCCGGGCACAGAAGCATTTGGTGGTCCATGCTTCCCTTTGGGAAGCCAGCCACGCTGCTCCCGGTGCGAATATGCCCGCTGTAGTTTATTTCATGCTATACACAGGACACCCCCACCCCCGAGGGGTAGAATGCACGGCACACAGTCGGTCCTTATAATCCAAGAGCAGCTGACTTCAGTGCCCCTTGATTGAAACCATCCTGGCTGGACAGCAGCCGAAATGAGAGACAACTCCCAGCAGAACTGTGGGGTGCCGGGAGCCCACCTCCCTCTGGGCCACACAGTTTCTGTTATGTTCAGCCAAATGTACTCCACACATCATATAAGAGAGACCCAGGGCTGCCCGGCCCCCGCCCAGGCTGGCAGAGGAGAGAAGCTGTGGGCTCAGCCGCCTCTGGAATTTGTCCCCGAGAGGGAGGGATCTGACTCTGCATTGGCTTTCCACAAACCACTCCAGGGGCAGAAAAAGACAGGAGAATTTTTAGCCCAGTTATATAAAGGGTTTCTCAGCCGCCGGCACAGACTGGAGCTGTGGATTTGAGGGCTTGAGTGGTCGTCGTGTGTGTGTGTGTGTGTGTGTGTGTGTGTGTGTGTGTGTGTGTGTGTGTGTGTGTGTCCATGTCACAGAAGCAGCATCTGCCTCCACAGGCTGTATGGACTCAGGTCCTCTGTCCTCCAGGGTACGTTTTCCCTCCCAGATGGCTGCAGGCCACCACTTAATTAATAGATTAAATGTCATTTAATTGGCTGTTTCATCACTCACTACACACTTGAGGCCATTAGAGTCATGACCTTAGATGTGTGGTTAACTCTCCCTCCTGCCCTGACTAGACCAGATCTTTGTGCCCTCCATTTCCCCAATGTTCAGGCTACTTTCTTGGTGGAACTTACTGGAGAGACACCAACTTGCCCATGGAAACTACTGGAAAATCTGGCTTGGGAGAGGTAGATTTCAGAAAAAGTTGTGAACAAGGTGCCTTATGGGGAACTGTGGCCTCTGCTTCTGTAAGGGGACGGGGGCTTGGTGGGTACTGCCCATGAACAAGTCATCCCAACCTCGGCCTCTGGCACCTGAGTGCTCTGCCCTGTGGCACCGGCGTTTTCCTTGACATGAGGGCAGGTGTGTGAGTGACAGAGGTGGAGATAGCCCTGCTTCCTACTGACTGGGACCAACGTCAGCTTTTCAGTTAACACATGTGCATCCTGCTCCCCAGACAAGAAAGGAGACTGGATTCTGAGCAGGAAAAAATAATTTCCCACTGAAACAAACCCAGAAAACCAGCCCTGAGCCAGGCGTTGGTGGCGCAGGCCTTTAATCCCAGCACTCAGGAGGTAAAGGCAGGTGAATCTCTGTGAGTTCAAGGCCAGTCTGGTCTACAGAGCGAGTTCCAGGACAGGTTCCAAAGCTGCAGAGAAACCCTGTCTCGAAAAACCAAACACACACACACACACACACACACACACACACACACACACACACAAACCATCCATGTCTCAACATGGTGTTATCATTTTGACAGTGTCGTCTCAGTTTAATCTTGATGGTGAACTTCTGAGAGCTGTTACTGGCATCAACCTGTTTTGTAGATTGGAGAAGGATTCTGTGTCTTTGTCACTTCCAAGCTTTTGGGGTATGGTGACATTAGGACAATGTTGTGACTGTTGGGCATTGCAAGCCAGGCTTCTGTAGGGGTCATTGAACTTTGGACCGACTACTGGGCCCAGCAGAGGTGGCCTGCCCAGTACCAACCATTGTGGGCTGCTTGGCATGGGTCCCAGAACAAGAGGGGACCGTTATGGAGACAGTGGCAGCCACAGCATGCCAGTTTCTCACCAGAAGCAAGGGTGTGTCAGGAATATGAGTTTCCTGTTGCCTCAGGGTGTGGCAATGTTGTTACTATTCTGGCTGCCACCCACAGTTGAGGTGGTAGGGCCTATCATGGTAAACTGGGGGCCACTGTGCTGAGTTCTGAGACCCACAACTGGGCATGCTCACAGAGCCTCCTGTTGGTAGCAAAAGTCTCCTCCACCAGACTGGCCCCTGAACCCGAGGCTGTCTCCCCTTCCATTAGAGGTTCCTAAGGGCTGACTGAGGCTTCCTCCCACGTATCCAGAGCTCCTGTGTACAAGCCTCTCTCCCTCTAGGTGCTGAGGATTCTGAGGAGCTGCCTCCTCCCTCAGATTAGACTGTACTGACAACCACCAGGAGCATTCTAGGATCAGATTTGAAGGGTGGGGCCAGCAGAACTGGGAGGAACCGGTTTATCCTGAAGGAGACCCTGAGAGGAGTTAGGACTTGCTGAGGTAATCCTCCAAGGGGGCCATGCCCCAGACAGCCTCCCAGTCAGGACTGGGGTGAAGGGGTGAGGTTTGGCCTCAGGAATGCAGTGCTCAGAGCCAGCTGAGGGGCAGCCCTGCTGGCCCAGGCCCAGTCCTAGCGTGTGGCCGCCAGCTCCACCCCTTGGAGGATCCTACAGTGTTCTGCCTGGATGCTTTGAGTCCTTGGCCCTGCTCCTGGTCATTGTCTCATCCTACAGAGGCTGACAGATGTGCACAGCTGGGCGGAGGCTCTCACTGAAATCCAGCTGGCTTACCACAAGCCTGAGCCCCAGAGCTGGCCTCCGGGTTCTCCACTTAGCCTTACTGGGTGTCTCTAGGCCCAGGGCTATCACCCCCAAATAACAGACACAGAGGCTTATTAGTATTACTTATAAATGCTTGGCCAATAGCTTAGGCTTGTTCCTAGCTATCTCTTTACATTTAAATTAACCCGTATTTCCTACCTATGCTCCCACGTGCTCGGTACCTTTCCTCAGCGCCGCATGCCCATCTTGCTTCTCTCTCGTCTGCTGCCGACTCCTCCCTCATCCCATCATTCTCCGTTTGGCTTTCCCGCCTAACTTTATCCTGTTCAGTTATTGGCCAGTTGGCTTGTTTATTAAACCAATCACAGTGACAAATCTTCACAGTGTACAGAAGGATTATTCCACAGCATATTTCTGTGTTGTATGTGTTTATATGTGTACATGTGTGTGTGTTTATATGTGTACACGCCACATGTGTGTGGTGCCTACAGAGGCCAGAAGAGGGTACCAGACTCCCTGAAGCAGGGGTCAAAGGGAGTGTGAGGGCCCTGGCTTTGATGCTGGGAATTGAACTGGGGTCCTCAGAAGCAGACACTCTTAACCACTGAGCCGTCACTCTGTCTCCACCCCCAACAGTCTCATTTGTTTTATATTTTAGCTCCCCCCCCCCCAAGACAGGGTTTCTCTATGTAACAACCCTGCCTGCCCTGGAACTCTGCAGAGCAGGCTGGCCTTGAACTCACAGAAATGCACCTGCCTCTGCCTCCCGAGTGCTGGGATTAAAGGTGTGTGCCACCACCGCCCGGCCTTATTTTATTTTTTAGGTTTGTTTATTTTATGTGTGTGAGTGTTTTTTCTGCGTGTGTGTCTGCATACCATGTGTGTGCCTGGTGCATGCAGGAGCAGGCTAGAGGATCCCCTGGAACTGGAGCCACAGACAGTTGTGAGCGCCATGTGGGTGCTGGGAACCGAACCCAGGTCCTCGGCAAGAGAAAGTGCTCTTAGCGGCTGCACTGTCTCTGCAGCCGCACCAGTCTCTTAGAGGCTGAGCTTGCAAAGCCTGCTCAGGGCCTGGCTAGGAAAATGGGCTTCGGGCTGGAGAGATGGCTCAGAGGTTAAGAGCACTGACTGCTCTTCCAGAGGACCTGAGTTCAAACCCCAGCAACCACATGGTGGCTCACAACCATCTACAATTCAATCTGGTGTATATGTAATAAATAAATAAATAAAAGAAAAAAGAAAATGGGCTCCAGTTCCCTCTCATTTGTGTCTCCCCCGGCTCATCTGGTCTTTAAGCAAGTGCAGATTTCTAGACTCTTCCATCTCTCCTCCTCGAGCCTTCTTGCAAGGCAGGGTTGCTGGCAAAATATTCCCCCGATTTTTATCTTTTGCAGAAGTCCTTGCTTCTTCACTCTGTGTGTATGCCTGTATGATATGTGTGTGTGGCGCCCTTGTGTTTGTGTGTGTGAGTGTAGCCACACACCTGAAGGGATGAGTGTGGAGGTCAGAGGTCAACCGAGAATGTCAGTCTTGTCCTGACCTTGTTTAAGACAGGGTTTCTTTTTGTCCTTTGCCACCGTGTGTGCCAGGCTGACTGACTTGTGAGGCCTGATGGATTCTCCTGTCTCCACCTGCTGCCTCACCACAGGGCTGCTGGGATTACAGAGGGGTGTGTGTGTGTGTGTGTGTGTGTGTGTGTGTGTGTGTGTGTGTGAGCGTGTGTGTGTGTGCGCGTGCGTGTGTGTGTGTGTGTGTGTGTGTGTGTGTGTGTGTGTGTGGCTGGCTTTGCATGGGTTCTGAGGATTCAAACTTTGGTCCTGGCATTTGTGCAGCAAACAGTTTGCCCACCTCATGTCCTCAGCCCCTCCCTTCACTTTTAAGGGCAGTTTCGTGGGGTGCAGACGCGTAGGGAGGTGGCGCCTTTGTGCACTTTAAATATTCCATGGCGTGCTCTTCCTGCTTGTGCGGTTTTGAGAAGTCAGATGCCATGACCTCTGCCCCTTTTCCTTCGGCTTCCTTTGGGTCGGTGCTCTTCATCTTTGGTTTCCCGTAGTTTGAAATCAGTATGCACAGTGTGGCTGGCTTTGCTCTTTTGACCCTGCTTGCCTTTCTCTCAGCTTTTCTCCGTGGTTTGGTGTCTCACGTTACTGTAGGGGAGATACACAGTGATAACTCCATGAGTGGTTTCTGGTCCCTCCCCTTGATCGTTTCCTCCTGGTACCCCATTCATATGTGTGTGACGCCTTCTGTAGTCACCCACCACAGACACTAAGAACCCCGCATTGTCCTACGCCTCAGCCACTCTCTACAGCAGCCAACCACTCCCCCTTCTTCCTGGTTGGTGAGCGCTCATCTCTCCCGGGCTCCACGGAACTGCAATCATACACTCTGTGGTGCCTCTCTCACTTAACGTGGAGCCTCCCAGGCTCAGAGTGTAGATGCCTCGTCCCTCCCCTCCCACAATGCACCAGCTGGGGGAGAACTCAGAACAGGGCCTCAAGCGGGGCACTGAGTCCTCTCTTTGGTTTTGCCCCACCCCCTGCCAGGACCCCAGCTGTGACAAGGGTCAGCACGCTGGCTCAGTGTGTGTATTCTCGGGGTACTGTGCAACCCTGGCCCCTACAGTTTCTCAATACGTGTTACTGCTTAGCCACTTCCCCCTCCGGACTCCTGCTTGCAGTTACCAGACTCCTGCTGTTGTCCTTTGCTTCCCGGGTGAGGGTGACCGGAGTCCTCCTGGGTGAGTGTCAGAAGGCTGCATGAACTCAGCTCCTTCTGTGGCCCCTGCCCTGGGCTGTCCTGCCATCCCTTCCACCATAAAACTTCTCTGTTCTCTTCTCTCTTCTCAGGCTGCCCGGGGGATGGGACAGTCTGCCATAGCAGCCAATGTTCCCAGACGGGAGATTTCTTTTTTACAAGAAAAAGCCTCTGTTTATATTTATTTACTTTATTTCATGTGTGTGACTGTTTTGCTTGCATGCATGTCTGTGTACCATGTGTGTGCCTGGTGCCCTTGGATGTCAAAAGAGGTCACTGAATCTGGAGTTATGAATGGTTGTGAGCTGGGACTCAGACCTGGGTCCTCTGCAACAAGAGCTCGTAACTGCGACACCATCTCTCCAGCTCCTCGTGTGTTTTTCTTGATGCCCGTTCCCTGGGATTGCCTGGAGGAAACCTTAAGTTTCACCCCCCCCACATCTTGCTCCAATCCTCTGAAAGTGGAGGGGTGAGGGACTCACTCTCCCCCCTCAGTGAACTCTAGGATGCGTATCTGGCCTCAGCTATTTGAGCTCCCCACCGACTCAATTTGGCGGCTTAGTAATGTTCTTGTGTTGGCCATGGAACTTGGCCTAGATTCCTAATTCATATGGGTGCATGCGTGTTTGCACAGTATATTTGTGTGTGTGTTGTGAAGGGTGCATGTAGTGTGTGTACATGTGTGCGCATGTCTATTTGAGTATTTGCATGTGTATGTGTGTACATTATGTATGTACATGTGTATGTGTACTTCTGTGTGTATGTGTATATATATGTATGTGCATATGTGTGTGTATTTGTGTGTGTGAATATGTGTGTGTGTTTGTGCCAGGTGAAGGAATCACTAGATTGTCTGTGGCTGGGAGGAGAGAACCTGTGAGTGTCACGGTCACACTCCAGGCCTGAGCATCAGGGAAGCCGGAACACACAGTTCTCAACCAGATTCAGATCCAAAGCTCTATGCTCTTCCTGGCTGAGACCCAGTCCTGGCCTGCACTGACCTTTGGCCTCAGCTCCAACTTTGGCCCTACTCCTAGTCCTGTACTGAACCCTGGTCCTGACTCCAGGCTGAACCCTTCAGTGTACTCCATGTTCTCCACCTGACCCCAACTGAACAGGAAATCAACACTTGACCTTAAACCTGACCCAGTGGAAGCCCAGGATCCATCCAAATGGTAGGATTTGTGCTGGTTTTGTGTGTGTGTGTGTGTGTGTGTGTGTGTGTGTGTGTGTGTGTATGCATGTTTGTATATATGTAGTGTATGTATATGGTGTGTGTATGTATGTGGTGTGTGTGGTATGTGGGTATAGTATATGTATGTGTTTATGTATGTGGAGTGTGTGTATGCGTGCATGTGCCTGCTAAACCACACACATGAAGGAGAGTTCTTTCTTCCCCATCCCTGGGGCAGAGTCTCTCGTTTCTGTGTTGTGTGCTCCAGGCTAGTTGGCCTGTGAGCTTCCATTTGATCTTCCCATTTCTGCTTCCCATGTTGTTGTAGGAGTGCTGGGATTACAGATGTGCACCAGTGTTTCTGGATTTTTGCATGGGTTCTGGAGATCAAACTCAGGTCACGGGACTTGCACAACAAGTGTTTTTACCCCCTGAGCCATCTTCCAAGCTTGCATCTCTGCCTTCCTTCCTTCCTTTCTTTTTCTCTAATTTTCTTTTCTTTCTCTTCCTCCTCCTTTCTCCTCTTCCCTTGTTCCCTTTTTATGGTCCTAGAGATTGTGCCCAGGGCCTTGTCTGTGCTAAGCGAGTGTCTCCCACTGAGCTACCTCACCAGCCCTGTGTCTTCATCTTAAACGGATCCCCCTGCCATCCTCTTGAGACTGCCATGCGCTTCTTGGCCTTTGGTCTTCTGATGCATGTGTTTCTCTTCTCGTCTACCTCTGCATCCTCACGATGAAGCATCCCTTCCTCCAGGGAGGTTTCCCTAGTTCCTCGTTGTGGATGCATGACTCAACATTCCCGTCCCCCTTCCATAAAGGGACTTGGTTTTCCAGGTCTGGGGCTGTTGGTAGGTGGCCTGTCCAGGGTTTCCTGTGTCTAATGAGTCATCAGTGAATTCTGGGGTGGGAATGGAAGACTCACCCACTCCCAAGTAACCCAGGGCAACTCTGGAGGACCACCTTGGCTCTTCAGTATCCCTAGTCTGCTGAAACTGGCGCTGGACCTGTACAGCAGCTCACCTTGGCTCCCACATGGTACCCACCTTCTGCTGCCCCGGAGATTGAGAGGAGGGGTCCCACATCTGACCCCCACTTCAAATTCTGTCTTGTGTAGCTGGAGCTCATTGGGGACATCAAAGCAGAGGCTTCCCTAGGCACCATCCTTGGCACAGAGGCAGAGCCCCAGGGTGTCCATGGTCACTCTTCTCAGCACAAGTCCTCAGCATGACCACAGCTTCAACAGAGAGTGAGGAGCCAGATACACCCTGATCTCTGGGACAAGGCCCTGCCGTGTGCCGTTGGCTGAGGATGAAAAGGGAACATTTGACACTCTAAAGAGCCAGAGATCCAGCCGGGCGTTGGTGGCACACACCTTTAATCCCAGCACTCGGGAGGCAGAGGCAGGCTGATCTCTATGAGTTCGAGACCAGCCTGGACTACCAAGCGAGTTCCAGGACAGCCTCCAAAGCCACAGAGAAATCCTGTCTCGAAAAACCAAAAAAAAAAAAAAAAAAAAAAAAAAAAAAAAAAGAGCCAGAGATCCCTCAAGGGCTGGGAGTGAGGAACACTGGGTGGGATGCTGGTCCATTGCTGTGACTCATTTTATGTCACCTGACTAGGCTAAGAGGACCCAGATAGCCAGTGAACCCATTATTACAGGGTGTGTGTCTGTGACATTATGTCCAGATGAGATGAACATTTGGATTTGCAGGTGGGTCACCATCATGTGGGTGGCCACTGTCCATCTTCAAGACCCCAAAAGAGCGGACAGGCACAGAGGATAAAATCTTTGTTGTGCTGGGACATCCATCTCCTGTCTTCTAACAACAGAGCCCACGGTACTGCAGCCTTTGGGTTGGGACTGGTTGACCCCGGGAGTGGCACCTGGTCACCTGGCCACCTGCTGTCTAGATTGGAGATGCCGACGGCAGGGCTTCTCTGCTTCCATAACTGCGTGTGTAGGCGGAGTCCCATGGGTTACCATCCTCTGTGATTGTCTCTCTCTTCCAACCTCTCCAGAGAATGTGGGTTCCCTGTGGAGGCCAGAGCTGTGTACTGTGAACCCCGAGTCAGCCTCTTCTGGACCCACCTCTCACCAAAGCTACTCATGCCAAGACTGGAACCTGCCACGTTCCCTGCACACCCATCGCTGTGGACAAAGGCATGACCAGGTCAAGAGGCCAGAACAGAAGAGCAGTTTCCAGAGTTGGCGCTTTGTGCAAGGCAGGATGACCAGGGAGGAACACTCCCAGAAGTTTTTCCGTAGGAAAGGCGAAACCCCTCAGCAGTCTATTAATAGATCCAGTGGACAGCCAGTAGCCAAGGTGAATATTGGTGTTAACAGGAAGTGCTGGGGACAGGCTCTGATGGGCTCAGACACTGGGTCCAGACAGAGACAGGCTGCTTCTGTTGTCTCGGGGCACATTCTCAGCCTGGATCCTGAGCCCCAGACACTGCTGCTGCCTGAGGGGCTACCCGGTCCAGCTCCTGGGTTCTTCGTGTCCCTTAAACCTATCAAGCCTGTTGGCATCTCGGGCTCACCCCGACTGTGGCTGTCCTTCCTTCCCTCTCTTCCTTCTGGTCTCTGGACAAATGCCACTCCTCAGAGAACTTTTCTGATCTGACCTAAAATATCCCTACCACAACTTTAAAAAAAATCCCCTCCCACGTGCCCTCGAACTCTTGACCCTCTTGCCTTAGCCCAGAGAGGTGGATTACAGAGGACCTCCACATCCAGCCAAAATACTGTGAACTGCTTGCCTAGTTTTTTCATTATACACACAGATTTATTTTCATTTCATTTATTCAGTCCAACTCCTTCATTCTAGAGAGGGGAGTCAGATACAATTACTTTTAAGTTTTTTGATTTAAAACCCTTAAGGTTGTCTTATTTACTGTGATCTCTCCAGCACCTGTATCCTTCAGGGGACACTTAGTGTGCCAGCTGAGTAAGTGAATGGCATCGGGCACAGTGCCAATGTAGGCTTGACAGTCTCCCCACCTATGCAGAGAAACCCTGTCTCGGAAAACCAGTATGTCGTGGACAGGCAATGCTTGTGACCTCTGCTGTTTTACCTAATCTTTTTCTAGCCAGGGTTTCTCTGTGCAGCTTTGGAGCCTATACTGGCCCTCGCTCTATAACCCAGGCTGGCCTCGAACTCACAGAGATCTGCTTGCCTCTGCCTCCCGGGTGCTGGGATTAAAGGCATTCGCCACCAACGCCCGGCCTTTGTTGTTTATTTTTAAAGATTTATTATTTATTTATTTGTTTATTGTGTTCCGCCTCCATGTATGCCTGTAGGCCAGGAGAGGGCACCAGATCTCATTATGGATGGTTGTGAGCCACCATGTGGGTGCTGGGAATTGAACTCAGGACCTCTGGAAGAGCAGTCAGTGCTCTTAACCTCTGAGGTACCTCTCCAGCTCTCTTTCTTTCTTTCTCAAGACAGAGTGTCTTTACGTAGCTTGGATGTCCTGGAATTTGCTCTATAGACTACGATGGCCTCAAACTCAGTGATCCGCCTGCCTCTGTCTCCTGAGTCCTGGGATTAAAGGTGTGAGTCACCACTATCAGGCTTCATCATTTTAAATAAATATGGTTGTTTAGAATGAAACGCTTGTAGCTACAGCATCCTCATTGGGTCACACATAGGCAGAGACAGTAAAACTAACTCCAACGGAAACAAAGTATTGGACCATTGCCTGCCAATCAAAGGATCAGCCCCAAAGTCTGTTTCCTTGAGCATGGGGATTCATGCTTGTCGGGGAGTGTTAGACATGATGGCAGGAATGAAATTTTCTCTTGCTAGTGTGATTTTTAGAAATTCTGAAGCAGAATCCCAAAGAGAGCATCTCTCTCGCAGTGTGATTCGGTGCAGCCTCAAGCTGGGTCTGGCTTCCTTTTAAGATTATTCCAGTAACTACATGAAACCATCTCATTTGTGACCAGAGGCACCACAGCAGCTAGCTGTTACATTCTCGGGTGTCTCTGAAGGGGAGCAGGGCATGGAGGAGAAGCCAACCAGCATAGCCAGGAAAACCAAGCAAGCCACTCTCTCCAGTTCTGTTCGCCCCCTCCAGTAAGCACAGCCCCTCTCCCATCCCCTCCACCTACCAGGGTGCTCTCACATAACACCCACTGTTCTCTGGCTTTTCCTGCCAGCTCTGCCCACTTTCCCATGTGCTCACCCTTCAGCGGCTCCGTACAAGATTCTTCCTCTCTCTCTCCATACAACACTCTCTGGAAACTCCATATTCTCTCCTATATACCCTTCTCACCTGTCCATCTAGCCACCCAGCCAACCTTCCTTCCGTCTGCCCACACACCTCATCCTTAGTGTCTCGATCCCTAATTTTTCTGTTCTTTCTAGAGCAAAACTCAGGGTCATGACCTCAATTATTTCTTTAAAAAGTACAGTTTATTACTGCATGTGCATGTGAATGCGTGTACGTGAATGTATGTATAGATGATGTGCCTATGAGGGTGTGTGTACCATGGCATACATGTGGAGGTCATAGGACAATTCTGTGGAGTCGGCTCTTGCTTCTGTCCCTGCATGGGCTCCAGGGATCAAATTATGAGGGTTTGGAGTGCCTTTACCCATTGAGTCATCTCACTGGTCCCTCTCTTCCCAAGCTTCAGTCCTTCCCGAATTGCCCTCTTGTGTTTCAGGGGTGAAAATCATTTTATCATTTTATTCCCACTGTCCCTTCCCCTGGTTCACTCTCCCCACATGAGTCTTATTCTTCCATAACTTTTTTTTTTTTTTTGGTTTTTCAAGACAGGGGTTCTCTGTATTGTTTTGGAGCCTGTCCTGGAACTTGCTCTGTAGACCAGGCTGGTCTTGAACTCACAGAGATCTGCCTGCCTCTGCCTCCCAAGTGCTGGGATTAAAGGCGTGCGCCACCAACGCCCAGCTTTCTTCCATAGCTTTACAAGGTAGAATCCTCAGCAACTAGCTGAAAGGGATGTAGAGAAGGCACACCCAAAGCTTCCCAGTGCAAGATGGGAAACTCAAGGTCCAGAGAAGGTGATGCTCTCAGGGCCCCGAGACTGAGGGCGCAGCGTGAACACAACACATGCTCTGCAGCTAGTGTTGAGAACTGTTTCCTTTCCTAGGTAAAACTTCCAGCCTGGTGCGAGCCTGTCATGCTAGCAGCTCGGGAAGCTGAGGCAGGAGGATGGCAGGTTCAGTGCTCCCCGGACTTCAGTGGGAAACCTGTCTCAAAATAAAAAATAGGGGCTGACTGGAGAGATAGCTTAGTGCAAGAGAACTTGTCTACCATGCCTGAGGTCCTGAGTTCAATACCCAGCACCTTAAAAACAAACAGATATGGGGCTGGAGAGATCGCTCAGATGTTAAGCGCACTGGTTGCTCTTCCAGAGGACCCAGGTTCAATTTCCAGCACCCACATGGCAGCTTATTATTGCCAGTAACTCCAGTTTTGGGGCTAGGGAGCAACACCTTCACACAGACATACATGCAGGCAAAACACAAATGCACATAAAGAATGAACAAATAAATAAATAAAACAACAGACAGACAGTAAAAAGGATGTTGGGGTTACAGATCAGGGTAGCATTTTTGCTAAGCACATACAACGCCTTAGGTTGGGTCTCCAATACCACAGACAAAAGGGGGCATGGAAAGAGCAGGGAGCCCAACACCCAGCCTTGCCTGGAGACCTTTCAGCCCTCACCCCTGTTACTCTCAGGGTTGGGGGGCTGGCCAGCATCTTCTGATGCAGCTTTGCTGTTTTCTCCTGACCTCCCCACCCTAAGATTTATTTAGTATGTCTGTATGTATGTATGTATGTATGTATGTATGTATGTATGTATGCATGCATGCCAGAAGAGGGCACCAGATCTCACCATAAATGGCCATCAGCCACCATGTGGTTGCTGGGAACTGAACTCAGGACCTCTGGAAGAGCAGCCAGTGCTCCCATCTGCTGAGTCATCTCTCCAGCCCCTCTCCTGGCCTTTTACCATGGGTGAACTTGCCTTTGTATAAGGTATCACTGTGTCAGTCTGTGTCTTAGTTGCTTTTCCTGTTGTGTGAGAAAATGCCGACAAAAGCTACTTAAAGCACAGAGTTCATTCGGGCTTGCATTTCTAGGATACAGTCTCATGGTGGGAAGCAGTGGCATTGGGAGCTTCAGACCGCTGTCACGTTGTGTACACAGTCATGAAGTAGAGAACAATAATACCTGTGTCACCTCAGTTTCTTCTTTTTACATAGTCCAGAATATGAGCCCAGGAAATGATGCTGCCAACAGGGGGTAGGTCTTCCTGCCCCAGTTAACAATTTCTAGCTATACTTACTGTGTGATCTTGGACAAATTGCTTACCCTCTCTGGTCTCACTTTCCTATTCTGAATGGATATGTACAATAATAGGAATGCCAGGGAAGACGCTCGTGCTGAAGGAAGAGAGAGAATTGCAGGCGGGGAGGGCAGTATGTGCAAAGGCCCTGCATTGCTAGGATTGGAAGATGTTCCAGGACTTGCTGGAGCTTGGCGTCTCTGCACATCCCCATTGTGCCTTCCCATCAGAGACTAACAGTGAGGTGACTCTAAAGTGGGGGTACAGGCATGGTTTAGGCTCTACTACAGTTTCAGTATTGCCTGTCCTCCAAAGTCCATGTTTGGAAGGGCTGTCCTGGTCCGCAGAGTGGTACCGTTGGGAGGTGGGGCTAGTGAAGGTGCAGACTGCTCTTGCAGAGGACAGTTTAGTTCCCAGCATCCATGTCAGGCAGCTCACAAGCTCCTATAACGCCTGCTCTGGGGGATCGAAGACCTCTCCTGGACCCTGGAAGGCACCTACTTGCTTACAGACACTATGACTACACACAACTTAAAAGAAAAAAATAGCCAGGTAGTGGTGGCACACACCATTAATTCCGGTGCTCAGGAGGTAGAAGCAGGTGGATCTCTGTGATTTTGAGACCAGCCTGGTCTACAGAGTGAGTTCCACGACAGACAGGGCTACACAGGGGAACCCTGTCTCAAATCCCAGCCCCCAAAAACAGAAAGAAAGAAAGAAAGAAAGAAAGAAAGAAAGAAAGAAAGAAAGAAGGAAGGAAGAAAGGAAGGAAGGGAACCAGGAAGACAGCTCAACGGAGTAAGGCATTTGCTAGGCAAGCCTGTGGCCTGAGTTTGATCCCAAGAACCCCCTGGGGAAAGAGAGACAGACCCCTGAAAATTGGGCTGTGACCTGCATACCCATGGTGTGTGTGATGCCCCCATCCCCGCAGTCTTACACATTAACAATACATAATATAAGATAGAAGTCTGGCTAAGTGGGAATTTCAGGTCCATCACGTGAGCTGTACGCAGCGCCCACAGTGCCTGGGGGAGTAGCTGTAGTTAAAGCGATCTGTTGCTCCTTTGAAACCAAAACTTAACTGGACTCTGCTTCTTTTTTAAATTGAAGTCTGGCAACCTCAGCATCAAAGGCCACCGTCTTTGTTCCTGAGTTGCCACCTCTGCTGAAGCCATTTCACTCTAGTGGGAAAGCAGGCATGGTAACCTCTCGGGCTGGTATCCCCTGGCACGGTGGCCATGGCCTTTCCTGGAGGTGGTCCCCTGAGATGAGATGGGAGTGGCCTCCTTGCCCACTGACTGCCCTCCCAAGGCCTGGGTACTCATGCTGCAGGACAGACCCTTTGTCTTCTCAAGCTAGTGTCTTCAGGGGCTTGGGGAAGCTCATGTGCCTTGGGTTGTGAGGGGATGGTGGAGGCTGTGACGTCTGTCTCTATACAGGAGCCAGAGCTCTGGGAACATGCATGGTGCTTCCTGGGGGGTGGTCTGTGGATTTCCATGGGGTGGAGAGTGGTCTGATGAAAGGGGTGTGGGGATCCTTGGCTGGCCAAAGCTGTCTTTGTGCTTCTCCAAGCCAGGAAGGACCGAGGGGAAGGATCTAGAGCAGACCTTGTCTGCCTGCACAGATTAAGGATGGCAGAGAGGAGCTGGGGAAGTGGCAGGGCAGGGTTACATAGCTGGAGTCAAGGCCCACATTCGAGTGGGTCATCCCAGATCTCCTGCTCTGGACTTCCCCTCGTTTCCACTGTGCTCTGCCAGGCTTGCTTCTGGGACCTGCAGAAGTCGCCTTCTGTGCGAATCCCCTTTGGCTACGCTCCCCATGTCCATTCCACCCCTGCACCTGGGACCTGTCACAGAGCTGGGAACAGAATAGATTATGCACGATCACTGAAGGGCTGGCCACTCCCACCCCTGTCCCTCGGACTCTGACCCACACTATTCATCCAGAACCACAAAGATAAGTGGGAAGCAAACCCCATCCTGGTTCAGCTGCTCACTGTGGGCCTGGGACTGTCACTGGGCCTTTGCCTGCTCAGCAGCATAATCCGGTGATTTCCAGCTTTCCTTGTTAGCAGTTCAGGGGCTTGGAAGGTTCCACGGTGTCTCATGGGTCTCCTTCCTGCTTTCCAAATTGCATTAATGTTATCTCCTCTGTGCTAATTATTCTTATGGCTTTATGCTCCTAAAAATAACCGCGTGTCTTAGTGAGAATGGAGTGTCAGGAGGGAACAAATAGATGTGTGTCCAATCTATCTTAGTTTACCAGACCCACACTCGGCCTAATTTAATCTTCACAACAGTCCCAAGGCCAAGAACATGCCACGGGGAGAGCATAGTCTCTTCAACAAATGGGAAAACTGGATAGCCACAGGCTGTGGGATCAAATTGGACTCCTATCTCAGACCAAAATCAGTTCAAAATGGATCAAAGATGCCAACGTAAGGCCTGTAGCTAGGAAAGCACTAGAAGGAGAAAAAAAGAAAAAACATGATTAGAAGGAGAACAGACAGCCCCAGGACATTTGTGTGGGCGATATTTGGGGAGGTGTGACCCAAACAGCACAGGAAGGAGAGAAAAATAGACACATGGAATTACATTAAAATGCCCTGTACAGCCACGGGAATGGCAAGCAGCGTGCAGAGACGCTGTCCAGTGAGATGAATATTGCCACAGCACACACGGCTTCATATACAAAATACGTCCAGAACACACCTCACCAGCAAGAGAACAATGTAATTAAAAACTGCTTTAAGCCCCCAGGTGTAGTGGTGTGCACTTGTAATTCCAGTACTCAGGAGGCGGAGGGCGGAGGACCAGGATGTCGAGGACAACCTGGGCTATATGGTGAGTTCAGGGCCAACCTGACTCAGAAAACAAACCCGAAGTAGGTAAAGAACTGGAATAGCCCATTTTCAAGAGACAGTAGCTCTGTGCAAAGGACTGTATCAAATCGTGCTGGGACTGGAAAACCAAACCAGGGGCTGGAGGTGTGGCTCGGCGGTTCAGAGGGCTTGTCGAGCTCTTACAGAGGACCCAGGTTTGGCTCCCTGCACCCACAGCAGGCAGGTCACATCTACCCGCAGCTCTAGCTCCAGAGGGTCAGATGACCTCTTCTGGCCTCAAAAGGCACAGGCACTCACATGCGCAAAGTGCCCTCCCCACACATTTGCATATAATTAGAAACAAACGAGCAAATCAAAACCGAAACCACTCTGAGCTGTCAACTCACAAGTTATCCAAAGATGCAACCACATGCACATAATCAGGGACACACATAGTATGTGGTGGTTTGAAAGAAAACGGCCCCAAAGGGCGCGGCACTATTAGGAGGTGTGGCCTTGATGGAGTAGGTGTGGTCTTGTTGGAGGAAGCGTGTCACTGTGGAGGCGGGCCTTGAGGTCTTATATATGCTCAAGCCACGCCCAGAGAGACAGACCTTTTCCTGTTGCCTGTAAGTCCGGGTGTGGGACTCTCAGCTCCATCTCCGGCAGCACGTTTACCTGCACGCCACCATGTCAAACGGGCCGATAATGGACTGAAGTTCTGAGACTGTAAGCCACCCCAATTAAATGTTTTCTTTTAGAAGAGCTGCCATGCTCATGGTGTCTCTTCACAGCAACAGAAACCCTAAGACACATACCTACATAAAAAAAAAAAAAGGGCGGGGCTTGCTTGCTGCTAACTTTGACAACTTGTGTTGCATCCTCGGTACTCACAAGGAGAGACATGTCCCCTGACTGCCACATGCTGTGGCGTATAACACCCTCCATACACAAAATATACTTTTTAAAAAAATAAAGAAGAGATTATATTTGGTTCGTAGTTTAAGAGTGCAGTCCTCATGTGGCAAATCCCTCTTCCCTTAAAAAGCTGCATCTCCTGACTGCGAATTGAACAGAGCCCTGGCCTTAAGAGCTCAATAAACGATTTGTCCAGTGTAATTAACATCTGGGAATGGCCTACCCGTCCAGCAATAATGGATCAGGAAAATAAATGATGGTATATCCATTTTCGTATGTGCATTGCTGAAGGGAGTACAATGGCACATCCATTTAAAAAATACTGTTTGGCTGTTACAAAGGATGAGGTAGAAGACTATTTAATTTCATGGAAAAATGCCCCTGACATATTGGTAAATTGAAGAAGCCAGTTTCCTAAGCGGCAAGTACTGTAGAAACCCGTTTTCACAATAATAGGCATACAATGACAAATTAATTAAAAAGGACTCAATGTTTGCACACTGTGAGAACTTTAATGTCACCTAAACTCTCTCTGAAAGTTAATCTTGATTGTGAGGTGTTTATTAAAATTTTTTTTTTGTTTTTACAAGACAGGGTTTCTCTGTATTGTTTTGGAGGCTGTCGGTCCAGCCCAGCCTCGAACTCACAGAGATCTGCTTGCCTCTGCCTCCTGAGTGCTGGGATTAAAGGCGTGCACCACCAACACCCGGCTTATTTAAAAATTTTTTTAAATTACATTTTATTCAGGTGTGTGTGTGTGTGTGTGTGTGTGTGTGTGTGTGTGTCTGTGTCTGTGTCTGTGTCTGTGTCTGTGTCAGGGTGTGTAGGACAGAGGACAATGTTTGGGAGTTAGCTCTCTCCTCCCACCATGTGGAGTATGGGATCTGAACTCAGGTGGGCACCCTAACTCACTGAGCAGTCTTGCTGAGCCGGAGTATTTAGGTGATGGAAACTCGATTGCATTGTGGCCTTTGAAGGTGGAACCTCACGGAGGTTAAATGAGGTCACAGGGAGAGGCTCTAACTCTGAGGTTCTCAAACTGTGGGTCCTGCACCTTTGGGGGTTGACTGGGCCTGTCACATATCAGATACCCTGCATATCAGATGTTTACATTATGATTCATACAGTAGCAAAATTACAGTTAAAAGTATCAATGAAATAACTTTATGGTTAGAATCACCACAACACGACTGCATTAAAGGGTTGCAGTTTTAGGAAGGTTGGGAACCACTGTTCTGACCTAACGTGACTGTGGCTCTCTATGAAAAGGAAGAGACACGGTGTGGGGCAGGCCACCTCAATGGATGAAGTCCTGTCTCTGTCCCCACTGGTGGGGACCTTTGCTGATGTGGCCCTCAGCCTCCACACTCAAGAGCAGAACAAATCTTTATTGTCTATAACCTCAGTATACAGTCTGTGGTATTTAGGGACAGCAACTGGAAACAGAGCACACATACACACCATGGTCATGGCAGAGTTATCCACTGGAGCTACGGTGGTAGCAATCCAGTGTCCAAGGCGAACGAATGGACAAGCAAAATGTGGTCCTTGGGAGACGGACTCCAGGACCCCCTCGGATGCAGGGTTTGAATGTTCATGTCCCTTACAGAGAGTGCTGCTACATTTGCATGTAACAATAAGCATTTGCAGAAAATACACACATTGCCCTGTGTAATATAGATCACCTGGATTACTCTCAGTGACTGAAGTGTGGGTGCTGTGTGAATACTTGTTCTGCAGTGTTTACGGAATGACGACAACAGGATAAATGCTCGTTAGTAATACCAGTGCTGTGGGATTTCACGTATATTGCACACTTAGGAGGTCAGAGGGCATTTTTCAGGAGTCAGGGCTGTCCTCCAATGGGTCTGGGGGAGCAAACTCAGGTCATCAGGTTTGGCAGCAAGTGCCCTTACCAGCTGGTCTATCTCAGCAGCCCAACATTAAAAAAATATATATATATATACATATATATATACATATATATATATTTATATATATATATATATATATAGTGTCTACCTGCATGTATGCCTGCAGGCCAGAAGGGGGCGCCGGATCTCATTATAGATGGTTGTGACCCACCTTGAGGTTGCTGGAAATTGAACTCAGGACCTCTGGAAGAGCAACCACTGCTCTTAACCTCTGAGTCATCTCTCCGGCCCCCCCTTTTTCTTTTCAGAAAGGGTCTTGCTGTGTAGTTCATGCTGGTCATGAACTCAGTTTCTCCGACTCATCCTCCAAGTGCAGAGACTTCAGCTACGCACCACCATGCTCAACACAATTTTCTTTTACTTTTAGACCTGTCCTTTTCGTAGTCCCTCCCCTCTGCCTCCTTCCCTCTTCTTTCCTATCTTATTGGGAGAGATGGGGAGTGGATCTGCCTATGAGGGAAATGGCAGCAATTGTAATGAGAAGGAAAAGCAAGAGAAATGGACCTGAGCTCTCACCCTTGTCTGTAATAGGAGACACTGGATTTCTTTTTCTTTCTCTTCGAGCAGTGTTTCTCTCTGTGTAGGTTTAGCTGTCTTAGAACCCACTATGTAGACCAGGCTCGCCTGGAACTCAGAGATCCATCTCCCTTTGTCTCCTGAATGCTGGGATTAAAGGTGAACTCCACTACTGCCCTGTGGATTTGTTTTTCTTTCTTTTTTTTTTAGTTCAGTTGTTTTGTTGTTATTTTTGGATTTTTTTGGGGGGATTTCTTTTTCAAAAGGTACAAAGTCAAGGACCCATTTATTCATACATCTTAGACCAGAATGTTTTAACTGAGGTCATTAGCCACTACTGTTCAGTCCAGAAGCCACAACCTTTGGAGCTTGTGGAACACTTGAACCAGGATTGATCTGACTGTTTTTTGTTTTTTTTAGATGTATTTATTTATTATTATATATACACGTGTGTGTGTGTGTGTGTGTGTGTGTATGCACTATCTTTATGTACAACTTTACACCAGAAGAGGACATCAGATCCCACTATAGATGTCTATGAGCCACCATGCAGTTGCTGGGAATTGAACTCAGGACCTCTGGAAAAGCAGTCAGTGCTCTTAACCTCTGAACCATCTCTCCAGCCCTGATCTGATGTTGGTATGCTTGACTAGCTTGGGAGACTTGGTTTATAAAGAAAAAAGTCACGGCTTTAGCTGTCAATTTGGCACAGTCTGGAGTCACCTGTGAAGGGAGTTGCAATTGAGGGATTGTCCAGATCAGTTTGGCTTGTGGGAATGCCTGTGGAGCACTTGTCTTCCCTGTCATTTATGTAGGAGAGCCCAGCCCACTGTGGGTGGCACTATTCCTTAGGCAGATAGTCCCAGGCTACTCAAGAAAGCTACCTAAAAGGCCTGGAGAGATGTCTCAGTGGTTAACAGTGCTGGCTGCTCTTCCAGAGAACCTGTGTTTTGATTCCAGCATCTACACAGAGGGAATCCAACAACACCACCTTCTGGCCTCTGCAGGTACTACATGCATACAGGACACAGACATACACTCAGGCAAAACACCCATACATGTCAAATAAAAACAAATCTTAAAAGGAAAAGAAAACTAGCTGAGCATGCGCCCGGGAGTGAGCTGGCAAGGAGCATCCTTCCATGGCTTCTGCTTCAAGCTCCTGCTTGGGTTACTGTCTTGACTTCTCGCAGTGATGGACCTGTAAAATGAAACGAACTCTCTCCCTAAGATGCCTTACGTCAGAGGGCTCCATCAGAGCAGCAGGCCCCAAAGAAGCCAGTGGCCTATCTCATTAATGATTTCCTCCATAATGACTGGAGTGACAGTATTTTGCATGTCCTTGTTAAATAACATTTTGTTTTGTTGAGCACTAGCCCAGGCTGGTCTCAAACTTACTATGTAGCAGAGGATGTCCTTGGCTTCTGATCTTCTTGCCTCTACCTCCTGACTTCTGGGGCTATACTACAGGAGTGCACTTGTAATAGAGTATCAAAATTAATTTTTGCTTTTTGAGAAAGGGTTTTAAAAGTTAAAAAACACAGTGACTCAGAAACTCAGACATGCAGCAGCCAAAGGCAACAGGAATTAATCTCTTATAGGGGCTCCAGGCCACCGCGATCAAAGCAGACTGCAGAAATTCTCCTCTTTAGTATCACTACGACCCCACGCTGGCGGAGCAGCTGCCTCACAATCTCACCCAGTCACCTGCGGCGTGGACCAGCCACAGCTGTGGAGAACATGGCACCAGAGATGGCATGCTCTGGCCTAGAAGCCATTCCTGCTTGCAGCTCATTGGTCAGAACTACCCACATGACTTTACTCAACCACCAGGGGGCGGGACAGTCCCGCGCTGCACAAGGGATTCGAGATGCATAAAGAGAGCCTTTTCATTTTTAAACATTTTAAAGTTAGGGTCTCATTTTGTAGCGCAGGCTGGCTGCCAACTCAGAGTCCCCTGCCTCTGTCACCTGAATGCTGGGATACCAGGCTTGTGCCATCACATTTGTTTATGACACATTTGAAAAAGGATTTGAATTAGGACCAAGGCACAATACGTATTTGTGGAAGGCGGGAGACCCTTTACAGACGGGGATAAAGCTCTTGCCCATTGACTGTCTCATTTGGGTTACTGTGGGTGCCCTTTACAGGGAAGCAACCCGGACTAAGAAAGGTGAGGGGCCTGTTAGATATTTCAGCCGATTGACAGCATGTGGACTTGGGAACAAACTAACATAACTGATGGCATCCCACCTGCAGAGCCGACATTTCTTCTTGCATGGAACTTGCTGTTTTTATGTCTTTGAACATTCGCATTTAGGATAGACTAACACCTGTATCACCTCAGGGTCAAGGAAACTGGCCCAAACAGATGGAGTGGTTTGTCTAGAATCACACAACCCCGTAAAAGACAGAATTGGGCCGAAACGCAGTCCGAGAGGCCTTCTGCTTCTCTGCCTCATTTATCTGGCTTGAATGCCAGCAGGGTTAATTTTGAGTGATTTTCCCCATGGTTCTTTGGTCCAGGTGCTCTTTGCCCAGCCACACCTGCCTCAGCCTTACCCCTTATTTGGACCCTAGAGGCAGAGGCTTCCAGACTTGTCATAGACTTTGGAGCCTTGGCTAATGCCTATTAAAAAAACAACAGATGGGGGGGGGCAGTGGTGGAGAGATGGCTGACTCGGTCAAGTGCTTGCCAGACAAGCATGAGGACCTGAGTTCAGATCCCCAGAACCCACGAAGTGTTACCATGCCAAGCTTGTCACCCAGCACTGTGGGGGCGACAGAGACAGGCAGATCCCTGGGGCTTACTGGCCAGCCAGTTTAGCAGGACTGGTAGGCTCCAGGTTCACTTAGAGACCCTGTCTCAAAAGATAAGGCGTGCTGAGTGTGTCAGTGCACATTTGTAACCTTCAGGTCTTGGGAGAAAGAGGTAGGCAGGTCTCTGTGAGTTCAAGGCTGGCCAGGTCTACTAAGTGAGACTAGGGCTCTAAAACCAAACCCAAACAACACTGGATAGAAAAAAAACAAAACAATAGGGAAATTAACAAAGGAAGATGCCTGGCCACTGCATCTGTGGGCACCTCCCCAACAGAAACTCCTTCATCTTAGCAAGTGGGAATAGGGGGGGTACATTATGACAGGGCTGCATTTTCAGCAAACTGTTTCATCTCCAGCATTATAGGGCTTGATGAAAGCTTTTGGAAGCCGGTTTTTATGAGAGTCAAAGGTATTTCTTCCCTTCCCTTTGAAAAGCACCTGTGCCATAATAATAATAGCTGACAGTCCCTGCTGCATTCCAGGTCCTTGGCTCCCACTCACACGATGACAGACGAGGGACACAGGACCCTCGAGGACCTGACGGGTGGCAGTGCTTGTAGGAGTGATTCCAGATGGTTTCCTCAGGTACTGACGGAGACATCTGCTCAGTTTAGCACTGGAGTCGATCACGCTGGGCCTTAGAGTGCACATCTGCAACTTCCCGCTGCTGGGTGGACATCCCCAAACTCCTGGAAGGAGAGCTTATCTGTGCAGCTTTCAACACAGATAGTCATGATTACTGTAGTCACTCAGGCAGGGACCGTGTCCAGGCGCTGGATGTCAGAGTGACAGCTGAAGGATTTGCATTCTCACAGGGGACTGTGGACAGAGTGTTTTGGTCATGGTGCTTCCTTGCAATTCAAGTTCCAGATCCTTCTTGGGGCCGGGGCTCTTGCTTGTCACTAGGACATGAGGCATGGCTGGCTGTTTTGTTTGTGTTCATGTGCATGTTCATGTGTGCATGCATGTCTGAGGGTGTGC
This sequence comes from Mesocricetus auratus, assembly GCF_017639785.1. NCBI lineage: Eukaryota > Metazoa > Chordata > Mammalia > Rodentia > Cricetidae > Mesocricetus > Mesocricetus auratus. The sequence continues at coordinate 8,726,171 of NW_024429197.1, forward strand.
GTGCATGTGTGTCTATGTGCATGGAGAGGTTCACGTCCAGGATCTTCCTTGGTTACTCTCTAATTTACTGGTTTTTCATTGTTGTTGGTGTTGCTCTTTTGTTTTGTTTGTTTGGTTTGGTTTGGTTTTTCGAGACAGGGTTTCTCTGTGAAACTGTCCTGGCTGTCCTGGAACTCACTCTGTAGACCAGGCTAGCCTTGAACTCACAAAGATCTGCCCACTTCTGCCTCCCGAGTGCTGGGATTAAAGATGCATGCCGCTGCCGCCCCTGCTGCTGCTTTTTTTTTTTATGTGTATGAGTGTTTAACCTGGATGTATATGCATCATGTGTGTGACTTGTGTCTGTGGAAGTAAAAATAGGAGTTACAGATGGTTGTAAACCTCTGTGTATGCTGGGAAACGAACCTGGGTCCTTTGGAAGAGCAACAGCTCTTTTTTAAAAAAAAATTAAAAAGCCAGGCGGTGGTAGCGCACGCCTTTAATCCCAGCACTCAGGAGGCAGAGGCAGGCGGATCTCTGTGAGTTCCGAGGCTGGGCTGGACCGACAGCCTCCAAAACAATACAGAGAGACCCTGTCTCGTAAAAACCAAAAAAAAAAAAAAGCCATTTATTTTTTAATTTCATTTTACATTCCCACCAAAGTTCTCCTTCCCACCCTTCCTCCTGCTCTCCCTCATCTCCCCACTACCCGTCCCCCTACGCCTCCCAACAGGTAAGGGCTCCCATGGGAAGTTGACACAGTTTGACACATTAAGTTGGGGCAGAACCAAGCCCCTCCCTGCTGTGTTAAGGTTGAGCATGGTGTGTCCTCATAGGGAATGGGCTCTAACAATCTAGCTCATGCACCAAGGACAGATCCTGGTCCTACAGCCAGGGACCCCTCCGACAGCCCAAGCTTCACAACCGTCTCCCGCATACAGAGAGACACATGAATCACTCTGGGAAGGGGAATTAGATGAGATCTCCAGGGGAAGCTGGGGGCAAGGGGGTCGGTAAACGGGAGGGGAAGGGGGGATGAGAATATGAGGGAATGGGATGACCGAGGAGGGAAAGACAGAGAGGGAGAAGAAATACCTTGATAGAGAGAGTCACTGTGGGGCCAGGGAGAAACCTGGAGCTAGGGAAACCCCAAGAATCCACAAAGATGACCCTAGCTAAGTTTCCTAGCAATAGTGGAACCGTATGCGGAGATCCACAACTAAGCATGAGGCCGAACTCCAGGAATCCAGTCAAAGAGGGGAGGAGGGAACATTTGAGCAAAGGAGGTCAAGAACATGATGGAAAGATCTACAGGCAGCTGAACCGAGCTTGTGGAAGCTCCAAGTCTGGACTGACGGCTGTGGAAACTCCATGGGAGCAGCAGCTCCTACCCGCCAGTCATCTCTCCAGGCCCACAGCTTATTTTCTGAGACAAGGTCTCCCACTGGGCCACGGGCTTATTGATCTGGCTAGCTCCATTGTTAGGGGTACAGGTGTGCCCTGCCACATCAGGCGACTGCTAAGGACCTGAGCTCATGTCCTCATGTTTGTGTGGCAACCATTTTACTGACTGAGATGCTACACTAAGAAACGTCCTCCTTCAGTCTCCATGGGCACCTTACGAACGGGGAGCCAGGCCATCTCCATCCCACAGAGGAACAAACCCAGCTGCCCAGGCAGGGTAGACTGGGGATTTGCCCAGGGCTCACTGGTGTGAGTGACTGGGTCTCCAGGGTCATCAGATGGAGGACGTGGCCTTGGGAGCAGATCAGGAACAGGTGGACCTGTCCCAAAGGAGGAGCATGCCACCGCTCCAGGCTTCCTAGATGCCTCGTGCTGTCTCATCTTCACAACTGCAGGTGAGGATTCCTCACTGGCAATGCCTGGGCTCAGCAGAGTTTCTGCTCTCTCTCTCTCTCTCTCTCTCTCTCTCTCTCTCTCTCTCTCTCTCTCTCTCTCTCTCTCTTCCTTTCTTACTTTTTTTGATATTTTACTGTTTTCATAAACTTTGCTAGTTGACTGTCCCTAATCCAAAAGCCTCGGTTCTGAACCTTGTTGAGCGTTAGGTCTCAAACTAGGAATGAATGGCTGACTAAGGTGATTATTGACGTATCCAAGTGGATGCTGGCTACCCCTCTCTCAGCACCACCAATACCTGGCATACCCTGCCCTCAACCCTAAACTCCAGTGCAGAGACCCGGCTGTGCTTACTTCTCCCCAGCTCCTTGTATAACTCAACCATTTTGGCCACACCCTCTCTTGGCTCTGGCCACCCCTCTTGGTCGGTCACCCCTCTTGCCCTTCCTCCTTGTTTCTCCTCATGTGGCCCAGCTCAGTCTGGACCCTCCCAGATGCCTCTGTCTATGCCTCTGCTGTTTTCTCCCGTTTATCCACAATTATCTTCTCCGCCACCATACCTAGCGGCAGTCGGTCCTTCCCTTTCTTTTTCTCATTCATTGAGTATGGCAGCATGTTTGGTCTGCATCAACACCATTGGACAGACGGGAAGCCAAGGCTAAGAGAGCTCTGGCAATTTGCCCAGAGTCACCAGCCCACGTGTAACCAAGCCAGACTTACACATGTGCCTGTCTGCAGTGCCTTGGCCCTTGGCCACGTTTCTTACTTCTTCACCCTTGACGTGTGGGGCTGGCTTGTGGGCATGTTAGTCTATTGAGTGGCAACACTGACCCATGTCAGTGGCATCCATCCCTGACTTCAATGTCTCCAGGCCCCTGTAGAAGCCTTGCCCCTACTACTAGGACTCCAGGGCCCCGGCTGAAGATGTGGGCACAGCTACTCTGCAGTGGGCCTTAGGGACAAAGGCAGAGTTGAAAGAACTAAAGGACAACTTCAGAGAGTTTTGGCTCTGTGACCCCCATCTCTGGTCCCCAGCAGAGGTATTGGCTGATGTCAGCCGGCTGAGATGAGCCCAAGATGAGCCCAGGGCCTTTGGTGGCAGGAATAACTCGTGCACGTGGGCTGGGGGAGGAGAGAACAGTGTTGCCTCACCCCTAGTTGTCTAAGTGTCTCCTGCCTGGGATGGATGTGTCTGGTGGCCATTAGGGAACTGTCTGATGGTTATCTCCCAGACAGCTTGGTTCTCTCTGTCTGTGACTCTAATCGGGGCTAATGGCCATGAGACTCAGATTCCGCTGCTGCCTAGAGCCTTCCTAGTGAGAGAGAGATTCAGCGGTTCCTCACCCAGGCTCGCACTCCCGCCTCAGGCGCATGCTAGAGCCCTGGGCATGAACGCCAGTGGCCCCTGTGTGCCATGACCCAGATCAAGTCTTCCAAATGCCTCCTAACCCTTCCCAGCCCCACACAACACGAGCAGGGGCTACAGCAGTGCACCCCAGAAAACCTCCACATCCTTCACTGTCAGTCCTTAAAAATGCTCAGGCCTGGTGTTGCAGGCCTGTGATCCCAGCTACTGGGGAGGCTGAGGCAGGAGGATCACAGGTTCTAGGTCATCCTGGGTAACTTAGTGAGACCCTGTGGCAAAGTGGACAGGTGAGAAAGGGCTGGACTGTAGCTCAGGGGTGAAGCGCTTGCTTAGCTTGGGCGATGCATTGGATTTGGTCCTCAGCACTACGGGGAAATAAGTTCATCCAACCCTCCTTCCCCAAGTGCCCCCTGTCCTCATCAGTGAGGGTGCCTGTGTCCCTCAACATTGCACTCTACTCAGCCACTGTCGTCGTCTTTTTTGGTTTCTTTGTGTAACAGCCTTGGCTGTCCTGAAACTAGACCAGGCTGTCCTCGAACTCAGAGATCCTCCTACCTCGGCCTCCCAAGTGCTGGGATTAAAGGCATGCCACCACCCAGCCTTCTTCATCACCATTGTCACCATCCCTCTCCTCCTCTTTTTCTTAAGATAGGCTCTCACTGTGTCTGGCCTGAATTCGCTCTGTAGACCAGGCTGGCCTCAGGCTCTCAGACTCCACTTGCCTCTGCCTCCTGAGCACTGGGATTTAAGGTGTGCACCACTGTGTCCAGCTGGGTTTCTACTCTTTTTCTTTGCAGTGCTGGGCCCCTTGGGCTTTTCCTGCTGACAGCCTATGGCCCCTGTTGCTATAGCCTTACAAGATGGCCAGCAGCTGACTTTGATACCATCAAGTGTCCTGGACCCTAATCATTGGAGTTTACGCTGTCCCTCGTCCCTTTCTCAACGACAAGACATTGAGCCAATCCCTGACCACTCTGTGCTGTTACTTCTTCTGCAAAACGTGAGTAAAAATTGCCTGCCCAAGGAGTGCATTTAGTTTAAAAACTATTTATTTACTTATTTATTTTTGATGTTTTGAGGCAGGGTTTCTCTGTGTAGCCATGGCTGTCCTGGAACTTGCTTTGTAGACCAGGCTGACCTTGAACTCACATAGATCCACCTGCCTCTGCCTCCCAAATGTTTGGATTAAAGGCGAGCACCACCACCACCTGGCTTATTTGTGTTTGTGTGTGTGTGTGTGTGTGTGTGTGTGTGTGCATTTGTGAGTGTGTGGAGGTAGAGGACCACTTGTATAAATTAATTTTCTCCTTCTACCATATGGATCTAACTCAGGTCATCAGACTTGGCAGCAGGTGCTCTTGCCCTCTGAGCCATCTTGCTGGCTCTCGGAGGTGGTTTTCATGATGAAATAATTTCTCTGGTATGCTGTTTTGTTTGTTTAAGACTCAGTCTTAATCTGTAGCCCAGGCTGGCCTTGAACTTTTTTTATTTAACTTTTTACAGTTCCCTCTCCCTCCTGGCCTTGAACTTTTGACAATCTTTTTGCCCCAGCTTTTCAAAGGCTGGGAGTCTAGGCATGCACCACCATACCTGGTTTCTCCAACATGCTTCGCAAAGATCCTTTCCGACAGACAGTGCCTCAGTACTCTTAGTTACAAATATTATTACAGATCCACCTCCCACACCCATGTGTGTAGTATGGAGACACACATGTCAGCGCATATGTGGTGATCAGAGGACAGCTGGAAACAGATAGGTCCCTCTCCATGATGTAGGTCCCAGGGATCAAACTCCGTTCCTCAGCGTCAGCAGCAAGCATGTCTGCGCTATCATCTCACCAGCCCTTGATGGGCCTATGCTTAAAATAACATTTGCAAATTATTCCTTGTGTGGCTCGGGACATGTCACACTGCAGAACCTCAATTTCCTTATCTGGGAAATTGGCGTCTGAGTGCCAGGAAGATGCTCATTTGGTAAAGTGCTTGAGGCTTGAGTTTGATCCTGAGCTCTATTTAAAAAGCCAGGAGTTGTGTCTGCTTATCCTAGCACCGTGGAAATGGAGAAAAGTGAGTCCCAGGGCTTTGCTGTCCATCAAACCGAGCTGATTCAGTGAGCCCAGGTTCCAGTGAGAGACTTTGTCTCAAAACCCAAGGTGGTCCTTTGACTATATAGTGCACACACGTGTAAATCTGTACACACATATGAACCTGCACACACACAAATACCATTCTCCACCACACACACATAAAAAAGAGCATCTGAAGCTTGCCGGGAGCGTTATTCTGGCTGGACAACATGGACACGGAGCACATGGCCCAGGCTAGTGGCACTTGGTTCCTTCCTAACAGGTCAGCTCCATTTGCATTGCCTTCCAGATAAGAATCCCCTTGAAGGGAAGCTTTGTGTCCTACTCAGGGCTGAATCCCCAGCCCCTCTGGTCCTGGCACATAGTAGATGTTCGATAGTTTCTCACTGCATGAATAAGTCAGTACCTACAGGGACCACCCTCTGCTCATTCTTGGTGCCTGAAGCCAGATTTGTGTGATATCTACCCGCCAGTTTGAGTGTTTGTGAACAGAACAGCTTTGTAGAAATGTGGTTGGGCTGTGTTTGCAGTCCAACTGAGAAAGATGTGATGGGTAACTGTATGCGACAGTTGGCTGGGCTGGGGGATGCTTAGATAGTGGGAAAGACACCATCCTGAGACTGTCTGGGAGGCCATTTCCAGGAGGGTATGTTTGAGTACATGGATTGAGTAAAGGTCTAGCCTTAGCTACACGAGGGCTATCCCTAAGCCAGTGTGGGCTTGCAGAGATAGAGGGTCAGAAGATACCAAGGGAGGTTCTGAGGATGAGTTGAGATAGCCATCTTCTGCTGTGGGATGTTGGGGCTTCCAATTCTGGGAGCTCCAGGCTCAGATGGAGGCCTGCCTATACGATTGCTCCCTTTTCCTATGCTCGGTACTTCTGACTTGGACTGGAGTTAGTGATGGTTTGCCTCAGGCTCTGGCTCCAGCCTCCACACTCACGTGAGTCAACCTCTCAGAATAAATCTGCCTTTCTATTGGTTCTGCTTTCCTGGAGAACATTGACTAAGACAAAGACTTACTTGCTTATCCCAAATCCCTCCAAGTCTTTTGTGATATGAAGCTATTAATAATACCCACTGAGTAAGATTATTCTGAAGAGTAAATGAAGAATTTCCTGGAAAATGTTTAGCTTGTGTCCTTCCCTGAGCCTCACTTTTCCTCTTCTGTAAATGGGTATTTGCTCATTCCTTCACTGGTCCACTCAACAGACACAGGGCTCAAGGGAACCACATTGGGGTTGAGATCCAGGGAGTCATGGAGGCATGTGGGCTCCAGTTCTTACCGTGAGGGTCTTTCACATGCTGGGGTGCAGAGATCTAGCCGCAGTGTGTGAGGGTGCAGGGCTAGAGGTCTGGAGGAGGAGGTGTGCCTCAGAGAGCGTGAAGGTAGGACGACCAGCTTGCGTGTGTTTAAATCACCCACATTCTATCAGTCTGATCCTCAAGTGCCTCTGGCTTAGTCCCTGACTGGCAGGACACGGCTGGGGACTGGTTGGGAAGTCCCATTGCAGTGAGTTCCCTGCCCAGACATCTTTTTCCCACCTCCTCCACTGAACACGCCCATCACACTCTGTGCCGAACAGAGAAGATAAAACTAAAAGTCCCTGCCATGTTCTCCAAATACACACTAGCGCTTCCTGTGGGATCCAGTGAGAAGCTTGGGCAAGGGAGATATGGGGGAAGCCAAGCTAGGCCTCTGAGCAGTATACTGTGTCTTGGGATCACAAGCTCACCTCATTGACTAGCCAACTCCAGGGAACTGCTTCCTGCCAGCCAAACTCAGGCTGAAACACTTGAAGTAGAAATTTACATTTAAGCTAGGTGTACTGGGAGGGATTACTCATCTCCAGCAACCAGAGTATCTGCACCTGTTACCCACAGCAGTCCTTTGTATTTTATTTTCAGTAGAGAGAAATTTATATGCCAGGGGTATTTAAATGTCAGGCGTGGGTGTGTTGGCAATGGCCTGGCCGGGGTTAGAAGTCTCAGTGGCCCATCTGTAGTAGGCCTCAGGGAAGAGGCAAGATTTATGAGGTGAGAGCCTGGCTGGGCTGCCTCTTCCGTTGGGAAAGGCCTCCCTGCAGTATTTTCTGTCTTGTCAATGCTGCGTCTCACTTTAAATCGCCGCTGAAACAGGTATTTCCCCCTTTGCCTATTACACCTCTTAAACTGTCTCTTCCTCTGCCGTTGTCTCTATGAATTGTTTTGCATGAAACCCACACAGCAGCGTTGTTTTGGCCCAGGTGAGGTCTAACAGCAAAGGAAGGTGCAGACTAAAGTCCTCGGATGACAGGGCTTTGAGTCTGGGTCACACGTGTCTGACAACACATGCCTGTGTATGTGTGGGCTTGTGGAGGTGTCTGTGGGTACGTTTCTAGGTACACTTTGCTTTGGGTGTCCGTGCTGAAATTAAGTGCATGTTTGCATACAAGCACACACCCACCCGTCAGCTTCTGTATGCGTAAAAATGCAAATATGCACGTACATGCATGTCATATGTATGACCCGTGCATATGTCCAGGTCCCTGCGTCTCTCTGTCCCTCTCTCTATTCTTGCCTCTCAGGTTAGCATCTCTCTCTAACCCCACCCAAGAGCTTTGGTCACGTTTTTGGTGGTGGTTTGCAAGGACCACTGGAAATACTGATTCAGCCCGACCTAACCGCGGCCACAGCTCTTCGGTTTGGTCCAGTCAGCCCCATCCCCCAGCACGAAGCAGCAAAACCACCGCGGCTGGTCTGAGCATCCCTGGCTAACAACAACCTGGAAATCCCCGGCCGGTGCTGAGAAGTGACAGGGTCGCCCAACGATGGGCAAAGCCTTCCAGACCAACCTGGTCTCCTGGCCCTTCCAGGGGAGACCTAAACACAGAGCGGTGCCAGGCGGAGGTGGGCGGTGGAGGGGGCGTCTCGGTCGCTCCGAGTCCAGCAAATGCTGGGCAGAAACCAATGGGTGACTGTGGCCCAACGGTGATCCCTCGGAGGCAGCCAATGACCTCGCTTCGCTCTGCACCCCGCCCTTGCCACAGCGCGCAGCTGGACCGTTGGAACCAGCAGGATGAGGGAGCGCAGCGCCTGTACTGGGAGGTGGGGGCGTGGCCAACACAAGGACCCACCCATCCCTACATGGTAGGCTCTCTATTGGCTATACTGGGGCAACGCGGCGGGCGGAGGGGCGGGGCGCGGGGCGCGCATGTGGGCGTGGCCTGAGGGCGTGGCCGGCGGGGGGCGGGGCGGCGGCGCTGTCGCAGTGAGAGCTGGAGCGGCGGCGGCCGGTCTGGAGCTGCGGCTGGGGAGGCTGCGCGGCGAGTGGAGCTGCGGGGCCGGGAACAGGTGATCGCAGCGGGAGACCCGCGCCCTCCCGAGTTGCGGCGCCCGAGTCCGCGCTTTTGGGCGCAGCAGCAGCCTCCCAGTCCGGGACTGATCGAGGCCAGCTACAGGCTTCGCACGCGCTTCTCGGGCATCCCTTTGCCTGCGCGAGCGTCTGAAGCCCCCGGGTCCCGCGAAACCTCGGGAGCCGCAGCTGTGCAGAGCAAAGTTGTGGACGTGTTCGGATCGCCGGGCCCCGCGCCGTCTCCACCAGCCGTGCGCGCGCTCTAGGAGCGGTGCTCGTGCTGCAGCCCCGGGGGCTCCCGTTGCAAACTGCTCCAGAGGCTGAAACTTCGGGTGCGAGCGGGCCGGGGCCTGCGTGCGCCCCTGCGCACCCTGCTAGGGCGTCACAGACGGCATGTGACAGCTCCGGCGCGGGAAGGCGCGGTAGGGCGCGGGCTCCGTGGACCAGGCGGACGGCAGGCTGCAGCGCACGGCGGGCCCGGGCTCCAGCTGAGCAGCCCCCCTCGCCCGGGCCCCGCCGAGGCCGCTGCGCCCCCGCCCTCGCGCGTGAGGACTCGCTCCAAACTCCCTGAACTTCGGGCGGGTCCCAGAGCGGCCGCCTCGGGGTGCGCAGTCCTGCTCGGGGACCCCATCCGCTGCGCTCTCGCTCCCCACCCTTGAGGACTCCCGGGAGCCCCGGCGGAGCTGACAGCCCCCTACTGCTGGCCACGCCGCGATGCTGGTGAGGAGAGTGCCGGGCTTCGTCCCGGCCTCGCCGTGGGGGCTGCGGCTGCCGCAGAAGTTCCTTTTCCTGCTCTTCCTCTCGGGCCTGGTCACCCTGTGCTTTGGCGCCCTGTTCCTGCTGCCCCATTCCTCTCGCCTCAAGCGCTTCTTCTCGGCCTCGCGGACCCAGCAGCCCGGCCTGGAGGTGATGGCCGAAATCGCCGGCCAGCACCCGGTGTCAGAGCAAGAGCCACCTCCCAACCCTGCCCCCGCGGCTCCGGCCCCGGGCGAGGACGATCCCGGCCGCGCGGTCAATGTCCTCCGTAGGAAAGGGTGGCTGCGGCGCACCCGCCCCACGGGGCCCCGGGAGGAGGGCAACAGCGTTGCAGCCCCCAGGCCGCTGGAAGAGAGCGTCCGGTTCAGTTTCGACTACAATGCTTTCCGAAGCCGCCTTCGACACCCGGTCTTGGGGACAAGGACTGATGAGAGTAAGGAGTCCCAGAGTCTAGTGCGAGCTCAGCGCGAGAAAGTCAAAGAGGTAAGCACCCCCTGCCCCAACACATACCTCCCGCCAAGACTTCCTCCTTGACCCCTCCTGGCTCCTGGTCTACCTGAGACCCTTCAGACACACTGCAGCACTGCCTCCCTCTCCAAAGTTACTCTCTCTCTTCGGTGCATACTTAGAGTAACTAGGGCTTTAGCTTATGACCCCTTTCCAACCCCTAGGCGGATCATTCCTCTTGAGTCCCCAGCCCTGGTGGGTTCCACGCTTTCCCTTGCTGGGCATCTAGTGTGGAGTGGACTCTAGGTCCTTAGTTTGCATTTGTGCAGGAGGAAGCCACTAGAAAATTTCCCTCACTGTGTTGTGTCTGTAAGTCTTGACTTCCCCTAAGCCTCAGTAGGATATGGAAACCCAAGATGTGTGAGGTATTTGGTATCCTGTTTTGTAATCTCTCGGCATCTTGCAAACCAGAGATGTTTAGCATTCCTGAAACGGCTTCTATCGAGCTTCGCAACAATTGTACATAATTGCATGTGAAAGAGGAAGGAATGATCAATAAAGCAGTGGTAGGTAATGTTACAGAAGCTCTAAGGCTATTGGCTTAATGAGGTGGGTCTTGGAACAGAGGGATGGTGAAGGATCATTTTGAGTCACAGTCTTAGTTTAAGACATCAAAGACAAATGCAGCCTGGACATGGCTTTCAGACAGTTGCCAAGAAGCCATTGGTACCTGAATGTTCTGCCCTACCCCAGCCAAGAGTGGTCTGTGTGAGATGTGCGGCCAGCATAGCAGAGGGGGCTGCAGTGATACCCCCAGGCCACAAGGGGGCTGTGAGCAAGCAGTGGGCCAGGGTCTTCTCTCTGGAAAGAAGAGGATGCTCTCCCCCTTCCTGGGGACCCAGAAGGAAAGCATTGCTTCAGTCAGGACCTCTGAGTTTACTGCGGGCAGTCAGCAGCCCTGCTTCATTTCTAGAGGGAGCAGGCACCTTTAGGGTCTCCCCTGCCAAGATCTACTAGAGCCACTGGAGGGCTTGGCTACCCTCTTCCTCTGTGGGAGCTCACCACCGTTCTGTCTGCTCGTACCCAAAGGTGCGGTGCAGAGCCCTGTTTGAGACTCTCAAAAAGCAATCACAGGGCATGTGAAGTCATGCAGAAGCTAAGTCCTTGGTGTGTGCATGCTCGTGTGTGCACGTGAGAAACTCAGTCTCCCAACTGTCACTCAACTCTGGAAGGCTAATCAAAGACTAGACTTTCAACAGTTGAGGAACAGACATCATTTCTCCTCTTTCTGTTAATGGCTGTCTTGTGCCCCGTTCACCTGCACTATTCGCCTTTCCCCTCCCCGAAGCTGCTTCCTAGCACAGGCCCTCTTCACAGTCTTCCGAACTTCCTTGGCGGGCTGCAGCCCCCAGTGAAATCAATCACACATACATTGCTTGCATGTATGCCATTTCTCATGGGATGCCTAGAGCTGCCAAGAAATTGTCAAAAAGATCTCCAGAAGGATTGAGAATTCACTACTGTGGAAGAGGTACAGCGACTCTTCTGAAAGCCTGGGTTACAGTCTCCCTGGTTTGGGTAGCCTGGCCGCTGGAGGGGAACGTGGCTCTGTCCATGTGGAGACAGCCTTTGTCACTAGCAGAGGCTGGGATTCCAACTTTCTGTAGTGGCTGAGGATGGTAGGAGGTGTGAGGACTCCATGCTTTGCAGGTGGGTGTGACGTAATACAGCAGGAGGAGGGCTACATTGTTGCCACGTATCTGGATCTGAGATGTGTCATCTCCTTACACCCTTGGTATAGCTGGAGGCGTGCTAAGGGTTCCCTGCAGCTGCTATTCCACAGCCTTGGAGACTGCAAGCTCCTCAGGGTGATATTCACAGTTATGTTTGGGGGCCTGTGGTCTTTTCAGGCTACTTGACTTTGAACCCTGCCCCATGTCGCCATCCTGAAAATGGTGGATGAGATCTTTTAGAAGTTAACATATGGTTCTGTCCCTGCTGTCCCACCAGAGGAGGCATCCTTGGACTACTGCTGGAGGTGTCTATTCGTGGCTGTTCTTCAGTTTCTCTGTATCACGCCACGGGGTGAATCATTTTAAAGGTGCCTGTTTTCCAAAAAGGACCGTGGCATTTGCCTCTGGTTTGTTTATTTCCAGACATGGATTGATTAGACCCGAGGAGAAGTAAAGCTAGCATCAGATAAAAAGAGCCCTGTTCTTATAAGATGAGATTTTTAAAGTGAAAATAAACATTGGGACAGAATTCGAGAGGGTGATAGATGGGGAGTGAATGGAAACTGGACGCTAGCTCCAGATCAAGTAAATGCATTTGTGAACATTCAGGTCTGAGAGATGAATGTGGGTGCGAAGCCTGTGCTGATAAGATGGGTCGAAGTTGCAGGCTGTGGTTATTCATGTCGAGAAATACTTTGTCACCTCTCGGTTTTGGAACCATGAAGAGAGCAATGTGTTGGAGATGGGGGACCAAGAGAACAAGGGTCGGTGTCTCAGCTACCAGCCATCATCTGTCTTTGGGCAAGTCACGTCCCTTCCCGCCTGGACCTTCCTGTAGGATTGGATGAAAGAGAGGTGACAGGCTGTTGGTGGACACTGGTCCAGCTCTGGAGCCTCTGTAGACTTCCATGACCACCAGGGACACCTTAGCCATCGAACTCTCTCCATCCTTGCACCCCCAAGTCCCATGAGATCAAGTGTAATCATGTGATGGTGGTTTTGGTGACAGTGATGGATATTATTGTATCCCTAGCTGTACCCATGAATAGCTATCTAAATGTTGATTAATTTCGTTATTCCCAGCACTCATATTGAACTTGGGAGATGGGGTTGAATGGCTCTACAGCTTGTGCTCATGAAGGGCAAAGAGGCTGGCTAGAATACAAAAGAGCGCAGGCTTGTTAACGACTTCTTTTTCCAGATCTGAGGACGATATGGACCCATAGGGATGCTTTTTGGCATTGTGGTGTGGCGTCATCTACATATGTGTTGGGATGCATTCATAGCTGTCCTGGGACATGTTTGATAAGAAATGGGAGACCTTGTGCATTGGTCCATGGTCAAGCTCGGGCTTTTCTTACATGTAAGAGTTGGGAATGGGCACCCTGTCAGTATCACATTCCAGGGAAATAATTTACACTGTTCTGAATTCATAATGGTGGGTTGCTGATCTGAAAAACCTTGTGGGTCCCTCCCAATGAAGGGGACTTTTGTCAAACGGAATGGACAATCTGGAGCCATGATACTGGTCATGAGTTTTGGGTGTTCTCCTAGCCCTTATGTTACTTTAGGACAAATTATAGGAAGGACCACTCCTTCTGGTTCCTGTTCCTGAAGTGCTTGTCAGGGCAAAGAGAACCTGGGTCGAGTTTCTGCTTTGTTTTCCAGTTGGCCCTGGACTGTCACATGTCACCACCTCACAGCCATCTTACAGAGAATCCTGCCTGGTTCCACTCTGATTGTGGTCTAGGTCTTGGTCTTGATATGGTAAAACCAAGAGACCAGAATTCAGAGACTGCTCCTCCCCCCCATCCCTGTTTGCTGCTGTGTTCATGGATCAGCTCTAGTACTTGGTGTGCCATTTAGTTGGCCCAGATACTTGAATACCAACCAATTCAGTTTTATTCAAGATCTGTATATTGGGCTGATGTGGTAATTTGAATGTAATTGGCCCCCATAAGCTCATAGGGAATGGCACTATTAGGAGGTGTGGCTTTGTTGGAGTGGGTGTGACCTTGCTGGAGGGTGTGTCACTGTGAGGGCAGGTTTTGAGGTTTCCTATACTCAAGATATTGCCCTGTATTGCAGTCAATTTCCTGTCACCTGTAAGATGTAGGACTTTCAGCTACACTTCAGCATCATGTCTGCCTGCATGCTGCCCTGTCCTGCCATGATGTAATGGACTGAAATTCTAAACTGTAAGCGAGCCACCACAATTAGATGTTGTCCTTTATAAGAGCTGTCGTGGTCATGGTGTCTCTTCACAGCAATAGAAACCATAAGACAGCTGAGGAGATTGGTCAGTTGGTAAAGTTCTTCAGGACTTGAGTTTGAACCTCAGAACCCGTGTCAAAAAGCAGAGCTTGGTGCTGTGTCCTTATCCCAGTCATGGGAAGGTAGGGACGGGTGGATGCTTAGGATTTATTAGCCAGTCAGCCTAGTCAAAAAAAAAAAAAAAAGCCATGTTAAGGGATCTGCTGCCAGGCCTGACAAGTTGCCTTTGGTCCCTGAGACTCACATGGTGGAATGAAATAACTGTCTCCAAAAACTGTCCCCTGACCTTCACTGTGGTGCTACAATATGTGTGGTGCACCCCCTCCCATAGACAAAATAAGTAAATATTTAAAAATTGCTGCTCTTAGAGGTAAAGCAAAAGCAAGATGGATAACGTGTGGTTATGTGTGCACCCTCTCTTAACATGCACCACACACACACACACAGAGAGAGAGAGAGAGAGAGACAGAGAGAGAGCGAGAGAGCGAGAGAGAGAGAGAGAGAGAGAGAGAGAGAGAGAGAGAGAGAGAGAGAGAGAGGGAGGGAGGGAGGGAGGGAGAGCGCGAGAGAGAGAGACAGAGAGAGAGAAAGGGAGGGAGGGAGGGAGAGCGAGAGAGAGACAGAGAGAGACAGAGACAGAGAGAGAGAGAGAGAGAGAGAGAGAGAGAGAGAGAGAGAGAGAGAGAGAGAGAGAGAGAGAGAGAGAGAGAGAGAGAGAGAGAGGAGAGAGAACTGTAAATGAACAGTTACGACTGCTGGTCGTTGAGGCTGAATCTTTGCCCCAAGAACACCTGTGATTTCCAAGGAGGCGACAGGGACCTCCAGCCAGGTTTAAGGGCTTTAATGGCTCAGCCACCCAAAAGGTTGCCTAAAAGTATCAGTACTTTTCCAAGGCTAATTTGAAGGGGGTGGAGATGAATGAACTCTTTCCTGCCTGGATAGCAGGCACCTGGAGGATGCTTTTAATTGTCCCAAAGTGCCTTTGGCTTGGCAAGACGTGTCCCTGGCTCTACCCTCGGGGCCTGCCACCCCCAAGCCTCCAGGATATTGCTGGCTGTGACAGGAGATGCTGTCATCTTGGCGAATGATCTTTGCTCCTCATTAGTAGGCTGGTTCATTAGTCATATGTAGTTTCTCTGTGTCTCTGATTTATCATCACTGGTACCAGGGACAGGTAGGAAAATTAAAAGGCGTTGTGTTCTTTGTAGCATGTGAATGGGAGTCTGGGAGATGCATAGGATAATTAATATTAGGAATGGCTCAGATCGAAATGGCTTCGTCGCAAAGAGCTGACTTGCAGATCCATCGAAAATCCTTTTTGTCTTCCCTGCCCCTCCGTTTCCCTCTTGCCTGGGCTGTGTAGTTCATTTGACTTAGGTGGAGACGGGCTGGAATAACTGGACACATTCCTCAGGAGACTCTTGTATCTTGAGCCTGGTCACCCCTTTCCAACTCCTTAGAACTTCCTGCATTGGTTAACAGGCCGGCCGCTGCTAACACCTGCACATCGATGTCTCTCCGCTTCCTCTCTGGGTTGCCAGTCTTTTGGGAGACTGGGCATTAGAGAAGCAATTGCTTCCTGGGCCTCACATCCTTAACTCTGTCTTTAGTGTTAGACAAGAAACAAATGAAATGGGGCCTGTAAAGAAGTCAGCTGTTTATTTCACAGTAGAGTTAGCAGGGGGGGGGTGAGAATATAGATTCCTTGAGGTGTTCAGAGTGACTGATTTACATCCATGTTCACAAGACGCCTTTTCCCCAGCTTTCCCACAAGACGGATCTATTACTCCACCAAAAATAAATATTGTGATATATATTAGGCACACTTTGCTCAGAGGGTCTTATATCTCTTCTCTTATTGGAAAAAATAAATCAGGCTCATAGATGGCAAATCCTGGCACAGAGAAGCTGCTTGGTAATCGTGGTGGACAACAGGCCTTGAGAGTGCTGTCGTTCAAGCTCGGGGATTCTGCATCCTGAGCTGAGGTCAGGGGTAGGGGAGGCACTGGGAGTTTTAGGAAACTTTCCTGTCACGTGTCTGTTAGCCACATGGGCAACAACTTAGCCGTGAAATGATGAACTGGGCATTCAGGACAGTGGTTGCCTTGAATGTTTTTTGCATGTCTTGAAGACAGGGACTACACGTGGAACATATCTGAGTGTCCCAGCCGGGGGTGACTGTTATTACAGCTTCTTGTGCCTGCAGTTCCGAAACACCAGGCTCATTCAGACAGTAACAGCCCCTCTTTCCACCATCAGGCAGAGGTTTGACACAAATGTTTGCAAAACTGCGGGAAAAACAATACAATTTCTCGGCTCCATGTTTCCATAGCTGATAATGGAGACTCCATAAAGAATTTTGACAGCCAAAGGACCCTGGTCCCTCCTCCGCTTCCTCCTTCATGTCTCATCTCTCTGGGGGCTAATTAGCACCCAGCGTAGGCATAGATCTCGTCTCCCCTTGCCCTTCTCTCTCTTTTTGTTTTTTGGGATCATATTTCTCTGTTTAACCCCAACTGTCCTGGAACTCACTCTGTAGACCAGGCTGGCCTCAAACTCACAGAGACCCGACTGCCTCTGCCTTCCGAGTGCTAGGATCAAAGGCATGGGCCACCACCACCAGATCCCTTTCTGCTAACAAAGTCTATGCAGGCAAGAGTGTTCTCATTAGCCTTGTTTTGGGGTCCCTACCTTTCAAGAGAGCAGCAGCCATAGTGTGGTGGCTTAACTACAGATGTTTGTTGCCCCTCCCCCACCCAGGGTTTGTTTTCTAAGATTTGGTTTGAGAGCCCCCAGATCTGGTAGGTCGGTGTTCATCACAACTCTTCCTTACACCGGGGTCTGACTGTCTCTCACCTCGGCAGTGTCTTCTTAACTGAAACTAAATACTGGAGTGGCTGGCCACAGGATTTAGTGCCATCTGTGGAAATTTTTGTGGGACAAATTTGTACCTCCTAAAGATTAAACTTACTCTCTCTGTCTCTCTGTCTCTGTCTCTGTCTCTCTGTCTCTGTCTCTGTCTCTCTGTCTCTGTCTCTGTCTCTGTCTCTCTGTCTCTGTCTCTGTCTCTCTCTCTCTGTACATACGTTTGTGCTTGTGTGAATTTATGTGCACATATGTGTCCTTGGTGGGGCACTGGATCCCCTGGAACTGAAGTTACAGGTGGTTGTGAGCTGCCTGACGTGGGTGCTGGGAGCCAAACTTGGGTCCTCTGCAAGAGCAGCCAGTGCTGTTGCCCTGAGCCGCCTCTCCAGCTGCAGCTTTGGCATTCTGACTAGAGCCCTCCTGGGTAGGTGAATAACATCTGGCATATTCTGGGTCAGCTCCTGGAGACCCTTCACTAAGGAGTCTGCCATTTTCAGCCAACAAGTAACAGGGCGTTGTTTTTTTTCCCCTCCTCGCCTTTTACCTCAGTCGCTTTCTGCGGCATCCCACCACACAAGTCATTCTTGGCAACTCAGTGGTCTTTGTACTCACTGCTATGCAATGCAGCCGTGTCCTGAAGGGTCCAGGACATGTCATTGCTGCTCCTGTGTACCTTCTTTTCCACAGCTTTGTGGTGTAGGTGTCATTTAGGTAAGTATAGTTTATATACAGTGAATGCACAGATCTTTTTTTTTGAGGGGGGGCAGTGGAGACAGCGTCTCTCTGTATAACAGCTCTCCTGGAACTCTCTGTAGATGAGGCTGCTTCAAACTTAGAGACCTGCCTGTCTCTGCCGGCCCCTCCCCCAATGCTGGGATTAAAGGTGTGCCACTAACACCACCACCAGGTTGAAATGCACAGATCTTAAATACAGTTTGCTGAGTTCCATCTGCTCCTGAAATGCTTTTGCTTTTTTGGAGTCTATCTCCAGAGGGTCCCCCATCTACCCCTCTCTCCATCTTGATTTCTCCCGGAAGACATCAGTGTAGCCTGCTGTCTAGTTAAGAATTTCTATTGCTGTAAAAAGACACCATGACCTCAGCAACTTTTTTTTTTTTTTGAGACAGGGTTTCTCTGTAGCTTTGGAGCATGTCCTGGAACTCACTCTGTAGACCGGGCTGGCCTCAAACCCACAGAGATCCTCCTGCCTCTGCCTCCCGAGTGCTGGGAGAGATGTGTGTGCCACTGGGCCTGGAGAGATGGCTCAGAGGTTAAGAGCACTGGCTGCTCTTTCAGAGGTCCTGAGTTCAATTCTCAGTACACACATGGTGGCTCACAACCATCTGTAATGTGTTCCAGTGCCCTCTTCTGTCCTGCAGTGCAGGCATACATACAGGCAGAACATTGTATAAACTGTATACATAATAAATAAATCTTAAGTGAAAAGAAAAAGCAGGTGCCTTATTTTTGTTCTCAAGGGAAAAGTATTTGTTTGATTTGATCGCCATAATGTTAGACACAGTTGTTTTATTTATTTATTTATTTTTTGATTAATGTGTTTTATCTAGCCAAAGAAATTCCCTCCTACTCCTAGTGTGCTGAGAGGTTTTTGCGTGTTTGTGTGTGTGCATGTGGAGGCCAGAGGACAACCTTGGTCCCCTGCACTGTTCTTTTGAGGCTGTCACTGGCTGGAACCCGTCAAGTAGGCTGTGCTGGCTGGGCAGTGAGCCCTGGGGACCCACGCGTCTCTGTCCCCCTGGAGGTGGGATACAAGTGTGTGCCACTGTGCTTGGCTTTCTGGTTTGGCTTTGAGACAGGGTTTCTCTGTGGCCTTGGAGGCTGTTCTGGAACTCGTCCTTGTAGACCAGGCTGGTCTTGAACTCACAGAGATCCTCCTGCCTCTGCCTCCCGAGTGCTTGGATTAAAGGCGTGCGCCACCTCCACCTGGCTTGTGCTTGGCTTTCTATACTTGACTTCTAGGGATGGACTGAGTCATTGTCCTGGTGCCTGTGGGATCAAATGCTGTCGGATGCTTCCCGACTCTGTGGAGATGGTGTCACTGTTTTCCTCTTTCATCTTGCCGCTATGATAAAGCAGGACGATCTAAACGTGTTCAGCCAGTGCACTTGATGCCCTGAGACTTTGAGGATTTTGTCCATAGTTTTATTTTAAGTATCCTTGTCTGTTTTTTGGTGTCGACATTGTGACAGCCTCATAGATGGGTTGTCTCCTGTCTGCATTCTGAAAGAATTGTGTGCGCATGTGTTCTTTTTTTTTTTTTTTTAATGTGTCTCATGTAACCCAGGTTGGCGTTGAACTCACATGTATCTGAGGATGACCTTGAACTTCTGATCCTCCTGTCCCCACTTCCCAAATGCAAGGATTACAGGTGTGTATGAGTATACTATCATACCTGAGTTTTTGTTTTGTTTTGTTTTTCGAGACAGGGTTTCTCTGAGGCTTTGGAGCCTGTCCTGGAACTAGCTCTTGTAGACCAGGCTGGTCTTGAATTTACCTCTGCCTCTCGAGTGCTGGGATTAAGGGCGCGCACCACCACTGACACCACCACTACCACCTGGCATCTTCTTTGTTTTTTATCTAGTGTTTTTTTTCCTTTAGTGCTGGGTACCAAATCCAGGGCCTTGCCTGTGCTAGACAATATAGGAGCTGTATTCTCAGTCCTAAGAAAATCTGGATTTTAATGTTGTGTGTATCTTAAGTGCTTGAAAGAATTCACCAGTAGCTGCTGAGATGTCTAGGTTGACAAGATTTTGTAGGAAGGGCTGGAGAAATGGCCGAGTGGTTAAGAACATGTTCTGCTCTTCCAGGGGCCCCCAGTTCTGTTCCCAGCACCCCTGTCAGGTGTTTCATAACTGCCTGTAACTCCTGCTCCAAGAGTTACAATGCTCTCTGTTGGCCACCTTGGGCGCTTGCACATACTTGCACAGATACACAAACACACAAAACTAACATAAGTCTTAAAAATTACAACTTTGGTCAAATAACAGATATAAAGTGATTCAGAATTTCATTTTCTTGTGTCAGCTTTACCAATTTGTTTTTCATAAATTTGTTTAATTCATACAAGTTGTAGACTCAAACCATTCCCACGAGTTTCATTTTCTTCTAGTTTTTTGAGGAATCTTTTGTGATCTTTCTTCCCTTCCTGAAACTGACAGTCTCTTTCTGTTAAGTCCTTCTTTTAATAGTAGTTTAGCTGTTAGTTTATCAGTTTTATTGATCTTCTCTAAGAATCAGTGTCTAGTATTTTCTTCGTGTGCATATCACATATGCATGTGTGTACAGTTGTCTATACAGCTGTGCTCACCTGTGCATGCATGTGTAGAGGCCAGAGTCAGGTGTCTTCCCCTCCCTCCCTCTCCCTCTCTCTCTTTCCCCCTCTTAATCCTGGCTTGCCTGGAACTTGCTATGAAGCCCAGGCTGGCCTCCAACTGAGAGATCCACCTGCCTCTGCCTCTTGAGAGTGCTGTGATTAAAGATCTCACTAACACTGCCAGCCCTCTCTCATTTTTCAAGACAAAGTTCATCACTGAACCTGGAGCTCACCATGTTGGCTACACTGGCTGATCAGCAAGAATCTGGTATCCGTGTGTGTGTGTGTGTGTGTGTGTGTGTGTGTGTGTGTGTGTGTGTGTGTGTGTGTGTTGCGCCCAGCTTTTTACAAGGGTGCCAGGGATCCAAGTTCAGATTTTCAGACTTGCACATTACCCACTGAGATATAGTTTGGCCCCTAATGTTTAAAATATTTCAATATCCATTTAAATTGTTTCTATTTTTGCATCGTGCTTTATTTTAGTTATCTGATATATTGTCCTTGAATTACTGTTGCTGTGATGAAACACCAGGACCAAAGCAAGTTGGGGAGGAAAGGGTTTGTCTGGCTCACATTTCTACATCTAAGGAAGTCAGGACAAGAGCTCAAACAGAGCAGGAACCTGGAAGCAGGAGCTGATGCAGAGGCCGTGGAGGAGTGTCTTACAGGTTTACTCCTCATAGCTTGCTCAGCCTGTTTTCATATAGAACCCAGGACCACCAACTCAGGGATGGCCCCACCCGCAGTGGGCTGGGCCTTCACCCATTAATCACTAATTAAGAAAATGGCTTGTAGTCTTCCTATAGCCCAATCCTATGGAGGCATTTTCTCAATTGAGACTCCTTCCTCTGATGACTCCAACTTGTATTAAATTGACATAAAACTATCCAGTATATACATGTACATTTACTATTGTAACTTCTTGATGAGTCAACTGTTCTTTTTAAAAAAAGCCACTTGGTTTATTTTTGTGTGCGTGCATGCCACAATGTGTGTATGCAGGTCAGAGGACAGCATGTGGTGGTCAGTTCTGTCTTTCCACCACACGACATTTTAGGGACGGAACTCAGTTAAGGCTTGGTGGTAGGTGCCTCTGCCTGCTGAGCCATCTCCCTGTTCTTCAAACAACCTTCTTACTCTTACAGGTGTGATTCTCTGTTTTCAATCATGCTTTTTGTACGAAGCTTACTGTACCTTCACATAGTGTCTTCAGCTTTCACACAATGAGTATGATAGGTATGATTTCCTATCTTTCATTTTTGATCTATTTGTGGTTTCGTTTGTTTTAGACACAGGGTTTCTCTGTATAGGCCTGGCTGTCCTGGAACTCACACTGTAGACCAGGCTGGCCTTGGACAGAGTTCCTCCTGCCTCTGCTTCCCAAGAGCTGAGATTACAGGTGTGTTCCACCACTGGCCAGCTTCCATTTGTACTTTCATATTTAAAATGGGTCCATTGTGAAGAATACAAAGTTGGAGTTGGATCTCACTATCTTCCTTTTTCTTTTTCTTTTCTTTTTTTTTCGAGACAGGGTTTCTCTGTATTGTTTTGGAGGCTGTCCTGGAACTCGCTCTGTAGACCAGACTGGCCTCGAACTCACAGAGATCCACCTGCCTCTGCCTCCCGAGTGTGGGATTAAAGGCGTGCGACACCAAGGCCCGGCTGGATTTCACTTTCTTGATTTAGTCTGATAATCTTCACCTGCTCATTTAGTGTAATACTTATATAATTGTGTTCAAATCATTTTGTTTTGTTTTTTAATAATTTATTTTTATTTTATGTGCATTGGTGTTTTGCCTGCATGTATGTCTGTGTGAGGGTGTTGAATCTCCTGGCACTAGAATTAAAGACAGTTGTGAGCTACCATGTGGGTGCTAGGAATTGAACCCAGATTTTCTGGCTCTTTTATTTTTTGGTTTTTCAAGACAGGGCTTCTCTGTGGCTTTGGAGGCTGTCCTGGAACCAGCTCTTGTAGACCAGGCTGGTCTCGAACTCACAGAGATTCACCTGCCTCTGCCTCTTGAGTGCTGGGATTAAAGGCATGCGCCACCACCGCCTAGCTGGTTTCCTGGCTCTTAAGTAGCCCAATACAACAGTCAGTACTCTTAATCTCTGAGCCATCTCTCCAGCATTTTAGGTAATGTGTGGGTTCTGGGAACTGGAACCCAGGCTTCTGGAAGAGCAGTCTGTGTTTCTAGCTGCTGAACAATTCTCCAGCCCCTCTTTTGTATTTTTGAGTCAAAGTCTTTGCTAACTAGCCCAGGCTGGCTTGGAACTCACAGAAATCAGCTCCCTCTGACTGCTGAGCACTGGGATTAAAGGTGTGCTCAAGCCTGGCTTTCTTGAGGGATTGTTCATTTTACTTCACAGGTTGATATTTTTCTATTATCTTGGAAAAAAAGACAGTTCACATGTCTTGAGATATGTTTTTTCCATCCAATTTATGTCCTTTTCATTTAGAACTCCAGTTATATGTAACTAGATTGTAACTATATATAACTTATGTAACTAGATTGTAATTATATATAACTTAGATTGCTTGACGCTGCCCTAGAGGTCTATTTTTCAGTGTTCGACATTTATATAAATCTATTTTCAAGTGCATTGAACTTTTCTTCTCTTGTGTGTGGTCTCTTTTCATGTCTACCAGGTAGGTTTTTAAATTTGGAATAATTTTACTTTTAGAATTTCTGTTTGTAAAGATTTTTGTTTCCCAGGTGTTTGTTCATTGTTTGTCAAAGGTGTATCTTTATAATAGCTCTTTTTTTTTCCTCGAGACAGGGTTTCTCTGTATTGTTTTGGAGCCTGTCCTGGAACTCGCTCTGTAGACCAGGCTGGCCTTGAACTCACAGAGATCCGCCTGCCTCTGCCTCTTGAGCGCTGGGATTAAAGGCGTGCACCACCAACGCCTGGCTATAATAGCTCTTTAAAAAAAAAGCGTTTGTTTTTGCTCCATTTCACCTTCTTGTCCTCACCTACCTCTCCCTCTGAATCTCCTGGTCACGCAAAGTCCTACAACTTCCCGGTCCAGCAATTTGATATTGTGTATTAAGCATTGTGGCTGCTGCTTTCTTTGAAATTCTGACATTAGCGCTCTTCCCTCTTCTGGCTAGCTGACAGCTGTCACTTCTTTTCCTGTGTCCTGATGCTGTTCCCTACTCCTGGGTTTTGTTATTTTCTAACCTGGGGTTGGCTAGGAAACCATTTCATCTAGCTTGTTACCTGATCGTTAAGTACAAGTAGGCAGACCTCTAAAGACTACCAAATCAAGGACAGCTCATAGCACAGTGTGGTATTTAAAGCACCACATTGAATGAT
The DNA here is from genome assembly GCF_017639785.1 of Mesocricetus auratus. Classification (NCBI taxonomy): domain Eukaryota; kingdom Metazoa; phylum Chordata; class Mammalia; order Rodentia; family Cricetidae; genus Mesocricetus; species Mesocricetus auratus. Next base: position 8,749,519 of record NW_024429197.1, read on the forward strand.
GGGATAGATGATTTTTTTTTGAGACAGGGTTTCTCTATGGTTTTGGAGGCTGTCCTGGAACTTGCTCTGTAGACCAGGCTGACCTCGAACTCACAGAGACCCACCTGCTTCTGCCTCCTGGGTGCTGAGATAAAAGGTGTGCACCACCACCGCCTGGAAGATGATTGATTTTTATTTATTTATTAATTATTATTATTATTATTATTGTTTTGTGAGCCAAGAGTTTTCTGTTGAAACTATGATCAAACAATGATGGTGTTCTAGGAAGGGCTCCTGGCTTCTGACTGGCTTCACATCTTAAATTATTTGTGCATTTTTACTCACCTCTTCTTTGTGTTCAGAGATAGATGTGTAAGTGACCCACAGTGTCCCTGTCAACATTACTGTGACTAACCTCTCAGGGTCTCATAGTCAGTCAAATACTTTCTTGGGCTCCTTACCTTAAGCATAATGACTACCTTTGAGATTTGGTTTATAAATGTCCACGTTAAAAAAGAAAGGGAAGAACAGAGGGAGGGAGGGACGGAGGAGGAAGGAGGAAGGAGGGAAGGAAGGAAGCTCACATATGCTGAGTTACTAAGTTACTAAGGGATTTCCATGGTGTGGAAAGTTCCAGATGAAGTAGATGCCATTTATCTTAGGGTTTCTGCTGCTGTGATAAAACACTGACCAAAGGGGCGGCAAGTGTTCATTTCAGCTCACAACTCTCACTCAGATCACACTCTATCACCGAGGAAGACAGGGCAGGAACCTGCATGCAGGAACTGAGGTAGACAGATCGTGGAGGAGTGCTGCTTACTGGCTTGCTCCGCATGTCTGTCTCAGTGGCTTCTTTATACTCCTGCACAGGGCTGGTACCACCCACAATGGACTGTCACTAACCAAGACAGTTCCCCACAGAACAGTATTATGGAAGTGTTTTCTCTATTGAGATTCCCTTTTTCCCAGTGACTCTAGCTTGTATCAAGTTGACACAAATGTATCCAGCACTGTTTATCATCGCACAACCTGCCTTTAGTTTTATTTGTCTTTTTCGGGAAGATGTTGAGTCTGAGTCCCAAGTCTCTTGTTGAAGATGTCTCTCCTCTGCCCCTCCCCTGGGATGTCTTTTCAGAGGTTAAACCTTGACCTTGCCAGTAAGTGCTAATTTCTAGGAAGGCATTTCAGCCCTTACGTTTTTTCCTGTGTGTGTGCTCTTGACCTAAATCACAATCCTCCATCCCTCTGGCCCTCCACAAGCCATCCCCCATGTGTGTCCGTTGCCTTACAGACCTCTGGAGTGGTCTTGGGTCTTAATGATAAGAATCAGTGGGAAATGAAGGCTTTCATTCCTTCCTTTCAGAAGTAGACTTTTTAAAAACAGCAAGTACAATATAATCAATTTTGCTACCTCATCGTGCAAGGAAGCCCTCTGTAAAAGAGACACATTCCTGTTTTGGCAGGAAAACATCAGCTCAGTCTGGAGACTCCAGTACCTTGTACCACTGGCCTCCCTAGGAAGCTGGGAATGGGCGGGGGTCATGCATTGCTCTGTGATCTCCTTGAATGCGAGACGAAGAAGGATGCTGAGGGCGAGTTAGCTCAGCAGGTAGAAGCTGTGCTCTCTGCACAAGCCTAAAGACCTGAATTTGACCCCTGGGTTCCTGGATCCCACTGTAGGAGTGGACTGACTCCCAAAAGTTGTCTTCTGACCTCCACAATGCACCTCTGTACACACACACACACACACACACACTATATATATATATATATATATATATATATAAAATAATGAATAATATAAAAAATTTGAAAAGAGAGTTTTGACCCAGTACCACCCATGCATGTAAGAATCCTCAGGGTAGGGGTGACGCTGTTAAGAGCACTGACTGCTCTTCCAGAGGACCTGGGTTCAATTTCCAGCAACCACATGGTGGTTCACAACTGCCTGTAACTCCAGTTCCATGAGATCTGACACCTTCTTCTGGCTCCTGAGGGCATTACATGCATATGGTACATACACATGCAGGCAAAACGCCAGTACACATAAAAATAAAATTAAGCTGAGAAGTGATGGTACATGCCTTTAATCCCAGCACTTGGGAGACAGAGGCAGGTGGATCTCTGAGTTCGAGGCCAACCTAGTCTACTGAGTAAGTTCCAGGTCAGTCAGGGCTATACAGAGAAACCCTGTCTCAAAAAATTAAAAATTAAATTAAAAGTAAAACCAATCTTTAGGTGTTCAGCTTTGGAGAAAAGTAAGCAGGCTGAATGATGCTAATCCTAGAACACTCTGGTCATATAGTCCCTGTTTGTGGTGTTGGTAGCAGGGCCCATCATCCCATTAAGAGTTGAGCTGATCCATCCAACAGACTGTGATATTTAGAGCAAGGACTATAATCCTGGCTTATCCATGATAGAACCCCAAGAGGAAAATGACCAGCAGGCCACAAGCTAATAGGTTTTCTTTGTGTTGTGGGGACTCAGACATTGTCTTCTGGCTCAGAGGCTGATATTCTCATGACATCATCTGAAAGCCACGGCGGTAATTTAGACGGTGAGTTTTCACTTTGGGATGGACATGGTAGAAATGTCATATTCTTAGGTATTCAAAAGAATCAGTCATCTGAGTCTTGAGTGCAGGGCTTCTGGCCTTTATTGCCTTCTAGAATCTCATGTAGGCTTTTGGTAAATGCTACTGCGACTTCCTTTTATGAAATCAGATGCAGACTTAGTTGGTCTGGGTGTAGCGTGAGCCACTAGACCTCTGGACACTTCCCAGGCAGGCCTGAGGTACCGGGTGTCTCCGTTCTGAGGCTGTTGTCAGTCTAGGCGCTGTCTCCTTTTGAAGCAGTTTTCTCTTTTCCTTATTTAAGGGAAATTCTGGAAGTTGTCTATATGTAAGACTCACTGGGCTTGGATGAGGGAAAAGCTGAGGCAAAGACTCCGTTAAAACTGAATTTTCCTGAGCAGAGAGTACATGCTGTTTCCTTGATCTCATGGATTCATTAAAACTTTAAGAAAAAGGTTCAAAACACAGACCGTTCGTGGAGTCTCATTTGCACAGTGGGCTTAAAGGAAGGGCAAAGGCGAGCCCCAGGCTTCACAGAGCTTTATAGAATAATATTGTCACAGGCACAGGTCACTTCCTTGCCCAAACAGATGCCCCGAGGCAGAGAAGCATTGCTTAGCGGTGTAAATATTTGCCTGTCCCGCCTAAATCTTTGTTGGGGGCTGGGGAGCAGACAGGATAAACCGCCGAGATGAAAATATTTGCTTGTCCAGGAGTAGTGCTCACAGCGGGACCATTGCCTGTCTTCCTGCTGTGGCCTCTGATGCTTTCGGATCTGCAGAACGGTCTTTGCACACTGCTTCTTGACCTTCTGGAGAGCCTGAGGTCAGCAGGGCAGCTTGCTGTCTATAAAGTCCAGTAGCTGATATCATGCAGGAGAAAGGGACACAGAGTGGAAGCCACCCTGGTTCTGCTCTACCTCATTTTTTTGCCGTTCTGGGTGTGACCTACCCTGCGCACCACTGACCTGGGTGAAACACCCAGGCTGTTGAGGCTGCCCGTGGCAGAAGCTACCACTGGGCTGGGGAGTGGTGCTTGCTGCCATGGCTGGCAACCTGATTTCTGGAAGCATCCTCTCCAGGGCGTCAGGATGGTGCCTTACAGATCTCCATGTCTATGTAAGAAACCTGTGAATTCTCTCTCCAGCCAACTTGCAATCTTCATTCTGTTCCCACTATTTATTTCTAGAAAATTCCTTGGCTGGTGCAACATATAAAAACACAGCTCATTTGTCCTTCCCAGATTTCCTTCCAGCTCGGAGGGGTGGACACTCAGCTCAGGAGCACCAGTGGAGAGTCGGGCTTCAGAGGAGAATTCTCTGCTGTTAAATCTCGCATTAAGCCATGCTTACTCAGGGGCTGCTGGCTGCAGGAAGCGGTGATGGGCGTCTTGGCAGATGGCCGTGCCTGTGGTTTCCTGGAGGCCTATGTGGGAGATGATTGTTTGTATATTGGTTTTCATTTATGTGTTGGTCTTATTTTCATCTTCCCGAGGTACCCAGATGCTATAGTGATAGATTGATTGGAAACGACTCATTTGTCAGGGTTCCGTGGGGGACGCAGGTTCCTTGCTCATGTGCAGTGGAGTCTAAAATGTTTAATTAGATGCTGAAGCTTTTCTGCCTGGGTCCATCTCCGCCAGCCCTCCCAGGTGGGTGCCATTCCTTAAGTGGGAGAGGGACTGGGGGCCCACTGGGCTCAGCTCACTCTCCCTTCATCCTTTCATCTTGTCTGGGGGTTGCAGTCCTTTTAAATGCTGCTGTTTGTGTGCCCCCCCCCCCCCATCTCAGTTACCCTAAAAACTGCCCTCCTGTGGCTGCTGGGATTGACAGAGCTGATCCGGGTTGCCAAGCAGGTCAGACCCAGACCTTTCTGGATGAATGTGCTTGAGCCGATGGTGAGAGGAATGCTAGCTGCCTTCCGTTCCTTTCTGCTTCAGCTTTTCCTGGGAACGGACCTCATTCAGCCTTGGGTGGAGACGGGAAGGTGCGGTTTCACCTCCCCCTCCACGGTGCCGAACTTGCAGGTTGTGTGCAGCCGCAGGCACACAATGGTAGCCCCGTGGAGGTGCCGAACGCAGGTATGCAGAGGACTGGACAAGCTCAGGGCTGAGGGACAGAGTGACATTTGGGGCATTATGAGGGGAGCCGAGAGTGTCAGACTTGTAGAGTTGAAGCTGGGGTTGCTGGGTGGGGGAGAGGTTGGCAGGTGTGACTATGGGGATGCTATTTGGTGTGGCCATGGTTGCTGCCTGGTGAGGGCCATGAGGCTAATTCTAGACACACTAAATGTGAGAGGCTTGTGAAATGGAGCTGGGGCCGTTGCTGCTGGCTGCCGGGGACAGGCGCTTGGAATTGGTTGCAGTGGCGTTGCTGGAGTCACTGTATAGTATGCCAGGGGTCAAAGGCTTCCCTGACTGAAGGGCAGAGGCCAACACTTTTGGGAGCACCGGTATTTACAAGAAGAGTCAGTGGCTGGTGGCTTAGAAGGTAAGATCCCTTGCTGCTCATCAGAGGACTGGAGTTCCATTCCCAGTACCCATGTCGTAGGGCTCACAAACATGTGATTCTAGCCCAGGAGACTCCACCAGTGTCTGCACACATATGGCACACACATACGCATGCTCTCATACACATAAATAAAAGTTTAAAAATCATAAAAGAGAGAGCAGAGCCTTGGTTCCCCTCACTTCAGCTGGGCGGCATCTCTCACTGCACCTCACCCCTCTCCTGGCTTACCGAAGACAGCCCTCAGTTGTCATCGAATCCAGCCTTCCTTCCGGGCTCTCATCGAGGACTGAAAGCCATTTGCTGGTGGGATGTCAGGGTTGGCTGTCTGAACTCAGCTGAGAAGAACTTGGACGAGTCGGGTGCCTGAGTCCTCTGCTTTCCAGCCTTTCACTGAGGGCAGTCATGTGACCATTCTGCTAGGCTGCTGCTGACCCAGCCACCACAGGCTGCTCCTTGGTTGTTTGGTTTGGTTTTCTTGAGGTAAGGTCTGCTGCAACCCAACCTGGCTTTGAACTAGCTATATAGATAAGGTTGGCCTTGAACTCCTGATCCTCCTGCCAAGTGCTGGGGTTCCAAGCAAGCCTCACCACACCTGGTTGGTTGTTTTGTTTTGTTTTGCTTTGTTTTTTTGAGACAGGGTCTTGCGGTGTCTAGGATTCAAGATTTACCTGCCTTCTCTTCCGGGAGTTGGGGTCCCAGGCCTGTGCCCCCTTTTTGGGAAATGGGTTGTGCATGTCTGTGGCCTGGTGGCACACAGGGGGAGGGAGGAAACCATGAGTAGTGGGGGTATGTGGCTTCATCTTCGTTGCCGTCCAGGAGAAGAGGCCATAAAGGAGCAAAGATGAATCTCACCAGCTGGTGGAGGCCGAGTAGACACCATCAAAGTCTTTCCAGCCAGTGTCCAGAGCCCTTCACTCCTGGTGGATGTTTTTAGAGCAAGTGCCCCATCACTGAAGAGGCTTACTTGACTTTGGTGGTACCACCCAAAGGGTGTTTCCTTCCTTAGGCAGGCCTCTGTCACAGGCTCCCCACTGCCCTGGAGATGGCCCTCCCGGCTTCCTGAATCTGGCCTGGGTGTGAAGACAGGCTCCTGGGTGGGGGAGGGCTGAAGGAAACTCAAGACCCCTGCCGCCGGCTGCTTACCCCTGTGCACCACCTTCCGGAAGTTGGCTTTTTCCATCTTGCCCAGATCATTCTGTCTTTAGTGGTTCAGACATATCGAAGTCTGCATGCTAACCCTGCCGGTTCCCCTGGGGTGCAGGGTGAGACCAGGCCAGCATTAGTCAATTCCAGTTTATTACTGCAGAAATGAGAAGTGACTCTGAGAGCTGTGTTTTTTTCCCCCCACGCTGGTGTTAGCCTGCTCAGGTCCCTCAAAGAGGTGTCTTCTCAGGTTCGGTGCTGGCAGAGGATCCAGACTGAAAACCACACGTGACCTTTTGACTTTACTCCTTGTTATTTTCACATCTGCTAGACCCGGACCTGAATACTCAGTCGATGCCTACTGGACAGTCCCAGGACACTTGGGATCAACATGCCCTCCTCACGGTCCTGGGCTTTGTAGACTGAGGCTACACATGTGTCTGGATAGCACCAGGGGACTGCAGGCTGCTGACTGAGGTGTCTTGTGTGTGTATCTGCATGCGCTTATGTGCTTGCCTGTGTAACTTACATCTGCACATGTGTGTGTGGATTCATGAGTGTGAGTCAGAAGACAACCTTAGTTGTATGTCTTTGCCTTCTATCTTGTTTGAGACAATTTTTAGGCCATCTATGCCTGAAGCTTCTGCATGGCCCTCAAGTTTCTGGGGATTCTTCTGTCTCTGCCTGCCAACCCCCAGCAGTAGGAGTGTTGGAGTTACAGACCCTAGTGCTGTATGTCTGGCGTTTATATAGCTTTTAGGGATTCAAACTTAGTTCCTTGTGCTTGCATAGCAAGCTCTTTTACCCACTGAGCCGTCCCCCCACCCCACCCCCTCTTTTGCTTTTTTTGGTGACTCCTGTGAGACAGTAAAAACCGAGGTCTAGTTTGAATGAGGAGAAAGAATGAAGAGGTTGTTGGAAGAACTGGCCAGCGTATACACTTATTAGGACAAGGGAAGGAGCCCAATGGCTGACACCACGATGTCTGAGACTCAGGAAGTTGCTGCTGTGGAGCTGTCCTCTTAGCTGTGACTTGACCAGCAGCTCCTAGGGAGACCTGGGATCAGGCCATCAGCAGTAGCCCTGGCTTAGTACAGTAGTGCCATCTTGGGAGTCTGTTGCTGTCCCCAGGCCTGAGAGACAAGAGGGCACCTTTGGGACCCAGGAGCACAGGCAATGCTGTCCTAGAAACAGAGTTGAGTTCAGGCGTGTATGTGTTTTCAGAGATTCCTCTGTGTTCTCTGCCTCCTCTTCACCTGGGCATCAGGAAGTGTGTTCCCATAGGACAAATGGCCTGGAAAGATCACGGGGTTCACGTTCCCACCACGAGGGAGACAGAGGCAGGGCACGCATCTGGGCTTCCTGGCTCCTACAATTCTGCTGTGCTCGCTTCTTGGGGGCACCTCACAGTCTCCCTGCACTCTCTCTGTCAGAACTGAGGAAGTTCTTGGGCTCATGAGGACAGCAGTAGGATCTGGGCCATCTCTAGCTATTGAGCTGCCAGATCTCTCTCTCCCCAGGCTCTGGTCAGATGGGAGACGAATCTGCTTTTCCTGGTCTGCTGAAGCCATCTTGACCCCTGGCTGTGCCCCCATCTGTCCATGCCCCTTTGTGGACAGCAGGCCTCCCAAAGAGATGAGCCCTTATCTGAACTCTACCCAGAGTTTTTTGAGTCACGCTCGGAGGCTGATGATACAAAGCATCTAGCATCTCTGGTTTTGAGTAAATGGTAAACTCTACTTGAGGGCAACATTCAATTATGAAATCTATTTCTCTTGCCACATTAAAAAAAGTCTCCTAATGTGCCATTGTGCATACACAAATTTAGTGACACATCACTAAATGTGTATGCAGTTGCCATGGAGACATCTCTCCTCTAACATGGCAGCCTAAGAGCACAGCGAAAAGGGAAGTTTTCTTTGTAAAGAGAAGCAGAGCAGAACTTGGTTAATTGTCATCACACTAATCCCCAAACTGTCAATCTTCCCTGACTACCTGTCTCCTCCCCGGCAGCAACTTTGCAGTAGAATCCAAATCAGCACACAGGGTTGGGTTCTCTCCTCCACTTCCCCAGAAATTTCTCAAGGATCCTCTCCCCCCACCCCCTGTGCCAAGCACATACCAGGTCTTGATTTTTCACCTGGAGACTCAGGACGTGCACCTCCCCCACACCCCAGGGATCTTCTGCACTGGCAGCTCAGGCACTTGAGGCTCTAAAGGACTCTTGGCACCATTTCTTGGTAGAAAGTGTGGGCCGAGTAGGTAGGTCCCCTGCAGACACCTGTGATCTCCACTGGGGACTCAGCTCCACAAGCTCATAGCATGGTGGCATATAGGATGTGCTGATTTCATGGTACCTTTGCTATCAGAAGTTTGCTCTTAGTAGTGTGTGAATCCATAGGATGTGGAGAGAGAGGGGATTGACCCACAGAGACCTAAGTCGTCCCCACCCCCAGGTCTCTGGTCTTCCTGGATTTTCTAGGATCTGATCCTATGTTTCCACTTGTCTTGACGGGCTTAGTTGATCCCCTCTGTGGGCAAAGACATTCTTGAAGTTGTGGGTTTTACCAGTAACTTCTGTGGTTTATGTTGACTGGTCTGTTGACCGGAACATTGAGCTACACCATCCCCTGTCTGGGATTAGGATGGAGTGGCTCCCGTTATGGGTACAAAAGCTCAAATTCAAGAGTCTTATTGGATTTACAATCAAAAGCTAGTCTTAGGACTGGAGGCCACTTGACTCACACCGTGTTTTCCCTTCCTGGCACTCAGGCTGCAGGATCCCTTGGCTGAGAGTGACTGCTTGTTCCTTCCTGTCACACGATTCTGTTGGGCTGGAGAGGCCCAGAGTCAAGCAGGCCCTCTGACTTCCTCTCTGAGGAGAGATCATGAGCTCTTTCACTAGCTCAGGGCAGCCAGAAGGCAACAGCTGGAGGTGGCCTGCGTCTACACACAGAGGCCAGAGGGCAGCCAATTTGTCCTGCTCCAGGCATTGTCTGCCTCCTCTCAGAGAACACACCTGGAGCGCAACAAGCAGACTAGGCTGACCGACCAGAGAGCCCCTAAATCTGTCTGTTTTGCCTTCCCACTTCTAGGATTACAAGTGTGAGTAATCTGAATTTTTCTTGCCAGAAAATCTTTAGTTACTACTGGTCCAGCAGTGTAGTTAAAGCCACAGGACACAACAAGCTTTCTCTCTCTGTCTCTCTTTCTCTGTCTCTGTCTCTCTGTTTCTGTCTGTCTCTGGTCTCTCTCTTTCTCTCTCTGTCTCTGTCTCTCTCTCTATTTCTGTCTGTCTCTGTCTGTCTGTCTCTCTCTCTTCTCTTTTTGAGACATCTAATTATGTAGCCCTGGCCAGCCTAGAATTTGCTATGTAGACCAGGCTGGCCTTGAACTCAGAGAGACCTGCCCGCTTCTTGAGTGCTTGGATTAAAGGTGTGCACCACTGTGCTTGGCCCCAGAACTGGTTTTTGATGCTGAAGGTGGGGTCATAAATGCTGGATGCCTCCTTGTGTAGACATTTGTGTCCCTGATGGAGTCCTGGGGTCTCCACATACCAGGGGCATTCAACTTTTTATCTGTTGTTTAATCTTCTTCCTTCAAGGCATTGAGGAGGCACCAAGCTCAGGCTGGGGCATGACCTAATTGAATTTACAAGATTAAAAGCAGAAAGGGGATAGAAGCTTCAGTTACCAAATCAATGCCTGGTGCTCCCTCTGTGGAGTCTTGTAAGGGACATGTCACCTCTGCTGGCCACCATACTCCTGACCACTTACAAGTATTTGGTGCCTCCTGGCAGCTCTGAGCTTGTGAAAGGGCTCATAACTGTAGTGTGCTTTCTCCTGCAAGTAATGACACAGAGACTTATTAATTAGGAAAGCCCAGCCTATAGCTTAGGCTTGTTGTTCCTAGCCATCTCATGACTTAAATTAACCCACTTACATTAGTCTACATTCTGTCACGTGGCGTTACCTCTCCTCCATCTTACACCCCTTGTTTCCTCTCCGTGTCTCCTAGCGTCTCCCCTGTGCCTCAATTATCTCCTCCTCCTTTCTCTCTCTTCCCAGAAGTCCCACCTATACCTCCTGCCTAGCTATTGGCCGTTCAGCTCTGTATTAAACCAAACACAGCGACACATCTTCACACAGTGTACAAATATCCCACAGCACATGACTTTTCAGAGAAACCAAGTCAAGAGGCCTTGACTCTGGGCTCTGACAGAATTGACCGTCTATCAAGAAACTGGCCTTTAACAGTGGGATGATAAGTTACAGAATTTACCTCTCACACACCCCTTTCTTCCTGCCATTTTAGGTTGATAAATCTCCCTGGTGTGGGTATTTGAATGACTGTTAGGAGAGCCACTGCACCCCCCCTACTTTGGCTTATACTAGTAAATATCAATTTGGTCCTTATAGAAGGAAAATAAAGGAGACTTGCTTTGCTCCTTAATCCACAAACCCTGTAATTCTCACCTGGAAAATCTGACTCTCCTATTTCAAATCGCTTTTAATGGCAAAGGCAATAAAGGGGGCTTTATTGTTCTTACCTAAGCTTATATTTAAAGTCCCTTCTTTTTCACTTGTGCATTCAGTAAATAAGAAACCCCTTCCCGGAACACCGGAGGGGCCAGCTTAGGGGTGGGGGTGGGGGCGTGAGAGAAGCTTGAAGCTGGGTATGGGAAAGAGTCCCACCATGTAGGGGCCCAGGAGGGGTCCACCAACTGCCCAGCAGACATTCTAGAAGAGTTGGGCTTAGCTGCTGCTGAATTCTGAGATCCCTTCCCATCTTCCCTTCTGTCCCTGAGGGGAAGTGGACAGATGAGTCCTTGCTAGAGACTATAGACAGGGAACAATTGAGCTGTGCAGAAAGATAGACTCCCCACTGAGAGCTGGGGCGTGCTCAGCTCCATGAGGGTCCATCCCTGCTTCTTGGGTTGGACTCAAAGGCTGACTTTGAGCTCCATGCCTCGTTCCTAGGGCCTGGGGCAGTTGATCCTAGCTGCCTGTTGCCCTGCAAAAGGTTGTGAGCCAGATGGATTCCTGCCCCCACATCTTCCCTTCTCATTCTTGAACAGTCCCCAGCCCCCAGCAGATGGGAGAAGACAGCTCAGTGATACCGGCTACAATGCCTCTGAGGAGACCGTAAGTCGCAGATGGATTGTAATGATATCCCTGACTCTGACCGGAGGTCCCATGTCCAAAAAGAAACAAGCTGCTCCCCATGGGGGTGGCTATGCTTTGGAGTTAGATGTGTTTCAGGAATTTTCCTAGAACTTTAGCTGTAATTTAGAAGTACAGCTAAGCCCTGCTCTGTCTGAGTCTGTTAGCCACATGGTGCTACACCAGCATGATAGCTGCTTCACAAGATGGAATGGAGACCCAGCTTCCTGCCCGGGGTGAGGGTGGGGGACAACCTGAGCAGGGACTCCTGAAGGGCTTGGGAACCAGCTGGCCGCATTGCCATACAGCAGCATCCACTCACAGCCACATGCTTGCTTTCTAACTCCTGCCCATAGCCATTCGTGCCTCTTAAGGTCTGACGTTTCCCCTGATCAGAGCCCCAGACCCTTCCCAAGGATGCTTGCAGACACCTCTTGCTTGGATCAAGTGGAAGACCGTTGGCTCTGTGGGTCAGGGTGCACTGTCTTCAAAGCCTGCACACTTCATCGCCTGACTGGAGGTCTGGGCACAGAGGGACTTTGCAGGACAGCTGCCGCCTTCCTGGTTGCTGTTGGCAAACACCAGGCCTGTCTCAGTGACTGAGATTTCGGCAAGTGCCGCTTGCTGCCAAAGGAGGCTGTTCCGTGTGGCAGAGCCACACTCTCCTGAGAAGTGAGACTCTGCTAATGTGTTCTCAAGGGCTGTTCCAGCTGGCTGCCCCCATTCTTGCTCCTGTGGCTGGAAGGTCCCCAGCACCCACTTGGGCATGGGGCTGGCTCACTGGCAGTACGTGGCCCTTGGCCACTCAGCTAAGACTAGAGCCTGCTGCCTACCTTAAACAGTGTCAGCTTCCTCTTGCCTTAGTGGGTCATGGCACCATGATGGGGCGGCTTCCTCCTGAAGCTGAACTTGTATGTGTAGGGACCCACAGATTCATAGGATGAGCCCTGGGTCCCAAACAAAGTTACCTTAATTACGGCTTTGGCTTCCTTTTATGCACAGTGGGTGACCTTGGGGGACCTCCTCGGGTTTAGAGAATACACCCAGTGCTTAGCAGAGAGCCTGGCACACGGTAGTTGTTTAACTAAGATTAGTTTTTACTTTGTGCCTGTTAGAACTCTGACGGTTTCCCAGGGGTTGCAGCTGGCTGTAGACTGACAGGAAAGCCTGGTTTTGTGTTTCTGTGACTGTAGTGTCCCTCTAACTTGAATTCCTCCTAATGGCTGTCCTGCTACCCCCGGCTCTCAGGTGGAGTAATCTTGTATTGCTCATCCTGGCCAGGGGGCCATGTTGGCGACCCTACCTTGGAGCTCATCTCCCTAGAATTGGATGATGTGCTTGGCTGTGCCCCTCATCTGCCCCTGCAGGAAAGCTCCCGAGTGGTCCTGCTCTCCCCAGACAGAGGAGCAGAGGCACACTTGGGTGATGCGAAACTTGCCTTCTGACTACTCCAGTGGCTCTCAGCTGCGACTCCTTCCTCTACGTTTGTCAGAGTCTGAGCGACAGTTTGGGATGTGGCAGTGGGGGATGGCCCTGGTATCCTGTGGGCCAAAGCTAAGGATGCTATTCGAAATGAGACTGTGCATAGGATGGCTCTGTAAACAACGAATTACTGAGCTGAAAAAGTCAGCAGTGGGAGACGGAGACAACCCCCTGCCCCACTCCCGCCCACCTCTCTGGCTTGGCAATGAGGTGAGTTTGGGGACTCTCGGGTTGCTAGGTGTGGCACTGTTCAGCTAGATCACCTTTTCATGTCTCCTAATCTGAGAACCTACAGTCACTTCTTCCTTTTTTAAAATTAATTTCTATTTAAATTAAAAAACAATCTTATTTTGCATACCAATCCCAGTTCCCTCTCCCTCCTGTCCTCCCATTCCCCCCACTAACCCCTTCCATCCCATGCCCCATCCACTCCTCAGGGAGGGTGAGGCCTCCAATGGGGGATCATCAAAGTCTGTCACATCATTTGGGGCAGGACCTAGGCCCTCCCCCGTGTATCTAGGCTGAGAGAGTATCCTGCCATAGGGAATGGGCTCCCATAGCCCATTCATGCACTAGGGATAAATACTGGTTCCCTGCCAGAGGCTCCATAGGCTTCCCAAGACACCCACATTCGGGCAGCCTGGTTCGGTCTTATGCTGGTTCCCCAGCTGTCAGTCTGGGGTCCATGAGTCACTTCTTTCTTATTGATTGTGTTGTGCAGCTGTGGGGAGACCCACTGTGGGAGATGGGCTTCACAGGTGAGGTTCCTTCAATGGGCTGCTGTCTTTTGAACGCTGTTGACTTGGGGACCCTGGGCAGTTCCACTGATTTACAAGGCCCCTGACTCATAGAAGACAAGACATTGTGAAAGAGAAGCTGTGCTGGCCTGGTTTTGGGTTAAACGGTATGCTGCTATTATCTGGCTAGATCCAGGCCAGGAGTGGAGGGAACTATCCCACGGGCTGGGTGGGTTGCTCATCAAATAACAGTCCGTAAGAGTTTGCTTCAGACTGTCTGTGGCTGTGCCAGGGCAGCTGACTTTATCCGGATGCCAAAGAATGTAATCTCCTCACAGTTTGGCAGTAAGTTTTCCGCGGCCCCAAAATGTGGTGGGGTCCTCAGAACACGTGCTAATGTAACATCTGGTATTGACGTGACTTGAAGTGAAGCAACACCTTCTCGGGTTACAGCAAAGTAGGTGGATTTCAACAGACACAAACCGAGATCATAGCTCCAATAAACCCTCCGCCCACGTCATCCCCTAAGACCCTGGGCAAAGAATTCCATTACTCTAATTCTGGGCACCCGCCATCCAACTCTCTGCTTTGTTTTTAAGTCCCATCCCGTGGCCTTCCGGGTTCTGCAGGACTTAGGGTGGGAACCTACCATTCAGAGTTAAAATCAAGCCTTCTCCTCAAAGGCATGCGTAGTCTGAGGCCAGCCGCCTCCCTTCTTGCTGACCTCAGGTGCTTTAGTGACTCCAAGCAACAGGATTAGTCACTGGGAACCTCGGACACCTGTGGCTTAGTCTCTTTTCTTGGCTTCCTGGGAGTGAGTGAAGTTGACAAATACAAATGGAATCTTGTTGTTTGGTTCTTTGCTCGGGTCCAGGGGATAGGGGATGATCGATGGGGGGGTGGGGGAGGGCTGGTGCAGCTGGTTGAAGGCAGCCTGTTTCCTGTGTGGCTCTTTTCTGGTCTCTCGCCTGCTGCCTCCTCAGCCTCCAGTCAGGAGGAATGACTTCCAACTCTATTGGAAGAAATCTTTATTAAAAAAAAAATCACTTCAGAAAAATGTCAATTTCCCTCAGGACGTGTTCTTGGGTTAATGGGGGAAAGTGTGAAGAAATGTACTTTTGCCTTCAAACCTCTGTTTCTCTTGTATTATAGTTTGCTTTAAGGAAGGAAAAGATCTTGTCATGGAACCTCTCAGTGCAGAATGGGGTCCCCAGGTCCGCCAACAGGACAGAGTCCAAACTGTAAATGGAGCACCCTCAGCAGCAGCTGCCTCTCTGGGGACAAAGGTGGACACAGCATCCTGAAGCTGACACAGGTGGTGGATGGAGACATCAGTCTCTTCCATATTCCCTTAGGAAAGGACTCGTGGGGCTCGAGAGACGGCTCTGTGGCCAAGAGTCCTTGTGTCTCTTGAGGAGGACCCAGGATTGATCCCCAGCACCTACAGAGCCACACACAAGGGTCTGTGACTCCTGTCCCGGGGACCCGATGCACTCTTGTGACCTTGCCAGTGCTGCTTGCATGTGGTGTGCACACACACATGCAGGCAGAGCCCTCGTACACATAAGATAAACATAAACAGAATATTAAGAAAGAAACTGCATGTATGTGTGCAGGTACACGCATGTGTACATGAATGTGTAGACTTGTTTTTCTTTCCCGAGACAGGGCCTCTTGTTGGTTTGGGATCCACTGACTAGGTCAGGCCAATTGGCCAGTGGTTCTCGGGGATCTGCCTGTGTCCACTTCCCAGTACTGTGATTACAAATTCACACTGCCTCAGCTGGCTTTCCCCCGTGGCTTCTGATCGCGTGGCAGGTGTTTCACACCCCCAACTTTAAGAAAAAATTTAATTGACACATGCTGTTTGCAAAATTTAGGAGACATGGTGTAAATACTCGACACATACATATAATATGTAATTATATATAATATATACAACGGCTACGTCGAGTCTTTTAAACATGCTACCTGACAGTCAGATGCCATGCGTCATCTGATGCAGCCACCTTGGTACCTGGCCCTGGGCTACCAAGTCTCAGTGACACTGGGTCAGCTTTGTGTTCTCAGTCTGAGCGATTTGTCCCTCTGCGGTCTCCACCCTCGCTGTGCATTCTGAGTCCCGTGCCCTCAGTGGGCTCTGCCGAGGCCTGCTTAATTGCATTGGTTAATTGAAAGTGCCCTTAGAAGTAAACTTGAAAAAGGCACGCGTTCCGTCATGTCCATGCTGGCATCTTGCTGTCTGTCTAAGTCTGCTGGGCGCAGGGAGTGGAGGAGTAGAGAGGGAGGTGGCTGAGAGGAGTGGTCACCTGTCTGGGCCCTGCCCTATGAGGCCTGCAGCCTGGCCTTGGGAGCCTTCCTTTCTCAGCCTGAGGCACTTTACTCCAGTGACTCATCCCAGCAGCAATTTATGTTCTTTTTCTCCTTTACCAGGAAATAATTTCCTCTCCATCTGCCACTTGAAGACTGAGGCCTCCGTTTCCTGTGCTGAGAACATAGTGGCCTGTTGTCCCTCGGCCCTGTTTATGTCCTTTGGGGCTGGGGGGGGGGGCGGGGTGGGCTTCTGTCTGACAGATGCACAGAAACCAGATTGACATAGCCAAAGCCACGGAGAGGCAGCCGAGTGGGACTGGGAGTGTAGGAACCACATGTCGTGTCCTGTTACCCACGGGCTTTGTCAGTTGTCACCTCCGTCAGACATCAGGGCGCCCTCAGCCCCCCCCCCTCCCGTCTTCTCTGGAGCGAAAACACTGATGCAACTCATAAGACATCACCATCCTGAGGCTAGGTCTGGTACTTGAGCTCTGGGCTGAAGCAGCTTGCAGCGAGCAGAAGCGGAAGACCCCCACAGAGCTTGCCCTGCAGACTGGCCAGCTGTCCATTCCAGGGCCCACTCAGGGGGCGGGGGGCGGCGCTTTTGCAACCAGACGTTTTGCGTGTTCAACACTCCTCACTCACGGCCCTGCCTCCTGGGGCCTTGGCAGTTCTGAAAGTGAGTCCTGGACCCTAGCTGTCTCAGGTGCTACTGGCCACACCCCAGGTGGCCTAGCAAACATTAAGTCACTGAAACTCAGTGGCTGGATGGGCGGTCCTTCCCATAAGTTATCCATCTTCATGGTGGACAGGGATGGGTTTCCCGTGATGAAACTGAGATAAAAAGCAACAGGCCCAGAGGAAACTCAGCTAGGAAGTGACAGAGCCAGGATGTGGATGGAGAGACCCAGGCTGCCTGCGAGGCTGGATGTACAGGCCATGGCCTGGGGACCAGTGATGGTGAAGAGGGGACTGAGGCTTCCTGGGAGCGCAAAGTGACTGAAGGAGGCAGCTTCCTCCTCGCCCGGATTTTCCCCACCCCCAGTTCTGTCTCCTCTTGGAGGTTCCTGTTAGCTGCTCAGCCCCTTAACTCTCCGGGAACCATTTTTCCTTCTTTTCTTTGGTCTTTACAATAGTCTCAGAATTAATCTTTGAGGCAGGGAAGGGGCATTTTGTCCAAGATGGTGTAGCAAAGAGTGAGGCCCCAGGGAGTGTGGGCCTGGAATCTTGTTCTCTGTGCCACACCGCCCGTCTTCCATGTTGGGTTGCCGTGTTCCTTAGCCTCAGCTGTTTCGTGAGATGGGCAGTGGGCCGTGGTCTGCAACACCCAAGGCTCCTTCGGCGCTGTCCCTCTCTGTATGTCCAGGCCCACCGCGCACCACCGTGCCTCTCGTTACTCCCACAGTCGCTTCAGCCTTGTCTCCTGCTCGCTGAGAAAGCAAGAGGTTGTTTGCCATCTCAAGTTATCTGCAGCTAGCATCTCCCAGGTCTGGCCAGCAGTGTAATCAGAAGCGCGGCCTGCCCTGCCGACTCTTCCCAGCGTGCCTGAGCCCAAGCAGGGAATGATTGTGAGGAGCAGGGGCTGTTGTACCCCGGGTACCCTCATCCCTATCACCTGACTGGAAGCCTTGGGTTGTGCGTCACCTACTTGCCTTGACTATTCCCTAATCTAACTACAACTGCACCAACTGGGACGTGGAGGGACACAGGAGGAGGGTGTGGGGGAGGTGAGGAAGGCTAGGCACAGCCCTTCTTGCTGCTGAGCCAGTGCCCTGGGCACGGGGCAACCTTCAAAGTCATGACTGTTTTGTGTCAGCTGCTGGTCTCCAAGGGCACCTCTCAGTGCCTGCCAGAGTCACTCTAGCTCATGAATCCATTTCTGCACCCCGGCTCTGTCCCCACCCTGACCTCAGATCTCAAAATGTATCGGTTAGTCCACTGCACCCTCACTCTGACTGTGAGGGGTGAGGCTGGACCCTCACTCTGACTGTGAGGGGTGAGGCTGGACCCTCACTCTGACTGTGAGGGGTGAGGCTGGACCCTCACTCTGACTGTGAGGGGTGAGGCTGGCATGCTTGGCCAGTGCACCCATGGATTTACAAGAGCTGACTGGAGAGAGTGGGAATTTTTTAATTAAAATGTAATTATGGGGTTGGAGAGATGGCTCAGCTGCTAAGAGGACTAGCTGAGATTTTAGAGGACCCTGTTTTGTTTGATTCCCAGCACCCACATGTTAGCTCACAACTGTTTGTAACTCCAGTTCCAGGGGACCTGACACCCTCTTCTAGCCTCTGTGGGCACCATATATGCAAGTGGTGCATAGACATGCTTACAGGCAAAATATCCATATACATAAAAATAGAGTATAATTGCACCATTTCTCTCATCCCCTTTTTTTCCCTCCAGTTCCTTCCCTGTTGTCCCCTGCCTCCCTGGATCCTTCTCAGATTCCTGGCCTCTTTTTCATTAATTGTTATTCACGCACGTGCGCGCATGCACGCGCGCGCGCACACACACACACACACACACACCTGCATGCGCTCTCTCAAATACCCATAAATATGTAAATATAACCGGCTGAGTTCGTTTAAATTCCTTGTGTGTATATATTTCAGGACTGACCACTTGACATTGGATAACCAATTAGGGGCCTCATCCCTGGGGGAAGACCACTTCTCCCAAGAGCTAGAAATTCAGTGGGCTGATTGTTAAAAACAACCATTACTTTAAAACTGCAGTTTTTACACAAATTTGCCCTTAGAAATATTGAAAACAAGGACAGCAAAGGCTCAAAGCTTCTTTCATCTTAATTGTTTTGCCACCTCTTAGATAATTTATGAGCGCTATTGTGTCTGTGTGCAGTGGTGTGCACACCAGCTCTGCCCAGTGATGTCACATTGCTAGCCTGGGATGAGCACTGAAAAGTTACACCACGGAAATTGGCAAACACCGTCAATCAAAATTTGAGTTTTCCCTTTAATCATTGTCTGGACTTTAAAAAGGGATGGGGAAAAAGGTAATAGAGATTAAACTTAAAAGTCATTGTATATGTCACAAAAAAAATCCCACAAAAACCAAAACTGAAGAGGACTAAAAAAAATTACCAAGTGCTGTGGTGTAGCTAAGTGGTGGAATGCTTGCCTAGCGTGTGTGAGGCTGTGGGTTCACTGCCTGGTACTGTGAGAAAAAACGGGGCACCTACTGTATTAGTCAGAACTTCAGAATGAATGTGTGTGTGTGTGTGTGTGTGTGTGTGTGTGTGTGTGTAAAGGGGATTTATTAGAATAACTTCCAGGCTGTGGTCCAGATAATCCAACAATGGCTGCCTGTGAAGAGTCCAGTAACTGTTTCAGTCCACAGGCTGGATGTCTCACTGGTCTTCAGAATATGCTAGAATCCCGAAGAAGTAGGTTCTAATGCCAGTGAAGAAGTGGACTTGCTAGTAAGGGCAGGAGGGGCAAGCGAAGAGAGAGCCTCCTTCTCCCGTGTCTTTATATACACTCACAGCAGAAGGCCTGGCCCAGATTAGAGGCGTGTCTTTTCACCCCAAAGATCCAGATTAGAAGTGGTTCTTCCCACTTCTAATTAAGCCAAGATCCCTCACAGGCGTGCTCCTCCATATCTGGATTTTAGTCAATCCCAGATGCAGTCAGGTTGACAACCAAGAATAGCCATTGTACCTATCATACAGTTCATCAAATAAGTCTGGTGTCACTGACAAAGGAATGGAATTCTGACTTGGGGTGGAGGTAGCTGGAGGTCAACGTTGAGTATCCTTTTATTGTTTGTTGGTTGCTTGCTTTTTTTTTTTTTTTTTGGAGACAGAATCTCTCAATGTAATCCTGGCTTCGTAGAACTTGATCTGGGGTTAAGGGCATGCAGACCGTGCCTGGCCCAACATTGGGTGTCTTTTGAAGTGGCTCTCCACCTTGTTTTCTGAGGCAGAGGCTCCCCTGAACCTGGGCCTCACCTATTCATCCAGGGTCACTGGCCAGCTACCCCAGGGACTCCGCTGGCCTTTGTCCCTCCCAGCTCTTGCCTTCTGTCACTTTGTTTTCACTGTCTCTGTAGGAGCTCCCTCCACAGCTGGCTGTTGACCAGCGGTCCCCAGTCATAGCTGGTCACCAGTCACAGGTTGGCTACCCAATCTTCCAACTGTTGCCTATGGCTGTTCCCCTAGGCTGTTGTAGACCCCTTCCATCGTGTACTGTGTGACATGCCCCAGGGACACAGAATAAATAAAAAAGCACAAATGTGGATCCTGTTCAGTGGCAGAGGGTCCAGAAACAAGAGATAAGAGACTCCTGGAGTATGACTTTGCAAGCGTTTACCCCTTTTGGTTGCATAGAATACTCCCCTGCCTCAGTCTCCCTGAGCGAGAAAAGTAATCCACATTTCCATCTGACACTGATGGGGCTACTTCTCAGCTCAGGGTCTGAGGTGGGTGGTGTGACAAAGGCTAAAATGAACATGGGAGGCTTGCAAGGGTGGGGTGGGCGGGGGAGGGGTGACGCCTGCAAGGAGAGTAGAACGGCATTGCATCAGTTGGGGAAGCGGGTGCCTGCCGCCTAACTCATGCTCTGCTGGTTTCCCTCCTCTGTGTGGGCCGAACATCGGAGCCGAGACCTCTGCTCCGAACTGGGTTAGAAATAACTAATCTAAGAAATATCACAGAGCAGTCAGCTTGTCCACAGGTCTATCTATTTGTTCAGCAAATACAAGTACCTGCCCAGTGCTGGACGTCACAGACGCCATGAGCTGCGAAGTTACATGATCTGAGTCCTCTTCCTAGAGGAGCTTTCAGACCTGTGGGGAAAGCACCTGGGTGGAATGCTCTGGAAGCCTTCCCTGTTGTGGAATCGTGAGCCATTTTCTCCACATACTTCACATAGATTTCAGTTTGTAATTATATATGTGTATGTACGGTATATGTCTGTCTCTCACAGGTTAGGAGGACCCAGGTCTTAAGTATAGAGCCTGAACAAGCAGACTGGATAATCAGTGGGCCCGGAGACAGGACTCAAGGGCACCCAGGAGTGAGAGGGGCTGGTGGGGGGGGCAAAACCTTGGGGAGATAGCTGTGTTGATAAAATGCTTGTCTTGCAAGAATGGGAAGCTGAGTTCAGGCCCCAGAACCCCGGTACAAGTCAGGTGTGGTAGTGCACACTTGTAATCCGGTCCTGGGGAGGCAGAGCCCGATAACTTGCTAGTCAGGCAGCTTGGGATGATTGATGAGTTCCAAGTCAAACGAGAGACCCTGTCTCAAAACAAGGTGTACAATATCCAAGGAAGAATCTAATATTGGTCTCTGGCCTCCATATGCACAGGCATACACAGACTCAGACATACAAGCACACACACACACACACACACACACACACACACACACCCCTTGGACGTCCTGTTATTTGACATTAGGCAGGGAACCCAACACTCTTTGCCTACATTGTCTTCCCACCTTTCTTTCTGGGCCATTTCTAGCTGATCACATCAGTTTGCATTACAGCTCACATACAGTGATTTTTGACATTTTCTTGGGTCAGAGACTCCTGTGTGAATCCAATGAAACTGTAAAACCATTCTTTCCTAGACTAATGCTCGCAGCACATGCACACAAGCACATCCTACCTAGTTTTATGTTTCCAGGGGTTTCCATACTCCCCAAAGCCCACCCATCAACTCCAAGCCAAGAAGCTTGCTGTAAACCTGAGTGAGCCCAGTAGTCACACACTCAGGTCCTCGGTGGCCCCAAGCTCTAGCCTAGTTCTTGGTAGACGGGCTGTGTGTAATTGGGTGAATCTGATGCCTTGATGAGTTGACTTGTGAAGCATGCCCTAGTTTGCCATGACCTATACAGAACTGAGCTCATGGTGGGTAGGGGAAAAGGACCAGCTAGAGCAGAGGATGAGAGAGCCTTAGTCCTGATCTGGTCTGGCCTTGGGGTGGTGGTTCTGACCACATCTAGGAAGCCTACTTAAGTCTCTAAGGATCTTTTCCAAATAAATCTTAGAACACAGAGGTCTGGGAACCTTCTTGTTCTGTAAGTTAGAACTTTTGGGCTGTTGTTGTTTGATACCAGAACTGTTCAAACCGGCAGAGTGAGGCAGTACAGTAGTATAATTTGCTTGGAGAACTGTTGACATGAGATAGATTTTTGTTAAACATTTCTTCCTGGGAGAGCCCCCCTTTTCCATGTCTCCCCACATTGAATATTATTTTCCTATGTGACCGTGGTAGGCAGAGATATCATTGGCAGGTAATTTGTCTAGCCAACATCTAATTATGAATTAAAGCTCTCGCTGGAATTTTTACAGCCCGGTGGCCAATAGCAGTGGAAGTTTAAGTTCAACACGTGGTGTCTGAATTGTTCCTGGGCACAGGAGTGATGCAGGATTGCTGGGCTCTGAGCTAGGCTGTGGGAGGCCGTGTTAGTGGATAATGAATGCACCTGACAGATGGGGCTGAAATTGCAAAGGGAGGGTAGGAGCTCCTGAGGTAGGGTCGTGACTCAGGGTCTTGTGTGTGGAGATCCTTATCTCACGGTTAGACAGGCTGGCTGCTAGACACCAGTCATCGTTTCTGGCAGGATCTGCCTCTGCTAGCCATGCCGTGAATTCTGTGGTCCTCTCAGCTGTGAGCAGACCTCATAACCCAGGATGGCAGCTGTAATTACCACCTGTGAGGACTCCAAGAACATAGTGCTGGCCCGGTTAGACTTAGAAGGCCACGGGCCCTGGCAGGTGGTTAATCCCAGGCGTCTCCACTCCTGTGGAGGAGCGTGGCCTGTGTGTAAACAGTAGCAGAGTTGCTGAGAAAGGCAGAGGTGGCCTGTCTCTTCGCCTTCCTGTTTGGGTTGGGATCTATTGTATTTGCAGTAATCTTTAATTATAAAAACCATTACTATGGAGTGGATTATCAGTGTGATTCATTCCTGTCATGTTGCCTGGTAACATCCCCTTGTGTCCAAGACACACTTGCTCAAGAAGGGAAGCCTGCCTCTCTCTCAGACATCCTGTCATTGCGCTAGCGTGGAAGGCTGGAGGGCCAGTGAGATGGCTCAGTGAGCAAATGCACTTGCCACCAAGCCCTGATAACCTGACTGCCATCCCCAGGTGGGTTACCAGGCAAAATTACAGGACCCACATGGAGGAAGGAGAGAACCGACTTCTGCAAGCTGTCCTCTGATTTCTGCACATGTGTGTGTGCAGGTGCAGGTGCCCGCACATAGTTAAACAGATGTTTTAAACTCCCCCCTCCCAAGAGCTGGAGGTCTAGCTCAGCTGTTGAGTACATGCATAATATGAATGAGGTCCTAGGTTCAATTTCCAGGAACTCGGAGATGTGGGAGGAGACGGGGAGGCCCATTCAGTGTGGTGGATCTGGGGTCCACGAAAGCAGTCGGTTTTCAAAAGATGGAACAACCACAGTGTGGGTCTTCCAGGGCACGGTTACCAGCAGCAAGGCAGAGGCCACTTCTAAACACTATCCCAAAGTCCGCTCTCCCTCCAGGATAGCATCCCATAGTGTTCTGTGCACTTTCTTCTGAGGAGCCCGTTCTGCACACCCAAACGGACTGCAACCAAAGACGTGGTCACTGAGGGAGAGGACAGGGTGTTCTTAGCTGTTTTGGGTAGAGTCTATTGGTGCTCCCCACAAACCATGCTCTCTCCTCCTCCTGCTGATCTTTGAAAAGGTCCCATTAACAGAAGAAATGGTGGCAGTTCTAACAGGAGCACTCAGAATCATTCACTCAAAAGGCCACACAGGTGGGATTTTCAGATACTGCTGGCAATGGCTGGGCTTTTTTTTTTAAGTTGAAGAACAGCTGTCCAGACCACTTGGAGAGGTCATCTGTGGAGCGTCAGAGCCCCAGCTTGGCTGTGACCCCACAAAAGTGGTTATCACTTAAGGATAATCACATTCTGCATTGTTCAGCTAAACTCTGGAGATGGACTGATTGGCATATTTAAATCTCATCTCCCAGGCATGTGCTAATTACCAGAGCCTAGTTGGGGAGAAGAAGCACTCTAATCAAATAGCTGTTTAGAGAGGTTTTGCATTTTAAAATCTTGATGCATCTGTCCATAGGAAGAAGATGGTTTTTGTCCCTACCTCGAGAGGGTTTAAACCTTCAGTGGTTTAAGCGGTCATAGCTAATCGCACAGGGACTGTTTTTGCGTCTAAACTCTCTGGGTTTTTTTTGCTGCCTTTCGATGTAGAGTCCTTCTTTCAGTCAGCACCTTCCCATCCAGGAGGTGGGGGAGTTTAATCCAGCTAATGATGCCCACCCGTCTTGCTTATTGTCCGTGCACAGCTAGGCCTGGAGTCGGACTTGAGCAGTGCCACCCGCGCATCTTTCTCAAGTTCACACGTGGACTGTCTCCATTGTGGAAGTGAGAGGGGTTTCTCCCTTCCATCCGGAAAAGGACAGACCCAGAGAAAGCGTAATAGGTCTGTGGGTGTAGTGGAGGCCCCTCCTGAGGGAGCACATTCTCACAAACTCACTCTCTCCTGTCTCAACCCCCACACCTGGTATCATGTCTCTTCATCATCCACTTGATCCAACCCTTCCTCTAGCCCATCACCTCAGCCCAGTGGACAGAGTTGTTTTTTCTAACCTCCCTCTGTGTGTGTGTGTGTGTGTGTGTGTGTGTGTGTGTGTGTGCGCGCGCGCGCGTGCAGGAGGCAGAGAACAATTTAAGGGACTCAAGTAGGCTCGTGCCTTTTACCACGTGGGGCCCAGGGATGGGACTCAGGTCATCAGGCTTGGCAGCAGGTGCCTCCCCCGCTGAGCCATCTCACTGACCATAGCTGGCAGTGTGTTAAGCAACAGTGCCTGTCAGCCACTGCACTCAGAATGGAGAAAACAAGATGGTTTCTACCCTCACATGGGATATACGGCTATCAGGGACAAGGATCTCAGCACAGCCTTCCCTTTGTAGGCGGTGTCAGAAAAAGCCTGTCTCTGAGATTTATGGAAGAGCCCCAGTCAGCCCCTGTCACCCACAGCGGTGCCTCCAGAGCAAGCGAGGGAAAGAGGAATTTTGCAATGGCTTTGTCGAATCGCCTGCCACGGCTGTCCGCTCATTTGTCTCCCGTCCGTGGAAAGGGTCTGTTTTGCCCACACAGCAGGAGCTGCCATCTCCTTGTGGCAGGTTTATGGGCCCCGGCAGGAAAGCCTCAGATCTGGAGGCAGCATAGGAAGAAGAAAATCCTGGTGCCATCAGAGAGCTGAGCCCGAGAATGGTGAACCCTGTCAGGAGTGTGGGACCGTGGGTTCCGGGGAGGCTGGCTGAGGTCTCTGGAAACTGAGCAAGTCCAAGGCCCGTGTGTGCTTTGATTCCGATCACTGAAGCAGTTCAAAAGATCTGAGTTCTCTCTCTCTCGGTCGGTCCCACTAGTTTTTCTAGTTAATTGTTCTTTGGTGTCTCTTTCAAGGGTTTGAGATCAAATTGCCTGATGTGTTGCCGGCTCCCATGTGATTGGGTCCTCTGAAAAGGACGGCTGCAGGAATCCTTTCAAGAACACAGCGCTTCTGCTCAGACTGTCACAGGGAAACATCCTAAGTGTGTCTTGAGTAATTCCGTCTTGTGGGAGTGAGAGAGCGCCGCTGGTCCTTATTAGGGACCTAGAAGGGCCGCTACATATCATCCATCACCTCAGACCTAGAAAAATGAAAAGCCAGCCTGCCCGGGCAGCCTGATGGACGCAGACACCAGAAGTGCTTATGGGGGGCAACTCCGGCTTCAGGATGAATGAGTCCGGGACCCAGTCGTTTTATATGACATTTGTAAAGCTGAGTCGTGCTGTCTGCTGCTGCAGAACCCCCTCCCAGTGTGAGTGGATAACCTTCTCGGTTGTTTGGCAAGCCTTTCTAGCCGAGATCAGCAGGCTACACTGGTGATGGTGCTGTGGGGGTGGAGGGGTTGGGTGGGGAGGACTAGGGGGAGCAGAGAGATTTCTTAGGCTGCAGATGAAGAAACAGGCTTATCCTTTTAGTGTTCACTGGGGGCTCAGCCCAGCTGCGGTCTTAGAGGCCATTCATGGCCACCTGACCGCTCAGCTGCCTCCACCCCTTCCCCTGCTGGGTTTTTCTTCATATTCGGCCCCAGTTGAATTTCTCATGCTGGTTGCTGTCTGTCTCCTCACATGCGAATGGGTGTGCCGTGCAGTCGGGCGGTGCTCGGCATGTTCTCTGAGTGGACGAGGTAGAAATAGGGACAGGAAGAGGCAGAGCTTGTAGTCAAAGCTTCCATATTGACTGTGTGTCTCGGGTGCCTGTCCCTCACCTTGGAGTTGGGCCTTGTACCTCCTTCCTGGAGTGGCTGTGGGCTATGAATTGTGTGGTCTCACTTGGTACAGGGCCCGATTTCCTACCTCATTCTCTGTCTTTTTTTTTTTTTTTTTTTTTTTTTGGTTTTTCGAGACAGGGTTTCTCTGTGTTGTTTTGGAGCCTGTCCTGGAATTCGCTCGGTAGACCGGGCTTGGTCTCCAACTCACAAGAGATCCAACTGCCTCTGCCTCCCGAGTGCTGCGATTAAAGGCATACACTACCACTGCCTGGCGACTAGAATCTTTTTATTTGGAACAGATTTGGGGCCCTTTACATCCCATGAATGCTGGGTTCTTAGGCCTCTTGTTTTAGGGAAGGTCTTACTCTGGCCCTTGCTGGCTCGGAACACTCTGTGTGGACCAGTTTGCCTCTGCCCTCTGGGTGCTGGGATTAAAAGAACATGCCACCATGTCCTACTCAGTCCTCCACTAGTCCCAGGACAGGGCCTCTTAGAAGAGTCCTCACTAAAGCCTTTAGTCTAAGGAAAAGGTCCAGGAAATACACCGTTATAGGTGTTCCTGTGCGGTTTCCATTCCCAATGCCAGTTTCTTGGCAGGTGACAACTAACAAGAAACACCCCTGTCCTCCGGAAGCCTCTGTCCTCACCTGTGGCCTGGGGCTTCCTATAAAGCCTAAAGGTCACCAGGTGACACAGTGTCACCAAGATACTTCAAACTGAAAGGTAAAACCTGGCTCTCTGTGCTCAGCCAGGGCCCATCCACTACTGACTCTGGTGTTTTCCTGGCTTTCACTCAAACTGGCCTCTTGATTATTTATGTGTGTATATGTGTTGTATATACATGTTCACATGACTGTGTGCATGCATGTGCATGCAGAGGTCAAAGGTTGATATTGGGTGTTGCCATCAATCATTTTCCACCTTATTGTTGAGACAGGGTCTCCCACTGAACCTGGAGCTCACTGATTCAGCTAGACTACAGTCATCTGCACAGCCTTGTTTCTAGGCTCTTTCGGCTCAGACAAAAGAGAAATCTCTTCAGGGGCTCTAGGTTCTGCTTCACAAAAGCAGGCCACCCCTGCCTTCCACCCAGACATTGTTCAAGAAACAGGAATGGCGACCTCTTGTTTTCACCGAGAGCAGAAATCAGGATGGGCCACTTGGCCCAGTCGCTGGGCAGCAGCCAGCCCTCATTCTGACTCTGTGTTGCCGCATGCTGTCTAGAGGTGCCGGGCTGATGTTTCCTTGGCTCGCTCATTAGCCAGTTGGAGCGTCCTGGTGAGATGAAGGGGCGCGGCCTTTCAAATCAGCCAGACCCAGGCTTCACACTGCTTCTGCCACTGCCAGCCCCGCAGCCCCTAATGCCACCGGGGAGAGGAGACTAATCACACCCCTGTGAATAGCTGGGTGGGAAGCAGTTTGCTCTCATGGATAAGAGTGCACGCTCCGGAGCTCGCCTCTTACACCTTTGCCTGGCCCAGCCACTGTCTGTTCTCTGGCCGTGAGCTAGTGACCTCAACCTCTAGGGCTCCACCGTTTCCATTAAGACGAGGGTGGAAGGACCTGGGAGATGGCTCAGTTGGTAAAATTCTTGCTGTGCAATCACAAGGATCTGAGATAGATAAATAACTAGATAACTAGAACCCATGCCAAAAGCCAGGAGGTACACATCTCTATTCACAGCACTCAGGAGGCAGAAGCAGGCAGACCAGGACAGCCAGGGCTACGTAAAAAGGTCATGTAAAAAGAAAAGGGGTACACACACACACACACACACACACACAGAGCGAGAGAGAGAGAGAGAGAGAGAGAGAGAGAGAGAGAGAGAGATACAGCAGCTGGCAGAGATTGGCATGGGATTAAAGGTTTACGAGGGGCCCAGTGTCATGTTCTTTTTTTTTTGGTTTTATGAGACAGGGTTTCTCTGTTTTGGAGGCTGTTGGTCCAGCCTGGCCTCGAACTCACAGAGATCCGCCTGCCTCTGCCTCCCAAGTGCTGGGATTAAAGGCGTGCGCCACCACCACCCGGCCCCAGTGTCATGTTTAAGTGGCCGGAGACATCCACTGCTGCATGACTGAGGTGCTGATGAGTCATCATCTGGACTGGTGTGCTATGCTGTGTTGTGCCTGGCTCTTTCGGAGGTTGTGCCAGGTGTTGAAAATGCAGAGGTGACCAGGTGGCACATTCCAGGGAAGCATAGACAGACACAAGTGGAATTTCTGTCTAGTAGAGAAATAAACAGTTACCAGGATGCCCTGCAATGTCTGGAGCCCTGAGCCTGGACATCAGACATCCTGTGTGGGAAGTGTCGCCATGGAGGGGAAGTGGGGGGCACTGCCAGGCTTGGCTTGTTCTTTCAGTTTTGTGTTGTCAGATGCAGAGGTCTCAAGGTGGTGTGTGAGTGGCCCGATGATGCCTGGGTGACAGGTCTCCCAAACTCAGTGACTTGGTGCCCACATTTGTTCTCTACAGTTCTGGAAGTCTGAAGTCTCAGATAGGTCTCACTGGGCTAAGAATCACAGTGTTGGCTGGGCTTAATTCATTCAGTTCCGGGAGAGAGAATCAGGCAAGGTTCCCCGGGGAATTAGAAACAACAGAGTAAAGAGAAACGAGCCGGGTTCTGTAGTACAGGCCTGTGGTGCGGCCACAGCTAACACACCTGTAGTTTAATGCCCAGGCAGTCAGGAGGATTGCCTGAGCCAGACCAGAAAACAGTGATACCTTATTCCAAAAACAAAGTGAGGGGATAAAATGCAAACATGAAAGAAGAGAAATAAGACTGCATAAAGGATGGATGGATGGATGGATGGATGGATGGACAGATGGATGGATGGAAGGAAGGAAGGACGTGAGATTTATCCAGAGAACTGATCGCTATGGAGACTGACAAGTCCCATACAATGAACAGCTGGGGGTGCGGCTCAATACTCCCGGCTTGAGGGCTGGGGAGGGGTTGTTACCTGTGTGAGGGAACAGGTGTGAGTTGCATAGGTCAAAGGCCAGAGCACCCAGAAGAGAGGGAGCATGCCCCGTTGTTTGGTTGGTTTCCTCTGTGCTTGGCTGGCTCCCATGAACACTGAGCAGGGCCTGCCTTGTAGCTCGGCCCACTGACTCAAGTCAGTCTCTCCTGTAAGCACCCTTAGAGACTTACTCAAAGCCATGCTGCAGCAGCTCCAGGTGCTTCCCTCGGCCCTGTCAGGTTGGCACCTGAAGTCAGCTGGCCCTGGGAAAAGCCCTTCTGGGGGCGGGTCTGCATTCTCTTGCTTTTTCCCCTTCCTATCCTCAGCCGAAGCATGGCCTGCAGAGGCCACCCCCGTGGCTCTGACATCCCTACCCAGGTCCTAGCAATCATGGTGGCTTGACCAGATAATCAGGCTCATCTCCCAGGTTCAAGGTCAGCTGGTTAAAGTCTAGATCCACCGGAAGCATTAATACCATCTTGGCCCTGTGAAGTCACGGACTCACAGGTGCCACTTGGGGACTACTGTGCTACTTGGGGTTCGGTGTGTCTGAGACCAGGTCAAAGGTTCTTGTGACTGAAGCATGGTGAGCAGACTTGGAGTTCAGGGAAAAGTCAGAGAGTCAGGAGTTGGCCACAGGGGTTTGTGAGTCAGGGGAGAACCACTTGTGCACTGGGAGGGTGTGGAACAGGTGCGTGAGGAGTCGTCCTCAGACTTGATGGATGGGAGGTGTGGATAAAGGGGACTTGGCCAAAGCTACCTGCAGGAATGCGGTTTCCTGGGAAAGGGAGGGCACTGCTCTGCGGTTCAGGATGCAGCAGCTGTAGATGACACTTTCTCGGGTTACTGAGTGTTTGGTGGGGTGACTGTGGACTGCGCAGGCTGCAAGAGAGACAGGCGAGTTTTGTGGGCTTAAAGCTTGCTGTGGTCCTCAGGGCAGTGCCTCTGTTTCCTTCTGTGATGGTGAGCATGACGGTGGGCTAATCTCACAAGATCTGCAAGAAGGGAATTACTGTGTGTGTGTGTGTGTGTGTGTGTGTGTGTGTGTGTGTGTGTGAGTGTGTGAGTGTGTGAGAGAATGAAGGAAGTGGAACAGCAGTGAGTTGTGAAACAGGACTGAGACACAGCGTCCCGTGTTCACAGCTGGGTGGAGCTGGGATCTGGTGCTGGCCCCTCCTCTGCCTGCCTCCCTTTCCCCTGAGAGCACCTCCCAGAGGCTTGGGGAGCAGCAAGAGTGCTGTGCTTGTAGCACATGCTGTGAGAGCCACAAATGTCAGCCTGTGAAAGTGTAACTTTGTTTCCTGGAAAATAGGAAACCCCCTTCCCCCCCATACATAACCAGGAAGTTAGGAAAACAGAAAGATGGAACACTCTAGAAGCTGACTAGTTTGCCCACTCCTGGGAGTTTTTTTGTTGTTTTTGTTTTGTTTTGTTTTGTTTTGAGACAGGGTTTCTCTGTATTGCTTTGGAGGCTGCCCTGGAACTCGCTCTGGGGAACAGGCTGGCCTCGAACTCACAGAGATCCGCCTGCCTCTGCCTCCCCAGTGCTGGGATTAAAGGTGTGTGCCACCACCGCCCGGCTCCTGGGAGGTTTTGTACTGAGATTCTCCATAGGGTGGTGATTTCACTTGAGCCAAGGTCACCCATTCTACCGTCCCTGCCTTTACCCGAATCCTGGCCCCCACACTACATTGGGCCAGTGCCAAAGGAAGGGGCCGGGAGGGCCGTTCTGCAGGAGCCAAAGCAAGGTTTGCTCCTGGCCCCGCCCTCTGTGTAGCTGCCGGGGCAGCTGCCTTCAGTGGTCTAGCAGTCCCACACTTCAAGAGCCTTTGGTTTCCCAAGAGCCACTGCTGTGCTGGGCCTCTGAGGAAACCTTACTGGGCACGGTAAATCCCGGCACTGGGGGCTTCTTTCCCAGGCAATCCTCTGTGGTCCTCTGACCTGAGACCCAGGGTCTCCTATGTTATTTTGTTACTCACCTGAGACACTGAACAAACATGTATTCAAGCAGAGCCTGTAGGAGCAAGGGCCAGTGGTGAACAGGGGAGCCCACATCCGTGCTCTGGTGGGGAACCAGATATAAACTATCAAGTCACAATCAGCGTGCCCTTTCACCCTAATCAGCCTACACAGTGGGGAGGTTGGGCCTGATGCAGAATGCCAGCAAGGATTCAGAGACAAGTGACAACTAAACCAAGCGTGGTGATGCACACCTGTAATCTCAGCATTTGGGAAGGAGGAGGAGCCACAATGGTCATCCTCAGCTGCACTGTGGCATTGTGAGTTCCCGGCCACCCTGACCTACATAAAACCATGCTCCCCATCAGCCCCCAACGTGCCAAGATGAGAGCTACGAGCAGCGGAGTTCACAAAGCAGAGAGGTTGAGGTGCGATTGGGGACTAGGCGCATGCAAAGGTCCTGTGGCAGGGGAGGGCGCTTGTGGACCCCAGCTGGCGGAATCATGGCGAGCTGACTGGAGACTTGAGTGGGTGGGACTCGGGCTTGAGGGCTTCATTAAGGAGTTTGCTCTTTCTGTCTGATGAAAGTGTTTTAAGTGTGTTGGGGTAGCAGCGTGGTGCTGGGAATAAATTTGCATTTCAAACAACCGCTTCAGCTCCAGTGTGGAGAATGGCTTTGGAGGCCTGTGGAGGGGCTCATTGGGGATTCTGATGCTGCCTGTGGGTGGGGAGATGCTTAGTGGATAATTAACAGAATGTAATCTCCTGCCACCGCTTCTTAGAGGGCTCGTTCTCAACACTAGCTGCCATGCTACACTTCACCAGTGTTGCCATCTTTCTCTACCAGGTGATTTTAAGAGTCAGCTATTCCTGTTCCATCTTAGACCAGAAAGCTGAGGCTCAGAGAGGTTGAGACACTACAGCAAGGGCACACAGCCAATAGAGGCAGAGCTTGAGAGTAGCCTGTGGGCTTCTGCAGGTTTGGGGTGGTGTCTAGGGTGCCCCAGTTCATGTTGTGCCCAATTGCTGGCCCAGGCCACACTTGGGGTGGCAAGGAGCTCTGTTCTCTAGGATCACACCTAGCCATGGTGCCTGGACTGCCAGCCATGAGTTGGGCGACTTCCAGAGGCTCCGGTCCAGGTCCCTGAGGGCAGTAGGTGGCCATAGGCAGCTCCATCACAGTCACTACTTGCCATTTCCTGTCTCTACCCCTGGGCAGTCAAGCAAACAGAACTTGAGACACGGACAGCACCTCCCTGTCCCCTCCCCAGGGGCAGCTCTACGAAACAGAGCCAAAGTGGTGTGTCAGCTCCCATGTTGCGCCCACAGCCTGGCTAGGCCAAGACAACAGGTGGGAGCCAGGCATGGTGGCTCATGCCTGTAATCTCAGGACTTGAGAGACTGAGGCAGAAAAATAGCTGCAAGTTTGAGACCAGTCTGAGTGACATAGTGAGTTTTAAGTTAGCTAGGGCTACAGACTAAAACCCTGTCTGGACAGAGAGAGAGAGAGAGAGAGAGAGAGAGAGAGAGACAGAGACAGAGACAGAGACAGAGACAGAGACAGAGAGACAGAGAGAGAGAGAAGAGAGAGACAGAGAGAGAGAGAGAAGAGAGAGACAGAGAGAGAGACAGAGAGAGAGACAGAGAGAGACAGAGACAGAGAGAGAGGGCTGGAGAGATGGCTCAGTGGGTAGGGACGCTTGCTGCCAGGAGTGATGATTTAAGTTCAATGCCTGAGACCCACATGGAAAGAGAGAACTTACTCCTGCAAGTTGTTCTTTGACTTCTGAGTGTATGCCAGCACACATGTGTGCCCCTACCTGCACATATACATACATATAAATATAATTTAAAAATAAATAATTATTCAAAAGAAAATGAGCGAGCCGGAATGGCTCCCGGGTGTCTCGCCGGCAGCTGGCTCCTTAAACTGCACAGAAGTGGGGAGAAGCCACCACCGCCCACGGCTCCAATCTGTGCACACAGTCACGGATCCCAGTGTCATTGGAGACCAAACCCTTTCCCATCTGTCCCTACAGATGGGATGGTGTCACTGCTGGGTGGTGCCAGTAAGGTGTCCAGTCAGGATGCCCATTGTGGTCTCGAATGACTGGGAAAGCCATTCCCTTTCTTAGCTTGGGAGGGAGCAGCTACGTTTGAGTCACTGCGGGGCCTGGCCTGGTGTGCCCGTGTGTGTGCGTGTGTGCCTGTGTGTGCCATCCATCTTTTTTTTTTTAAGACAGGGTCTTACTGTAATGGAAGTCCCCAGGTGGGACAAGCTGGCTGACCTGTGAGCTCCAAGGCCTCCCCAGCACTGCATGGTCACCATGTCCAGATGTTTTATGAGTTCTGGGGACAGAACGTAGGTCCTTATGCTTTTAGGACGAGCACTTTACAGACCGCGCCATCCTCCTAGTCTGAGTGAATCTTGGAGAGGACACGTCACCCTGGCTTAGTGCTCGCTCCTTCTCTAACGGCCCATGTAACTTTCTGTCCCGAGCATGGGGTTTCCTTCCTCTTCAGAAGCCATCGCCGGGACTGTGTCCTCTTTCTGTGGTGGGGGTTGTTCTGAGCTCCTCAGTGGTGTGGGCATCCACGCGCGGGGAGACAGTGGGACTGTTTTTCTGCAGGAAAAAATCTCAAGAACTTCAGGCACAGCGATGCTGTGAGCCCCCCCCCAGTGTCATTCATGTGGTGGCCTTGAGTCGTGGCTGTGTGCTCGGGCGGATGGGAGCTTGTGTGAGTGGACAAAGAGCTAGAGGTATCTTGGGGTCTGACGCTTGTTCTGTCGTGGCCATGGTGGCCACTGCTCTCCACCTCCGTGGGCTCGGGTAAAGAGAAGGCTCTGGGGTCTGTTGATAGGTAGTCTCTGAGTGGAAATGAGGCTTCTAGAGGCTCGTGGAAGCCATGTCTGTCTAGCATGTGTGTGTGTGTGTGTGTGACTGCACACACTTGCACAAATGGTGATTGCCTATTCTTGAGTCTGACATGAACATCTGCTGTATCCCAGCCTGCCTCAACCCCAGCCATTTGTCTCGTCTTAACCTTTGTGACCTGGCTGGGGCAGGTCATTTCTCCGAGACTCACATAGTTCTTATGAAATGTGACACTGGGAATAGATTGTGACTTGGGCCATGTGTTAGCTATGGTTTCCATTGCTGTGATGGGGAGGAATGGGCTTATTTCAGTTTACAACTCTTGGGTTGCACTCCATCACTGAGGGAAGTCAGGACAGGAGCCTGGAGCTGATGCAGAGGACATGAAGGGGCGCTGCTTACCGGCTTGTTCCCCGGGCCCTGCTCCTCCTGCTTCCTTAAAAGCATGCAGGGCCTCCAACCCAGGGGTGGCCCCTCCCACATCCATCTCTAGGAAAATGCATCACAGCCTTGTCTAGACGCCAAGTTGGTAGGGGCATTTTCTCAATTGATTTTCTCTCTTCCCAAATGTCCCTGCGTCAGCAGAACAGGCTCTGAGGTTCTGTTTGGTCCTGGGCTTCTCTTTGTGTTGCTCCTCCTGTTAGGTAATGCCCAGCGTTGACACCGTCTTTCCCCATCAAACCATTTGCCTCCATCTGCCCCTTGTATTGCCTTTTGACCCTGGGCATCATGCTATTTCTTCTGTTTTTCATGTTAACAACCTTTGTTTTTCATATTGCAAGTATTTCCAGATACCATTGTGGAAATTCAAAAAAATACAGAATAATACAAATAAAAACCACCAAACATCTCACTCTGAGATGTAACCACTGTCAATATTTTTCTGTTTTTCAAGTTCTTTAATATATATGTACATTTGTGGATTTCATGCCATAAAATTTTGTATCTTACTTTTCTACTTAATGGATATTATATATACATATATATATACACACACACATATATATATATACATATATATATATAATAGATACACACACATACATACATAAAATTCCTTGCCTGGCACTAAAGATTTGAAAAAATATTTTTAAATATCTGTATACTATTTTGCACCTCAACCTGTTTTTAAAGGCCCATGCATAATTATTTTTGAAAACACTGGTCCTGTCGTGTCTGTCATGTCTAAGTCAGGGAAGTAGTGGTCACTCAGTAGGTTTACGTTTTGTTTTGGGGCAGGGAAGGGAAGATGAAACGTGGAAGTAGGACCTTAGTCTCATCCTGTAGCCCAGGGACTCCCATGACCCTTTTGGCACCCCTACATTTGAGCTGGTCTGCTTGTTACAGCCTTGAATTGCAGGGATACCCCGTCTCCCCTTCATGAGTGCTGGCATCATGGGTGTGAGCCATGGCATCTGGCTAGGGCAAGTTTTACACAATATTGAGCAAATAAGCTATTTGCTTTAGCTTGTGTGTGTGTGTGTGCGCGCATGTGTGTGTGTGAGTGAGTGTGTATGTGAGTGTGTGTGCGCGCATGTGTGAGAGTGTGTGTATGTGAGTGAGTGTGTGAGTGAGTGTGTGCGAGTGTGTGTGAGTGTGTGTGAGTGTGTGAGTGAGTGTGAGTGAGTGTGTGTGAGAGTGTGAGAGTGTGTGTGAGTGTGTGAGTGTGTGTATGTGAGTGTGTGTGTGAGTGTGTGTATGTGAGTGTGTGTGTGAGTGAGTGTGTGTATGTGAGTGTGTGTGCGCGCATGTGTGAGAGTGTGTGTATGTGAGTGAGTGTGTGAGTGAGTGTGTGCGAGTGTGTGTGAGTGTGTGTGAGTGTGTGAGTGAGTGTGTGTATGTGAGTGTGTGAGTGTGTGAGTGTGTGAGTGTGTATGTGAGTGTGTGAGTGTGTGAGTGTGTGTGAGAGTGTGTGAGTGTGTGTGAGTGTGTGTATGTGAGTGTGTGTGAGTGTGTGTGTATGTGAGTGTGTGTGAGTGAGTGTGTGTATGTGTGAGAGTGTGTGTATGTGAGTGAGTGTGTGTGAGAGTGTGAGAGTGTGTGTGAGTGTGTGTGTGTGAGTGTGTGAGTATGTGAGTGTGTGTGAGTGAGTGTGTGTATGTGTGAGAGTGTGTGTATGTGAGTGAGTGTGTGTATGTGAGTGTGTGTGTGTATGTGTGTACTAATACCCACTGAGGTCAGAGATGTTAGATTCCCTGGAGCCACAATAATAGGTAGTTGTGAACTGCCCAACTTGGAGGTTAGAAACTGAACTGTTTTCTGCAACAGCCATGTCTCTGGCTCCTCCACCTAATTTTTGGAGGCGGGGGTCTCTCACTGAACCTGGAGTCTGCTGTTGATCAGTGAGGCTCCGAGGCCCTGCCTAGTTCTGGGGTCACACGTCTGCCCACTGGGCCGCCTTTTCCTGTGGGTGCTGAGTGATGAACTCGAGTCCTCATGCTTGTTCAGTAAGCGCTCTACCCCCAGAGCCATCGCCGCAGCCTCCCCTATTGTCATCTTTAAACTCCCCACACAACGCCTATAACTTCTCGTTTGTATATGATGAGGCTCTGGATGACGGAAAGTCTTTGAAATATTTTGTGTACAAAGATTCGCACCATAGCATTACTTTTCAAACTAGAAATCACAGAAATGTCTATTGTTGGGCAGGAAGATGAAGTAAGTGTTGATGGATCTGCTCCGGGCTTTTACTTTGCTATTAAAAGTTATGTTTAGGAAGTGTCTGTCATAACACTAAGTGTGTTTGTGTCATATTCATAGGGAGCATCAAGATACAGAAGAGTGGCTGGGCGTTGGTGGCACATGCTTTTAATCCCAGCACTTGGGAGGCAGAGGCAGGTGGATCTCTGTGAGTTCGAGGCCAGCCTGGTCTACAAGAGCTAGTTCCAGGACAGCCTCCAAAGCCACAAAGAAACCCTGTCTCGAAAAACCAAAAAAAAAAAAAAAAAAAAAAAAAAAAAGATACAGAAGAGTGTGGTCAGCCTGAATAATGAGTAATTGTTTTTTTTCTGTCTGCTTTTCTATGCTAAATCTGTGTTACACCATCTCCCCACCCTCCCACCCCAGTCTCTCTCTGGTTTTTGTTTTTGGTGTGCGTGTGTGTGTGTGCGTGTGTGTGTTGAGAGGGTTTTTCTGTGTAGTCCTTCCTGTAATAGAACTCTCTCTGTAGACTAGGTTGACCTCAAACTCAGAGATCCACCTGCCTCTTCCTCCTGAGTGCTGAGGACTTGGAATGTATACTTCTCCTATATTAAATATAAACAGGTGCATAGATAGGTATCGACCTTATTTTTTTTTAATTATCTATAAAAATGCCACTCTCATCTCTGTACTACTATAACAAAATGTCTGAAATGGATACTTTAAAGAGAAATAAAAAGATCAGTTTGGCTCGCAGCTGTGGGGTCCAGTAGTGTTATGCTTCACATTGCTGAACCACGTCGCGGTGGAGGAACAGAAGGAGAAAACGGATGTGGAGTTGAGACGAGACTCTGAGCCCACTCTAAAATAACCCTCCTCCTCTTGTTGCCACTCTGCTGGGCTCTGTCTTCTCTAGGACAGGCTGTGTTTGGTGAGGAGCCAGGCAAGCTGGGGAGGCCCTGGGGTGGGAAGATCTGCAGGGTGCCTGGCAAGGGCAGTGTTCTACCCCGTGTCTACCGTGTTGAGCAATAGAATTCCACATGACAGACATTTGAGTGAAGATAGCATTGACCTTTGGCGGGATTCCCTAATGCATCCTCCCTCCCTCCCTCCCTTCCTCCCTCCTCTCTCTTTTTCTCTTTCTGTCTTTCTTTTGTATGTGCAAATGTGCTTGACAGTTTTCTGGGTCATTTGAGATTATGCTGCAGACACAATGCCCCCAAATACTTAACTGTGTATTTTCAGCAAGATCAGACGCCTCCCACAGGAAGGAAGCCCCTTATAACAAGAAGTCGCCCCGCCCCGCTTGGTGCTGTCTGATACTGAGGCCCCATTCTAATGTGTCAGCTGTCTCAATAACATCCTCTGTAGTGATAGTCATTGTCAGTCGCTGTTTGCTCCAGGGGTAGCAGGCCCTGGCTGATTCCATCTCCTTCCTTGTGGGTGTTTTTGAGCTTTCTTTCTCTTCCTGTTGGGTGTCCCTACGTTTGGGTTTGGTCTGATGTGTCCTTAGGGTTTGTTCAGGTCAGACAGTTTAGGGGCAGAAGATATCTCTGAAGGGTTGCTGTGTTCCATGTGCCGTATAAGATAGTGTGCAGCAGCTACTTCTGACCACTAATAGTTTTTTTTATATGTAAACTGTTAGCAGCTTTATTGAGACTTAATTCTCATGTTGTAAAGACTGCCTTTTTAAAAGTGTACGATGGGGCTGGGGGGCTCCTGGGTAAAGTGCGTAAGTTGCATGTATGGGGACCTGAGGGCAGATTGCTAGCGGTGACATGTAT
Source organism: Mesocricetus auratus (assembly GCF_017639785.1). Lineage (NCBI taxonomy): Eukaryota > Metazoa > Chordata > Mammalia > Rodentia > Cricetidae > Mesocricetus > Mesocricetus auratus. Next base: position 8,787,927 of record NW_024429197.1, read on the forward strand.
CTGTAGTCAGCTCTTGGCAGGAGGGAGACAGCAGGGTCCCTGGGGCTTGTTGACCAGCCAGCCTAGCCAGACTGGTGAGCTCAGTTAAGAGACCCTGTCTCAGAGAACAGTGGGAAGACGCTCCGTGTTGACCTCTGACCTCCACACTTCAGCTCCATTGGCAGTCTCCCCAGGCTCTAGCAACTAGCACTCCTCCTCATCGCTAGGGTTTCTTTCTGGACATCACTCTTAATTAGACTCATGCACTAAGTGGCATCTTTGTGCCTGGTTCTTTCCCTTAATGCAGGGCTTTACGGCTTGCCGGTTCTTTCCCTTAATGCAGGGCTTTAAGGCTCGTCCGTATTGCTGCATTTCTTCCTTTCTACGGCCACTCAGTATTCTTTTGAATGGATATACCACAGCTCGGGTTCATTCACCGGTCAGTGGACATTTGGTTTATTACCCCTTTTGGTTATTTGAACTAATGCTGCCAGGAGCATTTGTGCCCAAATTTCTATGTAGATATATGTGTTCTAGTTTCATTTGGTTGTTATGGTAATCACAGCAACTTAGGGAGCAAAGAGTTTATTTATTTGGCTTACACTTCCAGGTCACAGCCTGTCAATGAGGGGAACAGGGGCAGGAATGAGGCAGAAGCCACGGAGAACGCTGCTCACTGGCTCACTCCTTGGGACCATGCCCAGCTAGCTTATTACACAGCCCGGGCCCACCTGCCTAGGGTTGGCGATGCCCACAGTGGGCTGGGCTTCCCCTCATCCATGAAGATCCTTCTCACCTTCACAGATGTGGCACACCCAGTCTGCTCTGGGCAGTCCGTCAACTGAGATTCTCAGTAGACTGTAGCAGCATCAAGGTGACAGCTTACAATAACTGGGACATCATGTTTTAGTTTTGGTTGTGTGTCAGGGGGCCTCAGGACTACTCCTAGATTCAGTGGTTCCGTAGGAAGTCTTGCTGCGGGACTCAGTGCATGGTCTCGCTCACATCTGTGATTTATTAAAGCAAGGCGCATGCACCAAAGTTAACCCAGGAGCAAATGCAGGGGCAGCAGTCGGGGGAGGGGGGACAGGTGCAGGTTTCTAGATCCCCTCCCAGTGAAGCTGCATGGGAGACACCTGCAGCCTGAGATTGTGACCATGGAAGGGGCTGTCACAGGTGCACTCTTTAGAGATCGGTCATGTCAGTACCCTCTGCCTAACTTGCACTGAAATCCTGGGCCCCAGACAGAGAAGGAAGTGTTTGTTTGTGGTCTCGGTTCAGTGGGTCTCCTTACCAGTCAGCCAGTGGTGGAACACTCAAGAAACTCACCTTCCCAGAGGCTGGCTGAAGCCCAACCTCGAAAGCAAGCCTTTCTGAGGATGGGCCTCTTGGGCCTCGGGGGCTGACTCTTTTGTACAGCCATTTTTCCTGGGACCAGAATCAGTGGGTGGAATACTAACTCCCTAGTCTTAGTGTTTCTTGTCAGCATAACCAAGAGTCACCTAGCAAGTCAGTGGTAGGCTTGCCCGTGGTCATGTCTGTGGGCATTTCTTTTGCAGTGGTAGGCTTGCCCGTGGTCATGTCTGTGGGCATTTCTTTTGCAGTGGTAGGCTTGCCCGTGGTCATGTCTGTGGGCATTTCTTTTGCAGTGGTAGGCTTGCCCGTGGTCATGTCTGTGGGCATTTCTTTTGCAGTGGTAGGCTTGCCCGTGGTCATGTCTGTGGGCATTTCTTTTGATAGTTGATTGACGTGGGAGGGCTGGGCAGCACCACTCCTAGGCAGAGGTGGTCTTGGATTACATACGAAAGCCGCCTGAGCGAGTGAACCGGTAGTGGCATGTCTCATGGGTTCTGCTCCAGGTTCCTGCCTCGACTTCCCTCAACGATGCTCTGTGATGTGGGTTGTAAGGCAAGCAAACCCTTTCCTCCCCAGGCTGCTTTTGGTCAGAGTATTTATCACAACAGAAAAAGAAGTTAGGACACTCCTCTTGGAAACTTCCTGCTGAACTCCCCCAGAGCTACCGCGCCGTCTCCACAACCACCCGGAGTTGATGAGGACTTCCATCTCCCTGCATCTCTGCCGGCGATTTTACAGTCATCTTTCTGCATATAGCCATCCTAATAGGACTAACGGGGCCTTAAGTTAGTGATTTGTAAGCATTCAGAACAAAAAGGGATGATCAGAGGCAGCCAAAATGAGTTCTCCAAGAACAATCCCGCCAGCCTAAACCTCTTATTTTCCTTAGGGGAACAAAAGTATTGGTCTGTGCTGCCTGTACTGGGGCCAATGTCTGTATTTCAGCCTTTCTCGGGCTTCCCATACAAAAGAGGAGAGATGGGATTTTGCTGACAGCCTGGTGAGCTCTTGGCTAGTGTTGGTGAATGGTAAGGCCTCTGGTGACTCCTCCTCCTCAGCCCCGCCATCTACACTTATGCCCCAGATCTGGGTTGCATACAGATGTCAGCCCATCTAGTCCAAGTCCACCCATTGCTCATAGCAGACAGACATCGAGCTGCGTCGTCAGATCTGGTTCCGCAAAGATCTGGGTAACATGGGATGGCAGACAGCCCGGTGACACAGAGGTCGCCAGGAAGAAAGGGCAGATCCACAGCTGCAGGGTGGCTGAGGCAGGCTGATACTGTTCCTGCACTTTACCCTAATGAGGACAGTAAGTCATGGGTTACCCGGGAGCATGTAGTGTGGGGAGGGTGTGGTCGCCGAGGATGCTGCGGCTGAGCATGGGGGATCCAGAGATTAGTGATGAGCTACCTATTGACAGAACAGGGCTGTTCAGCTAGGATGACATAAGAGGTGGGTCCCTGCCAGGCGGCGGTGGTGGCGCACGCCTTTAATCCCAGCATTCGGGAGGCAGAGGCAGGCGGATCTCTGTGAGTTTGAGGCCAGGCTGGACCGACAGCCTCCAAAATAATACAGAGAAACCCTGTCTCGTAAAAACCAAAAAAAAAAAAAAAAAAAAAAAAAAAAAAAGAGTTGGGTCCCCAAAGTGAATACGTGTGGTGTGGAAGCTACTTCTTCCCTCTGTACACTAGGGGACAATAGATTTGATGGATTCAGGAAGGACTTGTGACATTCTGCAGTTGATGGAGTTTCCCAGTAAGGTGAGCCCTCCCCATCACTGGGGGTTTCCATATCCTGGGAGAGATAGCTTAATGTTCTGCTTAGGAACATGGGTGAGACAGGAGGGAGTCTGAGGGACCTTCAAGGTCTTTAGGACCTTAGGTCACATTGCTACCATTCATGCCTTTGGACAAATCTCTTCATGTGCCCCTTGGATCCCTACGTGTCTGTCTAAGCACTTGGGACCCAGTGGGCTCCTCTGAAGACTATCATGGAGCATCCCTTACTGAGTGGCTGGGTCCCGTCTGTGTCATGGAGTCCACATAAGGCATCCTGGCCATGGGGTAGCTGCAAGGCCAGTCTTCCTGTTTGTCTTTTCATTCATTGATTGAGCAGATATTTAACGAGCCTCTCCCATGTGCCAGTGCCTAGACAGCCGTGGTGTGCAGCACAGATAGGGGGCGGGGACTAAATCGAAGGCAGCGGGGGGGGGGGGGGGGCCGGGAAGCTTGGCCCCAGGCACCCACGTACCTGATTGCCTGGTTGGTCTCACGCAGCCCAGGCTGGCCCCTAACACCCTCGGTAACCAAGATGATCTTGTCTGGAACATGGCTGATTCAGGCGGGGCTGAAAATGAAGACTCCCTGCACAGGCATCCTTCAGCTGGGACCTGAAGGATGGTGAGCAGCTGGCAGGGGAGAGGGCGGGGGCTGGGAGAACGTTACCTCCATGGCAGAGCTCAAACTGCAGCCCACGTCCAGGCCTAGCGGGCACTTGCTAGTTGTGTGCACGCCCATCTGGTACCCAAGCATCTGGGCCTGAGGGGCAGTGCGTGTGCACTTGAAGGTTTACACATAGAAGCAGTTGTGACGTCTTCCCAGACCAGCCCCAGATGATGCAGGGGCCGTTTGTGCCTTTGGCCACCTCTATTGTCCTTCACCTGTGTGGCTGGCTGTGAGAACAGACAGGCCACAGCCCAGAGGGGACAGCTCTGGTGAGACTGGGTAGTCAGTCACCTGTGATCCCCACAACTCCTCCTGAGCACTCACTTCTCAATAGGGTTGGATTCAGTGGGGTGCAGCAGCCTGCACACCTCTGCTCCAGCCTCTCCATGGCTTGTACTCTGAGAGCTTGCTGCTGCCTACCCCACTGCCAACTGCGGCAGCGGGGGTGGGGGGTTTCATGGGAGAGAGGGAGGGAGGACTCTATTCTCCCTCCGCACGCATACCCAGCAATTATTCTCTGCTATTGCCAATTCAAGATAAGTAGAAAATAACAGAGGAATGGAGGCAGGCCTTCAGGCCTGTGCTGAGTTCCTGCCTTGACATTGGCATGGGCCGTGGGAGCTGGGAGCCCCACGATAGCTGTGCACGATGGGGCCCGCTGCCCTGGCTAGTTCCAGCCTGGCTAGCTGTGCAACCCCCTTCACTTCCATCTTGGAGCCTCAGTTACACCATTTGTGACTTGGGGATACGGTGCTAGAGCACCCCGCCATTCAGAGTCCAGGTCACACTTCTGTGAGGTCCCTCCTTCGTGAGTTTTGGCCACAGCAGCGATGATTACCAGAAGAAATGGCTTTTAAGCCTGGGGACCAGGGAAATGGCTGAGCACGGGGAATGCAGCGCGGCTCGCTGCAGAGACAGGTACCGCAGCTGGGAACGGGGCAGGGTAGACCAAGGCCCGGCAGTGCTTGGAAACACAGAAATGGAAGCCAACAAGAGGGGGTGAAGGGCTCGGGTGTGACTCAAGGGGTAGAGGGCTCACTTAGCATGCAGGAGGTCCTGGTTCCATCCCCAGCACACATGAGGGGTGGAGACAGGAGGACCAGGAGTTTAAGATTAACATGGGTGGTGTAGTGAGTTAGAGGCAAGCCTTGGCTACATGAGACCCTGCCTCAAAAATCAAGCAAACATATACATACAATATAGATCAAACATTTTAACTTTAAAAATCCTAAATGAAAGTCAGATGTGGTGTCACATACCCTTAATCCCAGCATCCAGGAGGCAGAGGCAGGTGGATCTCTCTGAGTTCAAGGCCAACCTGGTCTACATAGCAAGTTTGAGGCCAGACAGAGCCACACGGTGAGACTCTGTCTCAAAATAAGTAAATAAATAATTACCAAAAGTCAAGACCCACCCAGCTGAGGGGATGGAGAGGTGGTTCAGCAGCTAAGAGCATTTGTTGCTCTTCCAAAGGACCTGGGTTCAGTTCCCAATACCTACATGGCAGCTGTAACTCCAGTTACTACCTGTAACTCATTCCAGGGGGTCTGCTGCCCTTTCTAGCCTCTGCAGGCACCAGGTATGTACATAGATGCAGGTAAAATGCCATACATAAAATAAAAATAAATAGACTTTTAAAGAAACCCAAAAGTGATGCAAACTCTGAAATTTTGGGAGAGACAGCATGACTTCACAAATGAAAACTTCCACACTTGGCTTCATGTAACAGGTCATGTTCATAACACAAACATAAAACATAAAATTACATTTTAGGCCACGTGCCTTAGGTATATAGGAGGAACACAAATTTCCTGTTTAGACTTAGGTCCCTCTCCAAGATATTTCATTATGTATATGCAGATATTTGAAATACTGAGGAAAAAAGTCTGAAATTCAAAATGCTGTCTCTGGTTCCAAGTATTTTGGGTAGAGGAAGCTCACCTGTGTGACACAGGTGGTCCTCTGTATGGCCAAGGGGCCAGTCACAGCATGTATGAGTTGTTAAAGGCAAGTCCATGCCTTGTACCAGATCTGCTAAGTCAGAAGCCTAGGGATCAGCCTCACCCGTCTGGGCTCACCACTCTGGCTAGCATTTGAGAAGTGATAGGATAGGGAGTAGAAGGGACTAGGAGATCCATACAGGAACTCTGAAGGCCAAGAAGCGAGTGTAGTGTTTGTTATCCCTCCCATTGGAGGCAGGCATTTCTGTTTCCTTTTTCTGTTGTTGAACGCTTCTGGGTTGTAGCTGAGCAGGCATCACTGAGTCTTGTTAATGCAGACTTCCCACAAAAAGTGGCAGAGGTGGGGTTAGAACTCAAGCCCCAAGTTCTGTCTACTGCACCAATTGCTTCCCCAACTGCCTGCACCTCCTGCAAATCCTGCTTTGTGCTCCATTCCAGTGTCACCCCAGAGCTCATACCCCACCCTCCTCAGCCCTCCTCCTGCACCCTGCCATACAAAAGTGAAAGAGCCCTGGGCAGTGGCGGATCTCTGTGAGTTCGAGGCCAGCCTGGTCTACAGATCGAGTTCCAGGACAGTCAGGACTGTTACACAGAGAGGAAACCCTGTCTCGAAAAACCAAAATCCAAAGCCAAAATCAAACAAACAAACAAAAAAGCTGGAAGGGCACAGTGTAAAGGCAAATGAGGGAGACTCGGACGAGGAAGCAGGATGGGCACAGATTGTCACTTTGTGTCCCTCAGCCTCCTGGGCTTAGTGCAACTAGGGAACAAGCGTCAACACTCCTGTGGGGCTGGCAAAGCTTTCATGTTGAGACTCTTGCACGTGGTGAGTGACAGTCCTCAGGCACTCTGATAGTGTGTACTACATCCTGGGCTGGGTTCTGTGGGGGAAACTGAGGCAAGGCAGGTATAGTGTCTAGTTTCAAGGAGCCGTAAAAATGTTCCACAGTCATAAAAATCACAAATAACAATGACCAGCTAAGGTCCAAGGGAGCCCATGATGTCTAGGGTAGATCAGCACAGTCTATAGAGACTCACATGTCTTCAGGGGACAGACCTGACACTCTGAACCAGAGGGTGTGGACTCCGTTCTCAGCCCTCTCGATAACCCACTGGAGCAGTTTGGTCAGGTCACCTCACTTCTGGCCTAACTCCTTATGTATAGACGGTGATTCATAATACTTTGTCAGGAGGAAGGAGGAGAGGGGAAATCATTCTGTTAAATTGTGACTGTTCTTTCTCTTCCCTTGAGAGAATTAATTACCTTAAACCGGGGCAGGGCAGGGTAGGGCAGGCTGCATGGAAGAGGTGGCCTTTATTTTTTTCCCCTGAAGTACTGTGGATCAGAAGGAGGACCTCATATACGATGGGCAGGCCCCTCCACATCTCCTGGCTGGGAGGTGGTTTAGGTGGGGAACTTCTGGGTGATCTTCTGTGTGTGGAGTGACCGGCGGGGAGTAGCTTTCCAGGCAGCTCTGATTGGGAATTAAATCAGGCTGAGACCTTGCAGAGGGTGTGGTGGGCACCACTGGCCACCAGCATCGTCTCACCAGGGTTTGGTCCCCTGCTCTTTCCCGCAGATGATGCGGTTTGCGTGGCAGAATTACCGCCGTTATGCGATGGGCAAGAATGAGCTCCGGCCCCTCACAAAGGACGGCTACGAGGGCAGCATGTTCGGTGAGTTGACGCAGACCCTGGGCACAGAGGGCAGCTTCACTTTGATCTGCCCTTTGCTGGGCTCCCCAAGCTTTTCTGGACTTGGAGGACCCAAGTGCTTCTGTCCACTTGGACAACCGTACATACATCTGAGCAGTGGAGCTCGGGAAGGTGAGGATAGTGAGTGACGGTCTGGTGACATGACCACGCAAGACTTGGTAAATTCACTTTACTGGAGGGTGGTGGTGAGATGACATTATCCTCATAGACACCAAACGTGTATGAAAGACTGGGTTCGGGGTGCCTTTAGATAAAATTTCAGGGTGTTGTTCATGTTGCCTGGTGTTCTTGTGTTTCTCCTGTGGTCCTCTGGCTCTGTCACCTCCCTGCTACAGCATTCTCTGGACCTAGAGCCCCTTTGTGTATCTCCTAAAGGCTGCAAGCCCAGAATCCCAGTTCAGATAGCACACTAGAGAGACGATGCTGGCCATCTCCTTTCTTTAGGGAAGGATGCTATGCTGGAGCAGATAAGGGCAGCACCATACTCCCAGTCCTCACTCTGGAGGAATATAGGTTGCTGGGGTTAAAAAGCAGGCCTGAGCTGGAACTTCCCAGGGAAACCTGAAGGGTGACTGGATACCCTGGCCAGGGCCTGTGAGTGGACCTCCCAGGGCCAGGGTTGATGTTTAAGACCCAGACCCACATCCTCCCGCAGTCAGTGCAGAAGCTCTCTGCCTGTCCAGATGAGGCTCCTGTGTGGCAGGAGTAAGGGATATGGATTTGAGAAGCCTTAGGCATTTGTGAACGTAGGAGGAAAAAGGCTCCAAAAATTACAAAGTGGGCAAAATAAATGAACAGATTAAAGTTGATCTGTCTTGTAAATGTAGCTGCTGTTGACATCTTTGTTCATGTGCTTCCGAATTTCCCTCCTGTGCATTTACTCTTGTATATACAGTTTTGACTTTGTGGGAGGCACTCAGGGTAAATTGTATTTCTATAAATGAGAAAGAATGTGTGCTGTTTGCCTTTCTCCTTTCTATGGTCAGATATCTGACAAAAGCCAACGTAAGGAAGAAAGAGTTTGTTTGGCTCACAGTTTACAGACTCAAAGTCCATCGTGGTGGAGCAGGCAAGGGGGCAGGAGTGTGGGGTGGCTGTTGTCATTGCTGCCATCATGAGAAAGCAGATGGACATGGATTCGGTGCTCAGCTTTTCAGTTTATTCTGTGCCCTGAACCACACCCAGAGGCGTGTCTTTTTTTAAATCCAGTCAGGTTGACAGTGAAGATTAACTATCACAGAATATTTGTATTACATTTTTAAATTATTTGAGCCTGGTGTAGTGGCATATACTTTTAATCCCAGCACCTTGAAGGCAGAGGCAGGCAGATCTCTGAGTTTGAGGCCAGCCTGGTTACACAGTGAGTTTTAGGACAGCCAGGGCTACATAGAGCGGCCCTGTCTCAAAAAGCAAAGCAGTAAAAATGATAATAATAAATATTTGAGGTAGTTTTCATTATGTTGCCCAGTTTGATGTTGAACTCCTGGGCTCAAACAGTCCTCCTGCCTCAGCTTCCTAAGTGGCTGGGACGACAGTCTGCCTAGCTCATATGAAATGAGCTTCAGTGGTTTAAATCGTCCCCCTTTCTTCTCTGTAAAGGGGAGCTGGTGTTGGTGGTTGGGTGTTCATGTCTGAAACTGCTCAGTGTAGACCCAACTCATTGTCTAGGTTTTACAGGAAGCACTTCTAGGAGGGATTGGGTCAAGTCCCTCCCCATTTGATACTGTTCCCAGACCCAGGATTTATGTCTGTCTATCTATCTATCTATCTATCTATCTATCTATCTATCTATCTATCTATCTATCTATCTTCTGAGACAGGGTTTCTCTGTGTAGCTCTGGCTGGCCTGGAGCTACTCACTCTATAGACCAGGCTGACCTTGAACTCACAGAGATCTGCCTGCCTCTGTCTCCTCAGGGCTGGGATTAAACACCACCACCAGGCTCAGAGCCTCGGATTTAAATCACAACCCTTCGAGACTTTATCACGTGATAGAGAGTTGGGCTCCTGGAAGGATGGGAAGAACAGATCCCTTGAGTTAGAAGACTTGGGTACAAACCCTTCCTCTGTCCTTAGCTATGTGGCTGTGCTCATGTCACCCAACCTCTGGGCTCCAGATGGGTGCAGCTTTTGTCCTGGGGCTTTTGTGAGGACATCAATGGGGTTGTGTGTGAGTACATGAAGGACCACGTGTTAGGAATGAGGAATGATTTTCACTGAAGTCAATGAGACCAGCAACCACCTGCAGGCAGTCTGTGATGAGTTCTGAGGTCCCTTGTATGTTCTGACTCCTAGGTGGGGACCCTAGGAACCCATTGTCCAGTTCCTACAGCACTCCTGGCAGTAAGCATACACCCCAGGGTGCTCAGATGGCCTGGCGAAGAGAGAGAGGGCTGTGGGGCCAGCAGACAGGAAGGCTGCTTCGATCCATTGGCTTTCTCAATCTCCATATTGTTGGGTGCTGAGCCTGGGTCAACTGCCCGGAACTCAAGGGGTGAGTGACACAGTGAAATCTTAGCATTCCACCCAGACTCACACTAGCTCCCCTTTCCTAGCACTCTCTGGGTCTGCAGAAAGGGACAGGTAGAGGTGACCATAAGACAGTGCTGTAAACCTTATTGATGTGACATTCTGGAGCCAGACAGACCTAGGTTCAAACCTGGGCTTCCCTGATTCCTGTTGAGTGATCTTGGGCTAGTGTTTTTCCCTGTAGCTGTTTCTGGGAGCTGGAGCCTCTGGCGGCCCTGAACATAGTCTGGGAACCTGTCTCAGAACCAGTCAGTGGTGACAGTTCTCAGAGTTCTGAGGCTGTGAGAGAATACCCAGAAGACAAGACTCCACTCCCGGAGCCAGGGAGCAGCTGCGCTGGTCTGAACTCGGCACTGTACCACACTCCTGCTTCTTTCCTGGACCCAGTGGGGGCTGTTGGGTGCCCTCTGTCATCACCAATGACCTCAAGTAGGCTGAACCCTATAGATGTAGGGTGCCCTGGGGTAGGCAGGAATAGGCAGCCCACCCTGCCCAGCGCCCCCTGTGTGCAGCGCTCAGATGGGACGGGCTTCCACAGCCTGGTCCCAGGGACTGCACTGGGTGCCTGCACATGGGGAAGGTCCTGAGATCACACCGGTGCTCCCGTTGCCAAGATCTACAGAAGCTGTGGTGACAACGGTCACTGTCTGAGCCTCGTCTCTCTGGTCTCCCCGTGTGGCCCTCACCATGCCAAGCACCCCATGCTGCTTCCTTCCTGAAAGCTATTCATCCTTCCTGAAAGCTATTCTTACTCTGAGGGCACATCCTTTTGCTGAGGCCAGTTTTTGTGGACTGGGCATTTCGCTGTCTCAGTAGCTTGTTCTCGTCCACATCCGGCACAGCAGGCCCAGTTGTGAGACACTCCCGAGGCCACCAGAGAAGACAGCCCACTCTCTGCGCTGTCGCTGTCACTCAGGGCAGAGTACTTGCCTTTTCCTTCCTCTGTAAGTTTGCTGTGTGGACACTTACTGTCCAGCCGGATGGCAGAGGGGCTTTAGGTCCAGATAAACTTGGCTCTGTGCGAAGTGGGCATGGGCTCAGTTTCCTGGGCCTGTGGTGATTATAACTGCTTTATATATTTTGTGTGCATAAGAGGTGGAGGAGTCTGCTACAGTGTGGGTCCTGGAGCTTAAACACCCGTTGACAGGCTTGCCCATAGGTACCTCCACCCATCCAGCCATTTTGCCTGCCCTGCCGCTGGAAATTAATAGGGAGATGTGCACAGGACCCAGCCCCAAGCACCAGGGAGGCTCTTGGTCCGTGGCTCTTACTGCCGCTGCCACAGAGGCTAATCCTCAGACTGGGACAGTGTGGGGCACAATGGTAGAAGAGCCAGTCACAGATTGGCAGCCACCATATCGTAAAGTAGGTGGCTTGGCACACAGAGGTCAGCCACTAATACCCACTGCTAGAACTTGGGGGAACAGGGACTCCACAGCCAGAGGGCAGGGATCTAATGCCACTCTGCTGTTCACAGCTGTGTGATGTTGGACAAGTTTAACTTTTCTGGGCCTGTTTGCCCAGCTGCACAGCGGGGCAGTAACAGGGCTTCCTTCCCAGGATTGTTTTTAGAGGAAGTGGTCCGCGCGCACAAACTGGTGCGCACGCGCAGCACACAGGCGGCGCTCCGCAGATGTCCAGTGCTGCGAGCAGGGCGCAGGAGGAGCCCTGAGGTCAAACTGTTCTGCTCCCATGTTGTGGGGGCATGCCCAAGTTCCCTGGACCCAGAAACCCACTTAAAGGTCACAGGGCTGTCCCCTGTCCCGTCCCCACCGGCCTTGGTAGGAATGCACCTCTTGGCCCCTCCTTTGAATTTTTTAACAGGACAACAGCAAGAAATAAACCAGCCTCCGCCAGCAGAAGGGTTTGGGGTGTCCAGAGCAAGTGGTAGGCACCCCCTTCATTTGTATTCTATGTCAGCCAGTGGTGACTGCACTCAGCGAATGCCCATCTCTCTGTTAGCACAGCGCCTCTTCCTGACAGTCTTGTAGCCACTGGAGGGCCCCTTGATAGTGTGGCTGATCCTTTTGGGTCTTTTGTTTTGGATTTTTTTTTTCGAGCTTTGGAGACTGTCCTGGAACTTGCTCTGTAGACCAGGCTGGCTTGGAACTCACAGAGACCCACCTGCCTCTGCCTCCCAAGTACTGAGATTAAAAGGTGTGTGCCACCAATGCCCGGCTTGTTCCTTTGTTTTAGAGTTGGGAAAGCTGAGGCTCAGAGAGGGGAGAAGGGACTTGGTGGAAATGACAATGTACATTAACCCCAGTGACTCAAATCCCAGGCCACTGCACTTTGCAACACCTATCTGGAGATTAGCGGGATTGTCACACGTGACCTGCCACTGTGGCTGGTTCACCACCAGAGGTAGACACCCTCAGAGCTTCAGAGCAGCAGCTGTCTTTCAGGTGCGGAATTTGGGGTCCAAGAGTCCACCACACCCCACGTACACAGACACCATAGCTGCATTTTCTAGTGGACCCCTCACATCCCTTGTAAGGTGCCATTTACCCGTTTCACAGGCGAGGGAACAGAGCTAGAAATCTCCAGGACTTGCGGTAGCTTTATCCCAGGTGTAGCGTGGGCTCTGAAGCCCAGGCAGTAAGTTACCTTGCTGTCCTGTGCTGCAGTGAGCAGTGTAGGGCGTGGGACAGAAAGCTCATCTTGGGGTTGGAGGGATGTGTCTTCTGGGCCACCTTCCCCAGGGCACCACAGCTAGGGTCGCATCACCTGCCTTTCGGCATCATACTGGACACCAGCCGAGCTTTTGGGGCTCAAAGGACTCATCTTCCACCTAGAAAATCTGCCCAGCAACGTTACAAACACCTGCTTGCAACCATGCCACTGGCTGTCCGAGCTGAGTTGCAAGGGACGGGAATTTGGATTTGAATCCCAAGTCTTCCACCTACTCATCCTCTGACATTTTCTTTCTTGACCTCTCTGCACTCACTTTCTGCATCTGCACAATGGGGACAGCAACAGCTTCCTCCGATAGGAGAATTAAATGCAGTTGCTGTGCGTTAAACACCTGGCACAACACCTGCCCACGTGAATTCATCAAATGGAGCCGCTGTAAGCATTCTACTTGCTAATTAATAATAATGACTCTAATTCTAATCCAGGAAAGCAGTGTCTGGCATGCAGCGGGCTCTCGGTGTATTGTAGAGAGAATGAGCTGCCACAGTCTCTGACTGGGCCACTTCCCCTTTGTTCCCCGCCTGGCTTGGCTGTGTTCTGCCGCCTCTCATCCCCTCCAGGGGCCTTGACCTCCTGCCATGAAGTGCACTCAGACTCAGCAGAGACCTGGGAAAGTAGCTGTCCTGCTTGGTCAGCAAATTTGGTTCCCTGAGTCTTCACTGTGGAGGCTGAAGGTGTTTGTGTGGCCAGAAGTGATGCTCCCCAGCTCCAAGCCAAGCCTCAGGGCGGTTGTGGAAGCCCCGAATTGGATTCTGTCTCTGCCTATGGATTCCCTGATAGAACTGCCAACACAGTCCCCATCATAGGGATGATTTATAGCCATGAGTGAGTTAAGAGGCAAAATGAACATGGTGTGATTTTCAGATCATAGGCAGGCAGTGTTCGGCCTTGGCAGAGAGAAAAATCATCTTTGCCTTGTAAACGGAGCAAATAGGATGTTGAGGAGCAAATCAATCCAGACCCTGTGGTGTCATTTTTACAATTGCTGAAGGCTATGTGGCTTAGTAGTGTCATCTGCTCGCCACTCACGCTCTCCTACACACATGCGCACACTGGCTCACATACCACTCTTCCAGGTCTGTTCCAGATGTGAGAGTCCCTCCCCTGTGGGGCTCCCTTTCGGAAGTCGACATTGCCAGCCAGGTAGTTTGTGAAGCATGCCGGCTTCCCCGTATCTCCCAGGTTCTCTATCATGCCCCTCAGTTTGTTTCTGAGAAGTAGCGGCTTTGAGTGCAGACACTCACCTGTGTTCGAGTCCCATCCCTGGCATTCACCAGCTGAGTGAAACTAAGCAGGCTGCAGATTTCTCTAGCACTAGGTTTCCTTGTGTGTGAAGTTAGAGGGGCTGGAGACACAGAGTGGCAGCAAACATTGAGCTTTTGGTCTGATGTGAAAATGCTGGGCACGGTTGTCCCAGGGACACAGAGCCAGGCAGATCTGGGGAAGGCATGTCACTGGGCAGCCAGACTAGTGTATTGGCAAGGCCCAAGCCAGTGAGACTCTGTCTGGGAAGATAAGTGCCTAGAGACATGGAGACACCTGAGCGTGTCCTCTGACTTCACACACATGTGCACAGACACCTGCATACAGGGAGGAATGGTTTTCTTCCTTGCACATGAGCATTCTGTTCCTGATGATTTTTTCAAGGATTACATTTACTTATTCACATGTGTGGTTGGTTGTATGTGGGTGAACTCATGCCTTGGTACATATGTGGAGGTCAGAGGGCAAATTTTAGAAATCTGTTTTCCCCTTCCATCATGTGGGTCCCAAGGATCAAACTCACATCACCAGGCTTGGCGGCAAGCACCTTTACCTTCTGAGCCATCTTGCCACCCCCCAGCATCTTTATTGTCTCTTTGGTTAAGTAGTAAATAGCATTTCAAGTTGTCTGGTGAAAATACTGTTTCTGTTTTATGAGCTGTTTTTCTAGAGTTTTTCTTCTGGGGAAGAAAAACCATCTATAGTTCCTGGAACATCCCGGTCAGGCTGGGCAGCTGGCTGATTCTGGCAAGCTGTGCACACATTCCTGACTTGGACTGGAGTTTGCTTTGAGAAATGACTGTCATCAACTTTGCAAGTGGCAGCACCGGTTCCTTGGACAGAACAGATCAGGCTCTGGGGCAGCCAGCACCTTCCCAAGAAGTCACATGCTTTGGAAGCCCCGGGTGCTCCATCCGGAGGCCGGAGGGTGGAAAAGCATGGGGAAGGTGAACTAGAAACTCAGGCCACTGACAGACGCGCCTGTGGCACAAGGAGGGGTGATTGGATGAAAAGTCTGCACCATGCTGAAGGACAGGCTGGACCTGCAGGCACTGGACAGATGTGGCGCCCCCATGAGGTCTCCCTGGGACCTTGAATGACAATCCCCTAGCAACCTTCTGATGGCCAGAATGCCCTTTGGGTCACCCTTGATGATTTCAAAGTAAACACTCCTCTGTAGCATGATGCACTGGGTTTTCAGGCTTGCGGGCAGCTGACTGGCCACTGGTAGGGCTCTGCTCACTGCCTCCGAGACCTTGCTCTCCTCCAAGCAGTTTCTAATTAAGATGCATCGTGGCCCTTTTTCTTTAAAAGCCCTAACACAGAGGAGAATTTATTTCTTTAGAAAATATAGTAGCAGGTTGCTGTAAAAAGAATTCTCAGGCCAAAGGCCTGGGTTGGTGTCCCAGCACTGGCGCCGGCTGTCACCAGAGCTCACAATATCCTCTGGACCTTGTCAGCATCCACACAAAGGGTCTGCGCACTTGGCCTCTGCCTCTAGACTACTTCTCTCTCTCCCTCTCTCCCTCCCTCCCTCTATCTCTATCTGCTGTTGCTGATTCTCTTGACATCCAAAATGTTAGCAACAAGTCTTGCTCCTATGGGAGCTAAGTGAGTCAGGGTATCTATTCCCAGAGTGAGTTACTGCCATGCATGAAATGATTCATATTGAAATTGACATTCCCTCCCCGTGGCAGCGTGTTCCACCCACTCTCCAAAGACCTTTCTTTCCTTGGAAACAAGGCTGAGTCGACAGCAACCAGCCCCCTCTCTTCTCACAACGCTGATGGCATGCACTCGCCAAATTTCCCAGCAAATTCTGTGACTCATAGGAATGTGGATTCACACCGTGGCAGATCATCAATGCCAGTAGGATTCTCTACAGCCATCTGGTCTGGTGCCTGAGGATGGGGAAGAGGCTACCCAAGGCAGGGACTCCCCTGAGGCTTGACAACCTGGATCTGAACCCTGCTTTTGAAACTGTTTCTTTTGTGTGTGTGTGTGAAACTGTGTTTCTTATATGTAATTGTTACATCGCTCTATCCTCAGATTGAAGCACTTACTGTTGAAAAGAGACTTGTAAATAAGACCCCGGAAGTAAAGGAAACTCACAAATCATAGGAAGTTCCTGAAACTTAAAAGGTTTACAAAGCCCCACCCCCACAGTTATGAGTAGTGACAATTTCTGGGAAAGGGAGACTAGCCAGTTGTGCCACCTGCCAGTACCTTGAGGAGTTCCATGGATGCCACATTCGTGAGTTGTCACCTTGCTGGGGGTAATGCAGCTGCCTTCAAGTTGCCTGTGCTCATTTAAGTGACTCCAATAAACTTATTTGTCCACTCAGCTAGACTTATGGGACCTTTCTTTCTTTCTTTTTTTTTTTTTTTTTGTTGGTTGCTATTATGTATCTCCAGGAAAAGCCACAAAATACTTACTTGGAAAAACAAACAAAAGCAAAAACAAAATCAAAACTCTGAGGCATTACTTGTAACATCTACACAGCAAAATCATAAGCACACAGTCCTGCAAGTTCTACACAAATACAGCTATGTCTGGCCTCAGACCTGCATGCAGAGGGTTCTTGTGCCATTACAAGGTTCTTCCTGGTCATTAGATTCCCACAGGTGGCTGCTGTTTGGACTCCTAACACCATGGATTCATTTTGTCTACTCTAAGCTTTCGCTATGTCCTGCGCCTTCCAGACTTGGTTCTTACCTCATTGTTCCGTTGTGAACCGTAGCTTATCCTTCATCGGGTCTGCCTGCCTACTCTACTGTTGATGGCCATTTTTGTTTCTGGTATTTGGTGACTTGTGTGTAAGCTCCTATAAAATACTTTTTGTTTACCACGAAATGATTTTGGTATATTTATGGACGTTTTAGCCATCGACACAATTCATTTTAGAACATCTGTGTCAGGAGCTGGAGAGATGGCTCAGTGGATAAGAGCACTGCCAGCTCTTCCAGAGGTCCTGAGTTCAATTCCCAGCAACCACATGGTGGTTTACAACCACCTATAACTGAGATCTGGTGCCCTCTTCTGGCCTGCAGGCATACGTGTGGGTAAAACACTGTATACATCACAAATATATATCTTTAAAAAATTCTTAAAAACATTTGTGTCATCTCTCATAGAAACTCCACACTCTCAGGCAAGTGGTCCCACTTCTCTCTGATTTCCCCCACCCCCAACCCAGTGTAACTGGCTAATTCTGAATGCTTTATCTAAATATGTTATGGGCTGACTCTGAACTGTCCCCTACAGGCTTGTGTTCTCATTACTTGGTCCCAAACTTATGGTGCTATCTGGAAGGTTGTGAAGCCTTTGGGAGGTGGGTCCTGAATGGTAGACGTACTCTGAGGCTGGGCTTTGGAGAGTATACCTGCCCTATGTTGAAGAAGTCGCCACAAGCTCCTGCAGAATGGACTGAGTCACTCCCCTCCATGCTTTCTCTGCCGCAATGAACTGAGACCCTTGAAAACCACGAGCCAGAGTCAGGTTTCCCCCTGTTCAGATGTTTGTTGCAAATATTGTACCATAGCAACACAAAAGTAACTAAAGTATGGTTTGTATAGCACCTGTCTTTGTAACTGACTTCTTTCTCTGAGTATGCTTTGTGGTTTAGCCACACTGTAGCATGTATCAGTATTTCATTCTTCTTTATTGTTGACTATTATTCCATTATATGTGATAGGCTGGGTAGTTGACAGACTTTTTAAATCTTTTTTTTTTTCTGTAATGAATAATGCTGCCATGACCATTTACATATGGACGTAGGTTTTTGTTTCTCTTGGGTATATGCCTAGGAAGAGATTGTTGGGCTATATGGTACTCAGATGTCTAAACATCTGACTGTTTCCCTTTGCTTTTCCACAGGGGTCAGTGAGGGCGAGAAGCACTTTGTATGTTGTTTTTTTTTCTGGTAGGAATAGCAGGTGATTATGTGAGACACCCCCTACATTTGATCATATTGTTTAGTGTCCTCAGCTTTACTGAGAAGGTACCAGTTTTACAAAGCGGTTAAGCCAATCGGCAGCCCCAAGCTGCGTGAGAGTTCTGGCTACTCTGTCATCGCTGCCAACACTTGCTGTTGTTGGCACGCAGACATTAGCCTCCTGCTGCATGCTGTCTTCTAAGTGTCCTTCGGTGCCTGCTCAACCCTGGTCTGCAGGGGTCCTGATCTGCCTGCCTCCTCTTTGGGGTGAATTGGGACACCCAATGTTTCTCACATTAAAGCCCTCCTCCTTCAACCACCCCTCCCTGCTACCTCCCTAGTGCTATGGAATGTCTCTCTGCTTTCTAGTCAACCCCAGCATTACGTGTCCAGATAAGATGGAGGCAAACAGGACTTCTCCAGTCTGGGGATTGTGAGACACAGGTATTAATGGGGAACCATAAGCCTGGGAGTTAGGCATCATGGGCTCCTCAAATGCTAACTACATCACTTGCTCACTGAACAGTAGCATACTCCCTTTCCAGGACCCTGTTTTCTCTCTTGTGTAATGGAGTTGGTAACATTCTCTACTGTGACTATTGTTGGGATCACAGGAGCTTGTCCCTTTCATCTGACAGCTGTGTGGGGTCTCCTGTGAGCTAGACACTGTCCACACTGTGTGGACCTCCCCATCTTGTGTAGACGCAGGTCAGCATAAAACATGGCTCATGTCTGCAAACTTGAGTTTCACATCCCCTCAACTTGCTCTTGAAGATGGCTGCCCCGGGCAGCTGCTTCGACACTGCAACCAGAAACACAAATGGGAAAAGGCGAGTGTGGGGTTGTGGCACAGAAGTACCTAGAGGAGAGAGTGAGCAGCCCATGGTTCCTTTGGGTCTAGAGGATTCTCATTGTGGCTCAGGTGGGACATATCTGTGGGAGGAGACCTTCTGTGAGCATAGACGCTGGGTCTGCAAACGTAGCTCAGAGTACCCCATCCTGTCCCAGGTTCAAGAGCCAGAGCCCATGCTTCTCAATTCTCAGCTACTCGGGACTGCAGGTTCCCCCTCATACCACTCGGGCGCCCAGTGCATGTTCTCTTGGGTTACTTCAAGGTTCTAAAACAGTAGGTGACTGTGAACCCCCTGGGTGTGCTTCTCCCTAGCTGATGAGAGCCCCTGCAGCTGGGTGGTCAGTGGGTCAGCAACCAGGGTTGCAGGGACGGATCACGGACCACGCAGAGAGCAGCATACAGCCACAGCCTCTCCCCTGCTGTCCAGGGGCCTCTGGCACAAGAAGATCACTTTCCACACTCCTCAGGAGGCGGTCCTCCCAAGCAGAACTAGAATCAATAGGCACGATGACATTTTCTAAAAGAGCCCCAAGGAGACAAAGAGCCCCGGAAGCACACTGTCAGCACAGTTTGTTGCTAATATTCAAGTTTGTTTTCCCTTTTCATCAAGTCTGAAAGACAACTTGGAATTCTCTGCCTGTGGCTTTTGTTTTGTGTTTTAATGACTGGATAACACACAATCACATTTTCTCCCCCAATAACTGAATTCTGAGAATAGTCCATTCCAGGTCATTGCTGTTGTCATACCCATTGCCTTGAGGAGGGTAGGACAGAGGAAGCGAACCGTGTGCTTCAACCTTCTGTCCGTGTCACTTCCTGTAGTCGGGGTATGGTCCTGAAATAGCCATCGCCTAGAAGTGCATCTGGACATTGCTTTGCAGCCAGCAGCAGACGGGAGTGGTGACATGTGCTAGTGATTAAGTTGGGGTTTAGTTTGGCCCCTGTGTGTTCTGAAGCTTTGCTGTGTACCTAGCTGGGAGCTAGCTGGGTGGGGAGCAGGGAGGGGGCTGAAAGTGAGCCAGGCCCCGTGGCTCATGAGAGGTAGACAAGTGATGTTCACTTTTGCCACCCGTCAGAATGTGTGCAGGGTCACGTCTGCTGCAGACTCTTGGAGCATCTGGGGGGGGGCACACATCCCACTCCTGAAGCTCTTGTCACCTTCCCATCAAGCTCTGCACCTTGCACTGTGGGGAACCACAAAGGCGGTGGCACTCGGAAGGGGCTGTGTGGGAAGCGGGTGCTGGGATTCTGGGAAGGCACATGCCGACAGACGGCAGTGAAACCCACCACAGGTGAGGGACAGCCCAGGCCACACCCAGGAGGACACTTGGCGTGTTACCCCTGCCACACGGGATGGGAGATGTGGGGGTGCAGGTCTGGAAGGCAGAGGTCTCTGTGCACTCAGCCACAGATTACCCCCATGGCCCTGCGCAGGCTGACTTACGTCTTCATTAAACATAATACACAGGGCCCATGGGCTCACAGGGCGTTTTAATTTCAATTTCCTTTCTGATCAGGAGAAAAAAAGCACATATAATAATGTTCCCAGAGGAGATCAGATGTGTCTTTATGCTGATACAGTTGTAAAGGGTAATTTTCTTTCTTTCTGTTCACAAGAGAAAGGGGAGCTGGGTGTAGTAATACAGGCTTAGAGTCCCGGCATTTGAGGCTCAGGAGTTCAAGTCTAGCCTGAGCTACAGAATGAGAACTTGTCTCAGAAAAACAAGAAAAAAAGAAAAACCCGAGAAAGGGGCCCCAAAGACAACCTTGCCAAGGCCCAGGGAGTCATACCCACCCTGCTGCCTGGACCTGCCTTCACCTGATTTGGGGGCTGAGTGGCGGGGGTCTGAGAGCTGGGCCTGCTCAGATCTCATGAGAAGAACCTAGGTCAATGTGTGCCTTCAGAGCTAGCAGGCAAGCCCAGCAACAGTTTGTTTCCTTGCTTCTTTTCATATCGGGTGTGGCAGCGGCTCCCACCCAGAGATGCCACCATCACATCTTAAAGGAGAACCAGACTCTGAGGGAGGTAATCTCCTCAGCTGCATAGGCAGTCATACCCAGGCTGCCTTGGTTCCAAGTTGGGACCCCTTTCTCATCTGGGTGGGGACTGGGCCCATAGGAGTCTCAGGGCCTCTAGCAGACCCCAGCATCAAGCCCAGTGGTACCCAGAGGAGGCAGGGGTGTGTTCTGATGACTTTGGGGGGGCCACAACTGCTCTATTGATACCGCTCGCCCTGTTGCCTGGTGTCCCTCCTCCCTGCATTAGGATCTAAAAATAAAGCCCCGAATAGCCTTCTTCACATGGAGGATGAGAAAATCTTGAACATCCCAGACAAAGCTATCACTTGACACTTCCTGCCACCTAAGAGGGTGCGGCTGCCAGCTAACGAAGACTTCTGTGGGAAAAGTCGAAGCTTGCTTTCTTGCCCCAAGCAAACCCTGGAGTGGCTTCGTTTGAAGGGCTTGAATTCCCTGACATCAAACTCCCTCCAACCCAGAAGCAAGTGCAAAAGAGCTCTGGTAGCCATGGAGAGATGTATTCTCTAGGCTCTGCCAGGTTCTGGGGGTGTACGTGTCTCTCCTTCAGGAGCAGGGAGTGGGAGCAAAGCTGGGCATGTCTCCAGGGACCACCCGCCCCCCAGAAGCATGCTGGAGTTGATAACTCAACCCACTAACTGGGGAAGGAGAGAACCCCCTGGAGCTGCGCAGTTGAACCATCTACATAGGAGTGCAGGCTTCAGTACCAGCGGGCCTGGTGCACCATACTTGGTCTGTGTTAACCTTGGGTGTGTGAGTTAACTTTCCTGGGCCTCAGTTTCTTTTCCTGGAAATGTAGGAATTGCAGTGGTTATGAGAACAGTTAATGCATTATAAAGAACTTTTCCGTCATTGTTGTCTTCCTTCCTTCCTTCCTTCCTTCCTTCCTTCCTTCCTTCCTTCCTTCCTTCCTTCCTGTTTTTTGAGACAGGGTTTCTCTGTGTAACAGGTCTAGCTGTCCTGGAACTCACTCTGTAGACCAGGCTGGCCTCAAACTCACAGAGATCTGCCTGCCTCTGTCTCCAGAGTGCTTGGATTAAAGGCGTGCACTACCTTTTCCCAACATCTGTCTTCATTTTTAAATTTGGAGTTTTGAGGAAATGTTGCATAGCTCATGGTGGCCTTGAACCCTGCATTGTAGGTTAGGGTAGCCTTGAACTCCTGAGCTTCCTGCCTTTGTTTCCTTAGTTCTGAGATTACATGCAAGAGCCCCTATGCCCAGCTCCCATAATCATTATCACCCCCATCTTTATTATGCATGTTTTCTGATCTGCCTGTTGAGGGGCCCCACCCTGATATACCAACTACGGCTATTCCAGCTTCCCTTGAATGCGAACTCACTAACTATGAAATAAAACATTATTTTTATGTTCATCTGATGAAGCTGTGTCTCTTTTTAAAAATACTTTTTATTTTTATTTGTTTACTATTTTTTAAAACATACACGTCTCTTGTGTTTGTGTACATGAATGTAGTGCCTGCAGAGACCAGAAGAAAGCGTCAGATCCTCTTGAACCAAAGTTACAGGCAGTTGTGAGCTGCCTGATATGGGTGTTAGGAAGCGAACTCGGGTCCTCTGGAAGAGCAATACGTGCTCTTAACCACTGAGCCAGCTCTCCAGCCCAAGCTGTGCCTCTGGACCAGAGCCTGGTACCCACACCTCCCACAGATCCAGCCGGGAGGGTCTGGAGCTGGCCTGGGGATCTGGGTTGAGAACTGCATCCCTGCATCTCCATGATGGTTCTGACGCTCAGAACCAGTGAAGGATCTGAAGTGACCAGCCCCCACTAAATGACCCAGATAGGATTTTGGCACCTCAAGTCCCCAGTCCCTATCCTGTAAGTACAGAGTCTGCCTCATAGCTGGTTTCCTTCTATGCTGGGACAGCAGGAGTGACCTGGAAAACAGCCACATTGTGTGCAGTGGCTTTCGTTCAACGGGTGTTTGCCAACTGTGGAGTCTACACGTGGAAGGCAGGCAGTGTCTTCCAGCTGGTCATGTGCTAAGTACTTGAGACCACCCACCCCATTGGAGACCACCCGCCCCATTGGAGACCACCTACCCCATTGGAGGCCACCCGCCCCATTGGAGACCACCCACCTTGGAGACCACCCGCCCCATTGGAGACCACCCGCCCCATTGGAGACCACCCGCCCCATTGGAGGCCACCCGCCCCATTGGAGGCCACCCGCCCCATTGGAGACCACCCGCCCCATTGGAGACCACCCGCCCCATTGGAGACCACCCGCCCCATTGGAGACCACCCACCCATTGGAGACCACCCGCCCCATTGGAGACCACCCGCCCCATTGGAGGCCACCCGCCCCATTGGAGACCACCCGCCCCATTGGAGACCACCCGCCCATTGGAGACCACCCGCCCCATTGGAGACCACCCGCCCCATTGGAGGCCACCCGCCCCATTGGAGACCACCTGCCCCATTGGAGACCACCTGCCACAGCGGAGAGCATCCTCCACCGACCTCCACACAGCTTCTATAGCATTGTCAAGAAGGGGGTGGGATTGTGGGTGGATGTCAGCCTCCTACAGGACTTGAGTCTGTCTAATAAGAAAAGCCTCGAAAGGCTGGCAGGATGGCTCAGTGGGTAAAGGTGTTAGTGGCCAAGCCTGAATTGAATCCGGGAACACACATAGAGGTGGAAGGAGAGAACCAACTCCACAGAGAAGGAAGTGAAGACTCTGTCCTTCACATATGCTCCACGTCATACATGCATGCCCGCATGCATGCATGCATACATACACACACACACACACACACACACACACACACACACACACACACAATCATAATAATAATAAATAATGTACTGGTAGTTCAAGCTTTTCAAGAGGCTGAGCCCAGAAGTTGAGGACTAACCTCAGTTACAAAGTAAGACCTTGTCTAAAAGTGGGAGTGAAGGAGTGCCTTAGAGAAGTTTCATTGCCACCAACAGACGCCACCACTGTGCAGGCCTGGCTTATTCTGTTCATCTCTCCTCTGATCAATGGCCGGGAAAGCAGGTCTGTGGCCTTGGGGCCCCCCACAAGTACTTTATCTCTTTCAAGGCTGAGTGGCTCTCCATCCATCCCCCTTATCTCCCTTGCGGCCTCCAGCCGCTGCTGACTGTGTGAGGTTCACTGGATTTATGCCTCTCTCTAAAGAGGAGCACCATGGCAGACAGTGGCTCCTGAAAGCAGGTACAACCTCCCGGTGGCCTCCAAACCTCACCCTGTCCCTGGCCGATGATGGAACGAATGAAGCTGCCTCTTGCCGCGAGACCCGATCTAGAGCTGCACAGCCCCCAGTGTGGGAAGAAGAGGGAAGCAGGCCCCAAGTGATACCCACCCCGCAGGCTGTGGTAGCGCCTCAGCCTCAGCCTGCTCGGCACAGGCCTCCGACAGAACCCTGGAGGGCGGTTGTTACGGCTTACACATCTAACCACTTCAGTTTGGCACAGGTCTCGAGGTGCTGGGTAAGCATCTTGTCAGCGTCAACACAGCTGACAGAGTTACGACACCAGGAATACTTAGACTCTGCAGTTTTCCCGGCCTCCAGCTGATCCTGTGAAAATGTCGCTTTTGCTTCCAGAGAACTGATTTGTGTCCCAAATTTCCTCATCACTGTAGGAAGGACCTCTCTGGCAGGTGGAGCTGAACCCCCTCATCACCCGAGCCTCTGGTGTTAAGTGATCTGGAGGCAGGCACATTTCATGTCTGGTTGTTCAAGGCTGGGTTCTCACAAGATGGGATGGCGAAGCATTGCTGGGGACTCTGTCCTCTTTTATTAACATATATTTATTAATGTGTATATGGAGTGTGTGTGTGCGTGCGCGTGTGTGTGTGTGCGCGCATGCACGAGCATGCTAATACATTCCCAGGTGCATGCAGAGGCCAGAGGAGGGTGCTGGCTGTCCCCTCCGTCACTCTTACTTTATTCCTTTGAGGCAGGGTCTCTCACTAAACCGGGAGCTTGAGTTTTTCTTCTTGGCTGGCATAGAAACCCCAGCAAACCTCCTGTCTGTCCCTGCCTCCTCCATGCTGAGACCACCCTGGCTTGTTCCTTGGGTGCTGAGATCCAATCTTAGTCCTCCAGCTTGTTCAGCAGATGCTGTTAGCTGCTGGGCCATCACTCCAGCCTGATGCTGTCATTTTCAAGTGGCTTTCATGGATGCCGGGTGGGGTGTCCGTTCTCTGCCGTTCCTTGTGTCTTCTCAGTCTGGGGAAGTTTGAGCAAACTCTTTTATCTGTGTTGGCATTATCTGAGTATGGAAAGAAAATTTTGAGGTGGTCTTTCTGTGTATCCCTGGCTGTTCTAGAACTCAGTCTGTAGACCAGGCTGGCCTGGAACTCACAGAGATCTGCCTGCCTCTGCCTCCCAAGTTCTGGGATTAAAGGTGTGCGCCACCAACGCCTGACTGTCAGGTGGACCCTTATCCCTCAGGAACAATATGCCAGAATAAACTGTCCCTTCCTTAAGTTGTCTTTGGTCACGGTGTTTGGCCACAGCATCAGAAAAGCAATTAATACAATAGGCTTAGTCATCCCTGATTTTTTTCTCCATGCTAAGCAGTGATGTGAGGAACTTCATAATTCTGTTCATTAAGATTTTCAGAAGCTTTGTGTGTACGCCTTCTGTGTGTGAATGATGCATGTGTGTTTAAGCCCGGTGTGTGTGCAGACACACACATGCCACGATGTGACATGGAGGTCAGAGGTCAACCTTAGGGATCAGCCCTTGCCTTCCATCTGGTTTGAGGCTGGGGCCTCTTATTTGCTGCTGTATATGCCAGGCTGGGTGCCCACAAGCTTCTGAGAATTTCTGCATCTCCACCTCCCACTGTGTCCTGGGCGCTCCGGGATTGCAGACACACGCTGCCGTATCCTCTTGGTTCTAAGGTCCATGCACTGGAGTGGCAAGCACTTCATTCTTGGAGCTCTCTCCCCAGCCACGGTTCATTAATCTTTATCCAGTTGTCTTAATGTTTCCTAAAGACTAGTTAGTATGCCCACGTTTGCCACCTGCTACTCTGCTGAGTGCATCATCTGTGGAATTCTACAGAGTGCCTATGCAGGTTTAATCACTTACAGATGAGGAGGCTGGGCCATAGACAGAGGTCAGGTACCTTGATCAGGCTTGCATAGCTAGCAAATTGCAGAGCCAGGGTCAGAACCCAAGTTCTTTGGTCTTAGAAGCTTTGGGTGCAAAGAATCAATCAGTGTCCCATGGGAATAAGGGGTCTTGTTCAAGGCTGGGTTCTCACACGATGGGATAGCGAAGCATTGCTGGGGGCTCTGTCATCTTTTATTAATATATACCTATTAATGTGTATATGGAGTGTGTATGCACGTGCACATGCGTGCGTGCTAATACACTCACAGGTGCATGCAGAGGTCAGCTCTTGATTCTATGACTGGCTGGCCTGAAACCTGGTCTCCAGCAGCAGGAAGGAAGGGTAGCAGTGTTTACGCTGAGACTTTGTATCTCACAGTACTGTCTCACAGGACCCTGTCCTCTAGTCCCCAGAGGGTTCTTTCTCTAGAACCATCCAGGGCAGGAAGCTGAGGCTCCTGGAGTCTTGCCTGAACTTTTCTATGGGCTGAGATACACCAAGGTTGGGAACCCACAGTCAGATCTCTGGCTGGCGAGAATTCTTGCGGGCCCCTCTGGGAAGAGCCTGGCTGGTCGTGCACACAGCTCTGTAGAAGCCAAGGGAAGATACTAAATGAGGGCTGGAGGCAATTAGCTCAGTGAAAATGTCACTAGACTGGGCACACCCAAGACCAGAGGCCCAAAGTAGGCCAGCTATTTTGCAAGGATTTGGGGTGCAGGGTACCCACAGGCTTACGTTCTAGAGAGATTATGATCCTTCCTGGGCTTCACTAGTGTCTTCGGCTCTGCCCTTTGGAGATCACTGGAGGCTCAGCTGCCTCTTTCTTGGTCCTGTGGTGCCAAGCTAGAGTCTAGGATTCCCACCCCGGCCACCTCCTGGTCCACAAGAAGAGACAGAACGGGGAGGGCTTGCCCTGTGATGGGCCAGTCATCTCTCCCCGATTTAGCTATAGATTGCGCTTGATGACACAGGCTCAGAATATTCATTCAACTAATCACGCGAGTTATTTCTGCAATTTAGGTCTTCGAATAAGTGCACTCGGTTGCTGAATATGTGATCAGCCACAGATTTCTCATTCTTTAAAACCCGGGGAGCGGAAATGCCAACTGGAAGTCGTCATCCCACAGCAGAGATGTCAAGGCAGTGAAATCAGGCCACGCAGAGCGCTGGCCCCTGGGCCCCCCCCAGGCTGCCACTTGGTCCATCAGGGCCGCATGCGGAGCCCAGGCGGGGGAGCTTTCCCTGGCAAACGGGATGGCGGCAATCAATAAGACAATCTTTTCTCATTCTTTTACTTAACTCAGAGAATTGGTTCGCCGCTGTGGAAGCGGCTGCATCTGGAGGAGAGAATGTGCTGGAGAGGTTAGAAAGAGGGATTGAAGGCTGGAAAATGGTGCCAGCTTTGAAGTGGGGAAGGCCAGCTGTATTCTCAATGCTGTGACCCTGAACGACTACCCCTCGGACTCCTTTTTGTCACTGACATTGTCCTTACAGACATTACTGCCAGCTGGGTCTCTCAACATAACCTTGGGGGACCACTATTGGGTTCTGTCAGTGCTCCTGGGTTTGACTTCGGCACTGGAGATTTCAGAGAGAAGCTTGTCCTGGCTGTGCCCTTACCTGGCCTGAAGTCCTGCAGAGTGGGGGCAGCTGCAGGCAGTTAATAAATACAGCTGTAGAAACAAACATGGCATGTACAAAGGAGTCCTCCACCTGTGTGCAGCCACTGTGTGGGGACCTGCCCTGGAGAAAAGACCTTGGCCTCTGTTTTCTGTCCCTAACCACCAGGCTGAGTCCTCTGAGGGGCCTGTAGGACTCTGAGGCACAGCTTAGACCCTGCTGACTGGGTGGCCTCTCTGTGGCTGCAGGCAGTACTGTCTCGGGAGCAGATTGTAGATACCTGGCATTAATTCCCTGTCCCCAGACATGGAAGTGAAGGTCTCAGATAAAGTATGCTTTCCACGGGATCCAAGAGCTTGGTCTGAAGTAACTAACCAAACTGGAGTTATCATTCAGGGCTGGCCCTGTCCAGGCTGGCAGCCTTTCCCTATTCAACCTCAAAACTTACATGTTTTTAAGAAACCATCCTACTGGGATCTGAGAGGTGACTTGCCCCTGACCATCCTATTCCATAATGCCTCCAGCTTCAGGACAGGTCCAGCCTCCTGCCCGAGTCGGATATCTGGGATGGGGGCAGGGCAGGGACCATGTTTCACCGTGTCCTCTCTCTTCAACCACAGGACTGTGTTTCCTCTTCTATAAGTCTGGTGGCTCAAGACTTGTGTAAAGCGGCTGGCCTCAGTGAGCTGTGGTGGCCATTATTCATCCACCTGGCCTGCTGGCTGATGGATGGTAACAGGCAGCAGAGGTCTCAGAATAATTGTGGGAGAACGCAATAATAGCAATCACTAACATTTATTGAACGCTCACTATGTGCCAGATGCAGCTCCGAGTGCCTCTTAAAGATTACAGCTAATATTAAAAATCCCATCGACTTCTACAAGTTTGCTCAGGTTGGGGAAAGGCCACTGCGGTTTGGTTTTTGGGTCAGAGAATGAGCTGATTTGAGGAAACCTAATGGCTTCCTTAGAGCAGATCTCTAATCTCCGAGGTAACCAGCTGAGAAATAGCGAGATAGAGTTGACCTCCTTACAGCTGCTCAGTGGCCTTCACGCACACGCTCCTGCCCTTTGTTCAGACCCCAGGGCCTGACGGCTTAGCTAAGATGGGAAACATGACTTCTCAAGGAAGGACCAGTAATTGCTGTCATTGGACAGGCCCCGGGTGACTAGTTCCCAACAGCAGGTGTGATTTTAGGAAAGGCCTTGTTCCTCCTGGGGCCTCAGATTCCTCCTCAACTTTTTGGAATGCTGAGCTCAATATATCAGTTAGCTGTTGCTGTGTAACAAACCACCCTGAAACACAGTGTTCTCAAACAAAAGCATGTGTTATTTCTGTGTGTGTGGGCCTAACTTGGCTAGGCTAACTCATGACTTTGGTCAGCTTCAGGTCATCTGGGAGCTGCTTGGCTTGCTCAGCATTACTCTGTCTGAAAGTGAACTCCTTTCCAAGTCCAGGAGGCTCGGAATAGCGTACCGCCATGTCCTGTGCTACGTAGGGTCTAGTGAAAAGGTCAGTCTAGATGCAAACGGTGAGCATGTTGACCCCAGTTGACAGGGGCAGCTGCTAAATCACATTTCCAAAGCCACGGCCACGGGGAGGGAGGGTAGAGAATCAGAAATGTTGCAAGGTAACAACCACCTCTCTTTCGGCTATAACATCTCTATGGCCAAAGAGTTATCAGGGGCTAAGAGGGCCTCCGATGCTAACATGGGCTATATAATCATAAAGATAGGAGTTCAGATCACCAGTACACACATAAAAACCTAGACATGGTGGTATGTATCTGTAATTTTGGGGGTGG
The DNA here is from genome assembly GCF_017639785.1 of Mesocricetus auratus. Classification (NCBI taxonomy): domain Eukaryota; kingdom Metazoa; phylum Chordata; class Mammalia; order Rodentia; family Cricetidae; genus Mesocricetus; species Mesocricetus auratus. The sequence goes on from NW_024429197.1 coordinate 8,817,232, forward strand.
GGTAGAGGCAGGAGGGTCCCTGGGGCTCTCTGGCCTACCAGCATAGCTGAGTTGGAGAGCTCTAAGTTCGGTGAGAGAGCCTGCCTCACAAACAATAGTGAGCAGGGCAGTAGCAGAGACACTTGATGCCTTAGTTCCGTGCCTGGACCAACACGGCAGAAGGAGAGAACTGACTCCAAGTTATCCCGGGATCTCCACACAAACCATCGGCACACGTACTCAAACATGCACATTCCCCTGCACACACACACACACCGCACACATTCTCACACATGCTCATCCCCCCACATACACACAATCAGCATATGTGCATATCTCCCCTATACACACAAGTGGCACACATGCTCACACATATACACACACACAAGTCACATGTGTGCTCACACATGCACATTCCCCTGCATACACACACACACACACAAGTGGCACACGTGCTCACACATGCTCACCCCCCCACATACACACAAACAATCAGCACATGTGCTCACACATGTGCATATCTCCCCATACACACAAGTGGCACACATGCTCACACATGTACATCTATACACACACACAAGTGACACATGTGCTCACACATGTACACCCCTAACACTAAACTCACACAGTTCACAGACCAGTAAGAGAGGTGCTTCCCAGCTGGGTGTTGGTGGTGCACACCTTTAATCCCAGCACTGGGGAGGCACAGGCAGGCAGATCTCTGTGAGTTCGAGACCAGCCTGGTCTACAGAGCAAGTTCCAGGACAGCCTCCAAAACAATACAGAGAAACCCTGTCTCGGAAAAACAAAACAAAACAAAACAAAAGTCCTTCTCTTATCTGTTTGTTGAAATGGACCCAAAAGCTGACTTTTTCATCCATTCTTCCTTCTGCATTTGTTGAGCACCTCCATATGCGAGGGCCTGAGCTGAGCCAGCCGCATAAACCACTGTATTGCAGCCTCCACGGGACCATACAGGATGTGTGACTGGGCCTCTTTTGGACTCAACTCCCGAACCCTTCAGTTGTGGGCTTTCCCACAGCCCACTCTGGGCAGATCTGGAAGCCTTATGGCTGGGCAGCCCCACACAAAGCCCCCCATCGCTGGGCAGCAGGAGACAAACACAGAGGCAGGTGACCAGAGCCAGCAGGTCCACGTGACTGCACTGTGGTCCCAAGCACCAGGCTTCTCACGCACTCCCCAGGAACTGGCTTCGAGAGGCAGTTAAATCAGCCTCAAGTCTCCCACAGCCCCTCCTCAAATAGACACCCAGCTGGCATTTTTCCTTAAATACCACTCATTTTTAAAAGGGGAAGCAATGTTGGTGGCATTGAAAGAGATCACACTTTAAAATGCAGAGTAGCAGCGAGTCAGCTCAAATTATTCTCTTAATAGAGTTTTTCAGAGTGGGGAAGTGACGAGGGAACATAATTGCTTCTTTTGTCATTTGGGCAAAAATCTAAGGCCTGCAATCCATCCATTTGTCTGCAAAAGTACTTGTGCAAATTTGCCGCAAGCTGTCCTCTACCAGGGCAAGAGGATTTTAGTTAAAGTCAGTTGCCCCCAGTGCTTGAGGGAAGTAAGGGATTTGGAGACCAAACTAATATGATTTCTTTTCCTCTTTAAAAATGAAAGGGAGGGGGCTTGAGGAGACAGCTCAATGGGTGAAGTACTTTTTGTGCAAGCATGAAGACCTGAATTCAGATCCTCCCTACCCATGTAAAATCCACACCAGCACAGGAAAGCAGAGATGAGAAGAGCCCTCGGGCTAATTGGCCAGTCTAGCAGACAAGGTGAACTCCAGGTTCATTGAGAGACAGTGTCTCAAAAAAAAAAAGTGGAAAAGGAATTGAGGAAGACACCTTATGTGAGTCTGTGGCTTCCCTCCCTGCCTCCCTCCCTGCCTCCCTGCCTCCCTGCCTTCCTCCCTCTCTCTCTCTCTCTCTCTCCCTCCCTCCCTCCCTGCCTCCCTCCCTCCCTCTCTCTCTCCCTCCCTCCCTCCCTGCCTCCCTCCCTCCTTCTCTCCCTCTCTCTCTCTCCCTCCCTGCCTCCCTCCCTGCCTCCCTGCCTCCCTCCCTGCCTCCCTCCCTTCCTCCCTGCCTCCCTCCCTCTCTCTCTCTCTCTCTCCCTCCCTCCCTCTCTGAAAAAAACATAGCCAGATACAATAGTTCATGACTGTAGTCCTAGCACTCAGGAGGTAGATGCAGTAGGATCCAGAGTTCAAGGCTAACCTGAGCTATATAGCCTAGGCTATCCGAGACTTTCACAAAAAAACCCAAAAATATGTTTATAGGAAAACTTTCCTGGCGTCTGTTGGTGTTTAGAAGTGTTTGCATATACGTCCTCCAGCATCGATTTTTGTAGCTCAAGTGCATTATATGTTTTCCATGAGCTTTTGAAAGCTCAGATAAATGGGATGGCTCAGAAAGCAGATAAAAAAATATTAACAGGAGGAAATTATACCGATCCACAAAAAGACAAATGCCCACTAATTCTCAGATTAACATTTTCGACTCCTGTGTTTTTTTATGGGAGGATTTTTACAATGCTTATAGTGTGACATTGGGTCTCAACGCGGCAAAGCAGGTGGAATGCATGAGCCTTGTTTGAGTTCTCAGACACAGCCACATCCGGGGGTGGAGTCAATGCCGTGCCTGGTGCTGCAACACCACCCTCTTCCTCCCACAGACGGCACTAGCTGTACCCACCCCAGTGGTTCTCAACCTTCCTAATGCTGCCACACAGTTCCTCAGGTAGTGGTGACCGCCCCTCCACCATAAAATTATTTCCGTTGCTACTTCATAACGGTAATTTTGCTAGTATTACGAATTGTAATTTAATTATCTGCTGCGATCCATGGATTGAAAACCGCTGCCCTAGGCTGATATTGACCCTGTACTCTGGAGTGAAGTAACTTACAATTGATCCCAAAAGGGATTTACCAGATTGTTGGATTGGAATCATTAGTACTGGGCTTCAGGTTCAGCTTGATCCAGGGAGCAAACGCCGGCTGTGTCCAGAGCTGGATTTCTCCGTCTCAGAGCGGCTCTTCCTCCTTTCACTTTAGTGAGCTGGTGCTGGCAGCTGGGCCCCCTCTACACATGCAGCTGGCACTTGCCTTCTTCTACTGCCGTGAAGAGACACTGCAACCATGTAAATCTTATAAGAGAAAGCATTTAACTGTCAACTTTGCTTACAGCCTGCCCTTTGAGTGACACGTCTCCTCCAAGAAGGCCACACCTCCCAGTCCTCTCCTAACAGTTCCACTCACCGGGGAAGCATTCAGACCTATGAGCTACGGGGGACTGTTCTCATTCAAGCTGCCATTGTACCTCTGTGGGGTGAGCTGTGCTTTCCTGACTGTCTCACTCAAGCCCCCAGGTCAGCTCTGGGCACCTTTGTGTGTGCCTGCGGTTCTGCCAGAGTAATGGAAGGGGTGGAGACCCACTCAGGCTAAAATCACATGGTCGTCCATGGGTCTGCCCAAGAGCTGCTCAGGGCTGCAGAGGAGGGGCCTGTACTTGTTACTGCACTTGTAGCTATTACAAAATAGACAGAAACGTAAGGAAGAGAGGGCTGTTGGATTCAGGGTTGGGAAGTTTTCAGTCCATCATGGTGTCGAGACCATGGCAGCTGAGCTCAGGACTTCCTGGCTTATTAATTTTTGTGTATCAGGAAGCAAAGGCCTTGAGCTGGAAGCAGAGGTGTACGGGTTCCTCTAGGCCAGTGGTTCTCAGCCTTCCCAATGCTGCAACCCTTTAAGAGTTCCTCGTGTTGTGGTGACCCCAAAGCACACAGTTATTTCACTGCTACTTCGTAACTGTCATTTTGCTACTGTTATGGACTGTAGTGTAAATATCTGATATGCAGGATATCTGACATGGGACCCCTGTGAAAGTGTTGTTTGACCACCAAAAGGGGTTGTGACCCACAGGTTGAGAACCACTGCTCTAGGCTAATTTCCTCGGTGACCCAGTGTTTACACACACAAGCCTGTGAGACGCATTTCACACTGAAAGCACAATCAGTCTAGAGGGAGACTCAAGGGCTCTTAACCCCTCAGCCTGAAGCTCGTGCCTTCAATGGCAACCTTCATACAAGCAAGAAGCTTCTAGAAAAGATGCAAGTGTGAATGGTGATATCAGACTCGGACGCCTCAAAGCAATTTGTCTGTCTTGGCTGAGGCTGGGATTTGCACATGACTTGATCTTTACTGAGTGCCAATGTGCCAAAGCCTGCCAGCAGATGGGTGAGGAAAACCAGGACTGTGTCCTCAAGCAGCGTAGAGAGAAGAATGACAATGGTGCTTCCCTGGAGAGCCTGAGGCACCGGGGCATTAGCTCATCACCCCTCACCTCTGCCTTTGCTCATTGTATTAATTAGAATTACATTCTGGTGGAACTGATGGAAAGCCCAAAATAGCAATGACTTAAGAAAAGTGGAGTTTTACACCCCCTTCCTCAAGTCAAAGTAGTCTGGGATTGCAGCACTGACTCTGTGTCACTGGGAACTCAAGCTTCCCAGTTCATCCTAAGTGGTGATGTCTACTTTGTGGTCCAACATAGCTGCTGTGACTCCAGGCATCATGATCACATCCCATCCAGACCATATTCCAGGAACAGAAAAGACAAGACTGTCCCTTCCCTCTACATATTTCCTAGAAACCACACACACACACACACACACACACACAGCCACTTTAACTGACAGCTTATTGGTCAGAACTTGGTCACATGCCTGTACATGTTGCTAGGTGACTTAGTCTTTATTCTCATGGCCATGTGCTCAGGTAAATACACAGTCCTTACTGTTTCTGTAGAAACCGAGGCAGAATGGACATTGGGGGAGGTGCCATTCAAATTCATTCATATTTATTCTCATTCTCCTCCTTCCCCTCTTCCTCCCTTCTTCCTACCTCCCTTCTCTTATGGATTATGATTCATTAACAACCTGACAATTTCTTCCCCTGGGAAGACAGTCTCAGTGAGGGACTATCCACATTAGGTTGGCCTGTGGGCATGTCTATGGGGGATTGTCTTCATTAAGTTAACTGAAGTGGGAAGATTCAGCTCACCGTGGGTGGCGCTATTCCCTAGGCAGGTAGGCCTGAACTGTGTAAGAGTGGAGAGACTGAGCAGAATACAAGCAAGCAAATGAGTGAGCGTGCCTGCATCATCTGTCTGCTCTTGACTGTGAGCGTGCCTGCATCATCTGTCTGCTCTTGACTGTGAGCGTGCCTGCATCATCTGTCTGCTCTTGACTGTGGATGGGATGTGACCAGTCATTTCAAGTTTATGCTTCCTTAACTTCCCCTCGGTGGTGGTCTGCAAGCCTGGAACAGTGAGCTCTTCTGTGGCATCTGGCTGCTCCTGGGGTCTGTCTATTTCCATATAAACTTAGTATCAGCCTGCCAACTTCTGCAAAATAAATAAATAAAATCCAGTTGAGATTTTCATAGGGATTGCATTGAATTTATAGATCAATTTGGGGACTATTGACTTCTTAATAATTTTGACTTCCAAACCACAAGAAAGAGATATTTTTCTACTTATTTAGAAATAAATTTATTTTATTTAAAAATAAAATAATCCTTTAGTCCCAGCATTTAGGAAGCAGATCTTTATGAGTTTGAGGCCAGTCTGGCCTCCACAGGGAGTTTCAGGCCAGCCAGTGATAGCTAGTAACACCCTGTCTCAAAAAGATCAAAATAAATAATTAATTTAAATAGTCTATTTCAACAGTGTTTTCTGTTTAATGTTTTTGGTTTTTTGGTTTTTTGGGACAGGGTTTCTCTGTATTATTTTTGGGTGCTGTCCTGGAACTCACTCTGTAGACCAGGCTGGTCTCAAATTCACAGAGATCCACCTGCCTCTGCCTTCCGAGTGCTGGGATTAAAGGCATGTGCTACCACCACCTGGCTTCTGTTTAATGTTTAAGTTTTGCAGTTAGTTGTTAAACTTGCATATATTTCACTCTTTTTTTAAATGCCTTTTCCAAGCATCGTTCTTCTTTGATTTCACTTTTGGAATGTCCATTGCTGGTGCATGAAACACAACTGAATGCTAAACTCCTTGCTCCGCCATGTTTTAATAGATCAAGTGTTTTATTTACACACCATGCCACCTACAGAGATAGTTACTTCTTTCCCACCACCAACGTGCCTTTTATTTCTCCTGCCTGCCTAGTCACCCTGTCTAGATTCTGTAGTAAAGTGTACAACTGTACTAGTTAACCATTCTTATGGCTGGGACAGGGTGTCCCAAGGAAGCAACTTAGAGAGAAAGGTTGAGTCCAGCTCACAGTGAGCATCTGTCCTGGAGAGGACCTCATGGAGGCAGGTGACTCCATCGTGAGAGGAGTGGGCAGCAGGGATTCACCTGCTCCCATCCTTGTGGAACAGGACATGGGCCAGGCTATAACTCTCAAGGGCCACCCCTAGAGACCACTTCCTCCAGTGAGCCCTGCCTCTGAAGATTCCACAGCCTCTCCTAACAGCGCCACCATCTGGGGATAAAGTGTTCAAACACTTGGGCCTGTGGGGAACATTTTACATCTGAACCATGGCAGTGTCTTCGTGTATTACTGGCCCTGGAGGAAAGCGTTGGCTTCTAACTATCCAGATTGACATCTCTGGCCATCTCTTGGTGTAACACACACACACACCTGTCGCTTTTCTTTCACTCTCTAATATGCTCCATCCCGTGGATGGAAAGGCGTGCGGGGGTGGGGGTGGGGAAGAAATGGTTGAAATCTGACCTCTATTCTGCTCTCAGGCTTCATCATTAGGCTGAGGCAGGGATCATAAGTCATTTTCCCTCAGCTTTTGAAATGGGCCCAGTTTTTAGATTCTGGCATCCCTGAAGAGAAGCGTGGTGCTGTTCCTCACCCAGTAGCTCAGGTAGACATGACTGGTGTGTTTTCTCTAGAAACTCATAAGACCTACTCTGTGCTTTCAATATTCTGGAATGTCGCAGTGGCAAGTCTTAGCATGCACTCCTGCTGTCTGTTGTCCACAGCCCCGAATTACGGCTCTAGCTGCCGTCTTCTGTTTTTCTGGAGTTGGGACATTAAAGCTACTGAGCTGCCCCTGTGCCTGCATCCTCTCCTGCTGTCGGGGTCTGTGCCGTGGGTTCTGTGTCAGGATTTTCTCCTTAACTCTATCTTCAGCTCCTAGGTTGAGTTTTCTGTATCTGCTAGGCTGGTTCTCGTCACTCTGTCCCTGGCTGCTTGTGGATGGGACATCCTTGTGGGTGGATCCATTTTCTCCAAATGTTCATCTTGGTTCCTGGGAGTTGGGGGGCTAGGACAATTCCTCTGCTTCAGCTTCCTTAGTCAGAGACTCTAGCGCGCTCTCTCTATGTATGTATGTATGTATGTATGTATGTATGTATGTATATGTTTTGTCTGCTTGTATGTCTGCATCACATGTGTGCAGAGACCAGAAGAGGGTGTTGGGTTTCCTGGAACTGGAGTTACAGGCAGTTTTTAGCTGCCGAATGTGTGCTGGGAACTGAGCTCAAGTGGCCAGGAGGGGCAGCCAGTGCTCTTTACTGCTGAACAATCTCTCCAGCCCCTCCCCCAGTCCCTAGCTCATAATTGATAGCTTCTCTGCATATCTGAGGGGCTCTACAAATGAGCCCCACCCTAGTGCCTGCCAGGGAGCCTTTGTGAGGACCAGATGAGTCTCTGTGCCACTGGGAGCAAGAGAACCTTCTAGAGGCTAGGGCTGCAGGGAAGCCATCCTGGCCTCCTTCGGCCATCTGTTACCATGAGAGTGCTGAGTGACAGGGAGCCTCCAGAGTCCAGGCTGTCAGCTGACCTGGGGACTGTTGTCAGGAATACTGGGATCGACTTAGCCATGCTCCACATGGAGGTGGCTGGGGATGGGGGGAAGAAAGCATGTGGGATATGCCCGTGTCTCTGGTAGAGTGCGTGCTCATGTGTGCACATGCGTCTGAGTAAGCATGCATGTACATGTAGAGGTCAGGGGTCATCCTTGGGAGACGTTGCTCAGGCACCATCTGCCTTGCTATTGGAGTCAGAGTATCTCCTTGGGACCTGGCTCACCCCCTGGGACAGGTGGGCAGGTCAGACTCCCGGAGTGTCTCCCCGTCTTCCATCATCGTTGAGATCACAGGTGCATGCTACGCGGGTGCTGGGGGATTGAACCAGGGTCCTCCTGAACCAACTGAGTCATCTCCTCAGCTCCTAGGAGTGCCTTTTGAAACCTGCTTGGGTCACATTCACTGCCATCGACTAAAGGAGTACAGAGGAGACAATCTGCTGTGTGGTACAGGGCACAGGGCAAGGGGAAGAGCCGGACCACGTACCCCTCTACCGTGGGAGCCCCACACTGCTCCGACACAGCATCGCCCTCACCCGGTTCTCCTCCTGCTGACCCCATATTTTGTTCCATCAAGCCCTGATTTGCGCTGCTCTCTCCCTTCCCTCGGCTGGGAAGCCACACTGCCCATCTGGAAGGCCATCAAAAATGATCTCTCCATCAGCATCGACCTCTAGGCCCCTGCTTGGGCTGCTGATCACAGGAGGTCGACTTAATCTGCTTAATTATTTGATTCAATCAGAAGTTGGCTTAATTACTTTCTTACTTCTCACCTCCTTTGAATCCATCCTGGAAACTGATTATGTCTTTAACACCAGCTCAGAGATAAGCATTGCAATTGGGAAATGTAATTAGCCAAGGAAGACGGATGTGGAAACTGCCTTTTGTCAAAGCGCCATTAAAACCCAGCTCCAGACAATACCAAGGTGGAGGGGACAGCAGATGCCCAGGAGGGAAGGCCCCGCTGGAGGCGGGGTGAGAACCTCTGAGCCCAAGCGAAAGGCTCATTCTGCAGGCAGCTGCAGGCCAGGACGCAAAGGTGAACTGGCCATGATCTTGCTCCCCACACCTCTCCTTTTCTGAAGAGTCTGTGCAGCATGAGGGCAGGAGTGTGGCAACCGGGGGAGACAGTTATGGACGTCACTCCTGGGAACTTCGCAGAACTGAGCTGAGTTTCAAAGAGTGAACAGGAGAGGACAGAAAGAGTTAGGGAGAGCCTGGAGTCCCATAGGAGGGACTTGGGAAAGATGCCTAGACCCCCAGAGACCACAGCAGGCCTTCCAGAACACACAGGAGTGTTCCTGGACATCCCATTTTTGCCTTCTCCCCATCCCCAATCTGTCTTGACCCTCTTCCTCCTGACTTTGTCCCACTTGATACTTTTGGGGGATTCCCTCAAAATGCTTGTTTAATGGAACTTTAAGTTGCATGGCTTTCGAGGAGACTCTGAGTCATCTGAGACAGGAGACAGATCCAGGGCCATCAGGAAGAGTCAGTGTGCCCTTTTGATCTGGAGAATCTGGGCAGATGGCATAGCTTGGGCAAATTACAGCAATTGTCCCTGATATAAGGGGTGGGGCGCTGACTTGCCAGGTGCGGTGAATGACAATATTCCTTTCAGAGGTCGCAGAACAGCAGTCCCTAGGCTCTGACCTCTATGATGGGACTGTGGGCTTGCAGTCCTAGTCACAGCTGGAGTTACGCTGGCTGTGGCAGTCACAGTCTGCCAGTCTTGGAGAGCGCTGGATCTTAGATGCTTGAATCACAGCCAACACAGAAGCTTGGCTGGGCTATTGTGGACTGGAAAGGATACCTGCCAGGTGGTTCCTACACCTGTTGGAGGGAGGGGCTCCCCCTCCAGGCCAAGGCTGCGTATCACACCGATACTCCTGGGTCCTGTTCACCTTAACTATTAGCCATCCGAGCATATAACCAGGGATGACTGAACTCATAGAGGATGCCAGCCCTGTCGTGCTGGGTCACTGGTTTCAACCTGTGGGTCATGATCCCTTTGGGAGATTTAACAACTTTTTCACAGGGGTCACCCAAGACCATCAGGAAACACAAGATAATTACATTAAGATTCATAACAGTGGAAAAATTATAGTTATGAAGTGGCAACTTTTATAGTTGGGGGTCACCACAACGTAAGGAAATTATTAAAAGGTGGCAGCATTAGGGAGCTTAAGAACCCTTGTGTTGGTCCCCTGTGGCCAGCTCCCTGTCTGACACACAGACTTCTTGGTAAAGTGATATCCAGCAGCGCACCCTGCTGTCTTCTCTTTGTGGAATCTTGACGCATCCTTCTCAGGGTTCCCCAAATAGGTTCCGCCTCATTTGTGACACACCTAGTATAGGAAGAGAGCACAGTCACATGACACTTTAACATCAGGCCGTGGTGTCTTTATGTTTAACTTTCTGTTTTGAGAGTGTCAAACACAGGTACCGTATTTACATTATGTCCATCCCTCCCTCTCCCTTCCAACTCCTGCTGTACCCTGACATCTCCCTCTCAGCTCTATGACATGGTCCTCTTAATTGTTACTGTTTCACACATGCACACACACACGCACACACACGCACACACACATACACACTCACACACTCACAAATACAACCTGCTGAGTCTATTTAGTGTGGCTTCCATGTGTAATATTTAGGGTTGGTAGCCTGTCTGGGTGCATCTCTGGAGAAGACGGACTCCCGCCCCCTCCACTCTTGGCAGTCATCACTTCTCATCTAGCGGCTGGGCCTTGTGAGATTTTCCTCACCCCCGTTGGTGTGTCAGCTGGTGTTGCCTTGTGTAGGTCTCAGTCGGGTAGCCGTATTGTTGACATGACAGCTCTCCTGTCATATACAGAAGACACCTCCTCTGCAGATGTCTAATGATCCTCACAATCTGTTTGTCCCCTCTTTCAAGAATGTTCCCTGAGTATCAGGTGCAGGGGTTGTGTTGTAGATGTACCAGCCGAGGGTGGGCACCCCACAGTCAGCTGGTCTCTGTGTTTTGACCAGTTGTGGTTTTCTGCAGGGGTCTCTGCTGCAAAAAGAAGCTCCTTAGAAAACAGGTGAGAGCTACGCTTACCTGTGGGTGCCCGGGAATTTAGAGTAGACTCGGGTCGTTAGACTGGCTTAAGGATCTGGCGGGGTAGTGGAGAGGTCATTAACCCGTCACTTTCCCTACCGTGACGGTAGTGGAAGCAGCTAGACCCAGGTCAGATGACCCTTCGGTAAACTAACTGGGCACCTGCCTCAATGTGTCTGCCCTGCTGATGAGTGGGTCAGTGGGTGCCCTTGTGTGTGATGAGGTGGCCCGGTTCCCAACCCCAGGTTCCAGGGACCAAATGGGGCATTCTCAACCCTGCCCCAAACTGGAGCAGAGGAATCACCCTTGTCCATCAAAATGACAAGGGATGGTTCTGGGTCCTGTGGAAATCTCCCAGTCAGAGAGGCAGCTTGGAGCCTGTCTGTAGGGCCACAGCACTCTTGGGCCAGAACACGGGAGGCTCCAGACCCGAGGTCAGGCTGAGCCTCAGCCACCACGAGGGCAGATTTTATCCAACCACCCATGCTGGCAGAGCACTCAGCGCCAGCTCTTAAAAGCAGCGTGGTGTGCATCAGAGCCTGGCAGAGGATGCAGCAGAGTGTTTGGGGGCCTCCAGAAGACATGACAAGTTTTGATAACACAGACATGTCTGAAAATCAGGCGAGCATCTTCCTGGCAGGGAGGGTGATTTCCTGCTAATGAGCTGTGAGAGGCTGGGAAGAAGCTATCCAGGAGGAACTTGGCCCGCTCCTTCCTGGGGGAGCAGCCTGCAGTTGAAGCCTGCCCGGCCTTCCCATCTCAGATTCCCCCCTGCACCTCCCACCCCCGCCACTGCTCCCCCACCCGCCACCCTCCAGAGAGCCTTAGCTACCTCTCAGGTCTGCTAAGAGGTGGGACTAATAATGTCTGGAGTGAGTCTCTCTCTGGGTCAGGACCAGAAGTGAGCCTGGGTTCCTCTCCCCTCTCAGGAGCTACCTCAGTCTTGGCTGACCCCCTGCTTTCAGGGAGCATGATCAGTCCTGTTTAGCAGCCCAAGGCTCACAGAGACCCAGACCAGAAATCTCAGTGATGAATATGCACGGGCCTCCATTTTGCCCTCCCCACAAGGCACCTCTTGTACAAGGGGTCCTCTTGAGGTGTCGGAGGCCAGGACCGTAGTGGGCATATGTGTTTAAGATCAGGCTAGCTGCTATAACAGGTAAGCCCAGAACTCGCAGAACATTGAGACAACAGCTGTTTATCAGCCCTCACTGATATGAAGGCAAGCTGATGGAGGAGGGTTGTCTCCGCTGCTACGCACTGACTCTTAGGGGCTCGGGGTGTTGGAAGCACACTGCTGATTCCCACGGTCACCTGGCTTTGGAGAATTTTATGGGCCAGGCCTCCTGGTGGCATGTGGGACTCAGGCCCCTGTTCTCTTGAGCCGAGCAGTCCCAGGTCCCACTGAACTGCAGACGGAAGCACGGGTCCTGCCCACGCAGCAGAGAACACTCTTCCGCAACATCGAGGGACCCGGGTGAACGTGCTTCGTGTCTGTGAGCAGCACGCAGTACGGTAGAGAGCTGCGAGGGGACATGCCGTGTGGTTCTGGATCCTGCAAAGAGCCTGAAGCCACATTGTCCACCGTCTCTGTAACCCCTCGCAGTGCCCCTGGTCCTCTCCTAGTCCTAATGGCAGTCAGCAGCTCCACCCCAAGACATGCCTCCGCATTGCAACCTTGCCTTTACCTCAGGCTCTGAGACCCTCAGCCTGGCCCGTGTCCAGAGACCTCCAGTCTCCTCCTCACACACACTCTCTAAGTGATCACCTCCAGTGCCCTCCTCACACACTCTCTAAGTGATCACCTCGTCTCCTGACACACACTCTCTAAGTGATCACCTCCTGTCTCCTGACACACACTCTCTAAGTGATCACCTCCTGTCTCCTCACACACACTCTCTAAGTGATCACCTCGTCTCCTGACACACACTCTCTAAGTGATCACCTCCAGTCTCCTCACACACACTCTCTAAGTGATCACCTCCAGTGCCCTCCTCACACACTCTCTAAGTGATCACCTCGTCTCCTGACACACACTCTCTAAGTGATCACCTCCTGTCTCCTGACACACACTCTCTAAGTGATCACCTCCAGTCTCCTCACACACACTCTCTAAGTGATCACCTCCTGTCTCCTCACACACACTCTCTAAGTGATCACCTCCTGTCTCCTGACACACACTCTCTAAGTGATCACCTCCAGTCCCCTCACACACTCTAAGTGATCACCTCCTGTCTCCTCCTCACACACTCTCTAAGTAATCACCTCCTGTCTCCTCACACACACTCTCTAAGTGATCACCTCCTGTCTCCTCACACACACTCTCTAAGTGATCACCTCGTCTCCTGACACACACTCTCTAAGTGATCACCTCCTGTCTCCTGACACACACTCTCTAAGTGATCACCTCCAGTCCCCTCACACACACTCTCTAAGTGATCACCTCCAGTGCCCTCCTCACACACTCTCTAAGTGATCACCTCGTCTCCTGACACACACTCTCTAAGTGATCACCTCCTGTCTCCTCAAACACACTCTCTAAGTGATCACCTCCAGTCTCCTCACACACACTCTCTAAGTGATCACCTCCTGTCTCCTCACACACACACTCTCTAAGTGATCACCTCCAGTCCCCTCACACACACTCTCTAAGTGATTACCTCCAGTGCCCTCCTCACACACTCTCTAAGTGATCACCTCCTGTCTCCTGACACACTCTCTAAGTGATCACCTCCTGTCTCCTGACACACACTCTCTAAGTGATCACCTCCAGTCCCCTCACACACACTCTCTAAGTGATCACCTCCTGTCTCCTCCTCACACACTCTCTAAGTGATCACCTCCTGTCTCCTCACACACTCTCTAAGTGATCACTTCCAGTCCCCTCACACACACTCTCTAAGTGATCACCTCCTGTCTCCTCCTCACACACTCTCTAAGTGATCACCTCCAGTCCCCTCACACATACTCTCTAAGTGATCACCTCCTGTCTCCTGACACACACTCTCTAAGTGATCACCTCCAGTCCCCTCACACACTCTCTAAGTGATCACCTCCTGTCTCCTCACACACACTCTCTAAGTGATCACCCCCAGTGCCCTCCTCACACACACTCTCTAAGTGATCACCTCCTGTCTCCTCACACACACTCTCTACGTGATCACCTCCTGTCTCCTCACACACACTCTCTACGTGATCACCTCCTGTCTCCTCACACACACTCTCTAAGTGATCACCTCCAGTGCCCTCCTCACACACACTCTCTAAGTGATCACCTCCAGTGCCCTCCTCACACACACTCTCTACGTGATCACCTCCTGTCTCCTCACACACTCTCTAAGTGATCACCTCCAGTGCCCTCCTCACACACTCTCTAAGTGATCACCTCCTGTCTCCTCACACACACTCTCTAAGTGATCACCTCCTGTCTCCTCCTCACAAACACTCTCTAAGTGATCACCTCCTGTCTCCTCCTCACACACTCTCTAAGTGATCACCTCCAGTGCCCTCCTCACACACTCTCTAAGTGATCACCTCCAGTGCCCTCCTCACACACTCTCTAAGTGATCACCTCCTGTCTCCTCACACACACTCTCTAAGTGATCACCTCCTGTCTCCTCACACACACTCTCTAAGTGATCACCTCCAGTGCCCTCCTCACACACTCTCTAAGTGATCACCTGCAGTCTCCTCACACACACTCTCTCTAAGTGATCACCTCCAGTGCCCTCACACACACTCTCTAAGTGATCACCTCCTGTCTCCTGACACACTCTCTAAGTGATCACCTCCAGTGCCCTCCTCACACACTCTCTCTAAGTGATCACCTCCTGTCTCCTCCTCACACACACTCTCTAAGTGATCACCTCCTGTCTCCTCACACACACTCTCTAAGTGATCACCTCCAGTCTCCTCCTCACACACACTCTCTAAGTGATCACCTCCTGTCTCCTCACACACACTCTCTAAGTGATCACCTCCTGTCTCCTCACACACACTCTCTAAGTGATCACCTCCTGTCTCCTCACACACACTCTCTAAGTGATCACCTCCTGTCTCCTCCTCACACACACTCTCTAAGTGATCACCTCCAGTCTCCTCCTCACACACACTCTCTAAGTGATCACCTCCTGTCTCCTCACACACACTCTCTAAGTGATCACCTCCTGTCTCCTCACACACACTCTCTAAGTGATCACCTCCTGTCTCCTCACACACACTCTCTAACTGATCACCTCCTGTCTCCTCACACACACTCTCTAAGTGATCACCTCCAGTCTCCTCACACACACTCTCTAAGTGATCACCTCCTGTCTCCTCACACACACTCTCTAAGTGATCACCTCCTGTCTCCTCACACACACTCTCTAAGTGATCACCTCCAGTCTCCTCACACACTCTCTAAGTGATCACCTCCAGTCCCCTCACACACACTCTCTAAGTGATCACCTCCAGTCTCCCCCTCACACACACTCTCTAAGTGATCACCTCCTGTCTCCTCCTCACACACACTCTCTAAGTGATCACCTCCTGTCTCCTGACACACACTCTCTAAGTGATCACCTCCTGTCTCCTCACACACACTCTCTAAGTGATCACCTCCAGTCTCCTCACACACACTCTCTAAGTGATCACCTCCTGTCTCCTCACACACACTCTCTAAGTGATCACCTCCTGTCTCCTGACACACACTCTCTAAGTGATCACCTCTTGTCTCCTCACACACACTCTCTAAGTGATCACCTCCTGTCTCCTCACACACACTCTCTAAGTGATCACCTCCAGTCCCCTCGCACACACTCTCTAAGTGATCACCTCCTGTCTCCTCCTCACACACACTCTCTAAGTGATCACCTCCTGTCTCCTCACACACACTCTCTAAGTGATCACCTCCTGTCTCCTCACACACACTCTCTAAGTGATCACCTCCTGTCTCCTGACACACACTCTCTAAGTGATCACCTCCTGTCTCCTCCTCACACACACTCTCTAAGTGATCACCTCCTGTCTCCTCACACACACTCTCTAAGTGATCACCTCCTGTCTCCTCACACACACTCTCTAAGTGATCACCTCCTGTCCCCTCACACACACACTCTCTAAGTGATCACCTCCTGTCTCCTCCTCACACACACTCTCTAAGTGATCACCTCCTGTCTCCTCACACACACTCTCTAAGTGATCACCTCCAGTCTCCTCACACACACTCTCTAAGTGATCACCTCCTGTCTCCTCACACACACTCTCTAAGTGATCACCTCCTGTCTCCTCACACACACTCTCTAAGTGATCACCTCCTGTCTCCTAACACACTCTCTAAGTGATCACCTCCTGTCTCCTCACACACACTCTCTAAGTGATCACCTCCTGTCTCCTCACACACACTCTCTAAGTGATTACCTCCAGTGCCCTCCTCACACACACTCTAAGTGATCACCTCCTGTCTCCTCACACACACTCTCTAAGTGATCACCTCCTGTCTCCTCACACACACTCTCTCTAAGTGATCACCTCCTGTCTCCTCACACACACTCTCTAAGTGATCACCTCCTGTCTCCCCCTCACACACTCTCTAAGTGATCACCTCCAGTCCCCTCACACACACTCTCTAAGTGATCACCTCCTGTCTCCTCACACACACTCTCTAAGTGATCACCTCCTGTCTCCTCACACACACTCTCTAAGTGATCACCTCCTGTCTCCTGACACACACTCTCTAAGTGATCACCTCCAGTCCCCTCACACACACTCTAAGTGATCACCTCCTGTCTCCTCACACACTCTCTAAGTGATCACCTCCTGTCTCCTCACACACTCTCTAAGTGATCACCGCAGGACCTTTGCACATGCTGGAGTCTGCCTGGGATGGCCGTCCTCCACCTTGCCACTCGCAGTTGTCTTCTTCATCCATGCCCAGGGTCATCTCAGGCTTCCTGTCTCGATGGACTGCTCAGCCTGGCATGTGTCAATGGCTGCCTGGGTATCAGGTGCTGTCACAGCTGCTGTCCCGGAGTAAACTCCTTTACTGCCTAACCCACCTCACAGAGGAGTGGAGGCCCCGGGGAATGCAGGAATAAGTTCCTAGAGTAGACCAGGGCCAAAGTCCCAGACTGAGGCAGAGTCCTGACTGTGGAGTAAGTGTCTGTCCCATCTGTCCTCACCAGCTATCCCACTATTCCTTTCCTAGACCTCACTACTGTCTTCCCGAGCAAGCAGCTGTGGGGCGGGCTCAGGCTCCAGACACCATGGACCCTCTCCCTCCAGGGCTCACTGTCTCCACCACCTCAGTCTGCGCAGTGATCATCTCTCAAATCCTTCACCCCCTGAAACACAGACCAGACTAGAAACACCACAGATCACGTCTGATGGTTTTTGCAAGTTACCCGGGAGCATTCAGAGATGATCTGGGGGGCAGCGCCCTCCTTCTGTGTACTTGGCTATGTCCAATGGTGTCTTAATGACTTGAGCCAAGCCTTTCACTGACTGGCAAACACAGACTACCATATATTTCTAAAACTCTGCTGCCGAATCAGATCTGTGTCCTTTCCTCCATCGCCCGCACTGCCAGCACTCAGGAGTCAGAAGCAGGTCAATCTCTGAGTTCAAGGCCAGCCAGGGATACATAGTGAGACCATCTCAGAGAGGGGAAATGGAGAGGGAGAGGGTGCGTTTGGTTTCTATCAGAATCTTGAACACAGAGTCCACCACCAGACTGACCCTCGCTGCAGGAACAGTTGATACACAATGAGGATGGGAATGTCAGTAAATATTCTCATCTCATTACCTGGTCACCTGATTCATCCTGCGAAACAGGACTCTGGTTCCCACTGAAGCAAATGGTCGTCTTAGGTGGTGACAACGTGTGTTCCTTTAAGGGTACACAGGCCACAGTGCAAGCCCATGGCAGTGACTGCCAGTCAGTCACCTTTGGTTTCTTAGAAAAGGCAGTGGTAATGGGTTAAATCTCTCTCTCTCTCTCTCTCTCTCTCTCTCTCTCTCTCTCTCTCTCTCTCTAGATATGTATATATACATATATATGCTTCTAGGAAAACAAAATTAACTTGACTCTAGGGCTGAGCAGCTGTGTGACCACGGTCAAACGACTTAACCTGCCAGGGCCAGCAGTGAGCCTGAATCCATCTGTGGACCAGCCGTACCCACTTGGGATGTACAGGTGGGGAACCATCTGCAGAATCTTGCAGAATAGGAAGCTGGAGGCCCAGGGTCCTTTGGGGGAAGCCCCCCCCCCACAAGCCCAATCCCACCTGCTCACAGCAAACCCAAGCTCGTGCTGGTGCCTGGACGGCTTTCTGGGTGCCGAGGGCCTCTGGGCTGGGTGGGGGCTGGGGAGACTCATAGACGCAACAAGAGCCCGGAAGCCTACTCCGCTTCACAGCGTGCATAGAGCGACCTCCCTGAAACGAGAGGGAGAGTGTCCAGGCTACCCCAGCTAGGGCGATTCTCAACAGTCACACCCCGAGTTATCTGTCACACTCGGCACTGGCAGTGCGGGCGATGGAGGAAAGGACACAGATCTGATTCGGCAGCAGAGTTTTAGAAATATATGGTAGTCTGTGTTTGCCAGTCAGTGAAAGGCTTGGCTCAAGTCATTAAGACACCATTGGACATAGCCAAGTACACAGAAGGAGGGCGCTGCCCCCCAGATCATCTCTGAATGCTCCCGGGTAACTTGCAAAAACCATCAGACGTGATCTGTGGTGTTTCTAGTCTGGTCTGTGTTTCAGGGGGTGAAGGATTTGAGAGATGATCACTGCGCAGACTGAGGTGGTGGAGACAGTGAGCCCTGGAGGGAGAGGGTCCATGGTGTCTGGAGCCTGAGCCCGCCCCACAGCTGCTTGCTCGGGAAGACAGTAGTGAGGTCTAGGAAAGGAATAGTGGGATAGCTGGTGAGGACAGATGGGACAGACACTTACTCCACAGTCAGGACTCTGCCTCAGTCTGGGACTTTGGCCCTGGTCTACTCTAGGAACTTATTCCTGCATTCCCCGGGGCCTCCACTCCTCTGTGAGGTGGGTTAGGCAGTAAAGGAGTTTACTCCGGGACAGCGGCTGTGACAGCACCTGATACCCAGGCAGCCATTGACACATGCCAGGCTGAGCAGTCCATCGAGACAGGAAGCCTGAGATGACCCTGGGCACGCTCTTGCAGGACCTTTGTGCTTGGGCCTCCTTCCCTCTCTTCCCACACCACTCCTGCGCCAGGCCCCAGCACGCTGACAATAGACTTGGGCTGAGTGGATGAATCTTGAGCAAGTGACTTAATCCGCTAAGCCCTGATCCTCATCTGTGAGAGGATAGCATTACGAAAGCTGTCACGAGGCTTAAGAGAGGTGTGTGGCACTTCAGCGCCTGGCTCGTGAGCATGGAGGGTGCCAGCTCTGGTGAGGTCATGGGCGTCTGTCTGTCAGGCTTCACACCCCAGGGACATGCATTTCCTGGGGCATCAACCCCAGACCAGGATCTGAGGGCATCCCATAGCTGAGTTCTCCTACTGTCATCCCTTAGCCGGAGGCAGAAGAGCACCAGAGAGAGAGGGGACCAAACTCACCCACTGACCAGGACCCAGGACTGAGATATCCAGCCCACTGCTATGATACCTGCATCCTTTTGCACTGTGAACAGAGGCCCCAGGAACTCCTATCTCCCAGGTCCCACCTGCAACACTGTTGCATCGGAATTTATGTTCCTAAGATGTAGGAGACACCTTAGAACCCTAGCAAAGAGCATCTCAGGCACAGAGACTGTGCTAGTGACTGTCCCCAGGGGACCCAGGACACAGAGCATCACTTGCAGAGAGGGCAACAGGACTGGGCAGGGGCTTCGAGGACTGGACTGCAGCATTGCTCAGTGCATCAGGAGTTTGATCCTGTAAAACAGGAGGAATGGAGCTTTTAAACAGGCCAGTGGCATGGGCAGGTCAGACTGAGTAAACAGCCCTGTGGTACTCAGAGCATTCTGGATTCCCGGAATAGTTCCTAATAATGTTTTTCCTCACAGAGGCTCCAAGAAGCCTTTGCCTGGAAACAGCCACTAAATGCAATTTGAGTGACCCAGGAAACAGCATCATAAACATTCCAGGAAAAAGAAAACAAAACAACAACAAAAACCCTAGACTACATAGTAATGGAAAGGTTCCTGGCTGGGAGGCATGTGCCTGTAATCTCAACACACAGGAAGCCAAGACAGGAGCCCATGGCTTGAGGCTAGCCTGGCCTCCCTAAGGAAAGAAACAGGAGGTTTCTGTGCCCCTGGATGGCTTCGTCCTACGAGACAGTGGTTTTCGACAGTATGCTTGTGACAAGGTCGGGGGTGGGGGTGGGGCTTGTGCCCTTTAACAAGTCTTCCTAGAAACGCTTGCAGTAGGACTTTCCAGGCACCTTTGCTGCCCCCGAACTTCGTGCCCAGAGTAGTTATTTGGTGAGGCTGTCCGATTAGACAGGTCAGGAATTCCCAGAAGGCTCAGCATGGCGTGACTTTTCTGTATCCGGTGTGCAGGCGCTCAGCTGGGAGGCTTGGGGGTGGGGCTTTCCATGGGATCCATGCCAGACCTCTGAAGAGACTGTCAGTTTATGAGACTGTCAGGATAAATGGGTATGGGCTCTCCCATAATATGGCAAGGTCCCTCACAGAGGCAGGAGGGAGAGCTGCGGGTCAGTTTCTGCCTCCCATGCCTTAGCCCATTGGTCCAGTCATTACCTGTCCTGCCCAGATGTTGGGGGAGAGCCATGGGAGGAGTGCCAGCATCCAGAAAGCCTCGTTCCCATGGGTGGGCAGTGCCTCTGCCTCAATCTATAAAATTACAGCCTGCCACACACAGCCACCCCACTCCCTGTGGCAGCCAAGAAAAGACGTACATGTTGTTTCACTTCAGATCAAGAGAAGTCTCTGCGGATTGTATCATTAAATTAAACGCAGCCATTAGCGTGTGGCTCTGGGGAGACGCAGTAATAGGCTATGCCTTGGGTCATTTTTTTCCTCCTAAATGTTCTTCCCGGAGCTGGAGTCGCCCAGCCTGACCCATTTCTCTCTGTTAATATAACATCACATAAAAAAATCATTATTATACGGCACGGTTGGTAGACGCATGGCAGCGCTGGGGGGAAGGTGTTGGGGCCTGGGGCTCTCACGCTGCCTGCTCTCAACAGGAAGCTCTGTGCAAGGTGGGGTGCACACCTGTGGAGGCCGGAGAATGACCCTGGGTGTCGGTCTGCTTCAGGCCCTGCCCACCTTGATCTTGGAGACATGGCCTCTCATTGGCCTGGAGCTGATTGATTAGGCTGGACTGACTGTCCACTGAGCCCCAGGGATCCTCCTGTTTCCATTATTCCACAAGGCTGCCAGGGGCTTTTTGTTTTGTTTTGTTTTGTTTTTTAGACAGGGTCTCACTGTGTATCCCTGGCTGTCCTAGAGCTCACCCTGTAGACCAGGCTGACTTTGAACTCACAGAGATCCATCTGCATCTGCCTCCGAGATGCTTGGGACAAAGCTGTATGCCACCACACCCAGAAGGAATAAAGGTTAGCCCTAACCCTAAAAGTCTCCCCAGCACAGGGATTGTAAAAGCATGCCACCTGAGGCTTTTTTATTATTACATTTATGTATTTATTTAGTGTGCATATGTGTGTGGAGGTCAAAGGGCAACTTACAGGCGTCAGTTCTCTCTTCTACCAGGTAGATACTGAAGACCAAACTCAGGTTACAGGTTTGGTGGCAAGCGCCTTTACCCACAGGGCCATCTTGCCAGCCCCATACCTGACTTTTCTCTTGAGTTCCATGAATGTAACTCAGGTTATGCTGGAATTGGGATGTGATTCCAGGAATGACATACACACATACCCTCATTCCTGCTTGTGTGCTAACACTTTCTAGCCTGAGCTACCCTCCAGGCTGTGACTCGGTTCCCTCCGGCCTTGTTGAGGACAGACAGGGTGGGGTGGGGAAGTGGGATAGACAGGGGAGAAACCTAGGGGCAGGTGGGAAGCCCTTGGGTTATGCTGCAGAATGGGGCTTCCCAGGAAGGAGCAGAGACTGGGTGTGGGGGAGGGAGCACAGAGGCTGAGGGTCCATTTGGAAAGAGCAGGAAGCTTCCGGAGTGTTAATAGGAGATAGTGCCTGCAATCTACAGTGACATCAGGGTCAAGGGCCTGGCAGGAAATTTAAATCTGGGGGTCCCCAACATGTGGACAGGAACAGGCCCAGACCGCATCTCAAACAGTCCAGGGTGTGGAGCTGGCAGGCAGTGAGGAGCCAGGAACGGGGACTGGGAATCTGTCTCTATAGGGAGAAGCAAGAGGAAAAATCATGTCCCGTGTGTGCCCCATGCCATGCCCCCATCCAAGCCCAAGATGGAGCCAGCAGTGGCCATAGGAACATCTGTGACTTCCTGTCTCCTGCCTTCGCACAGCAGCTGTTTCTTGGGCATGGGAACAGCTCCATGCAGACCAGGGTTCCAACTATTGTGAAGGGACAGACATGGATGGTTCCCAGGTGTGCCAGGGAAGGCTTCTGGGAGAAGGTAGCAGCAGGCGTGACTTCATACACACCAGGGAGTGGGCGTCAGACGATGCCCAGGGCCAGCAAGGCGGACACCAGACTGCCACAGGGAGAGGGGAACAGTTGTTAGAGGGGCTACAAACTTAGAGGCGTATGAGGAGGCCACAGGAATGGCTGGTGGCCCTATGAGCAGGACTCTGCCCTGCTCGGGATGCTTGGAAACAAAACTACAAGGTTAAGGGGAAGAGGGACAAGAGAAACAGAGGAACCTTTGACCCTTGGCATTCATCAGGTGGTCAGTGGGAAAGCCCTACAACGCATGGAGGGGGTGTGGCCTAAGAGAGTGCTGTGGGCGTGCTCTGAGTGGGAACAGGTTCACTAAGCAAGGGCAGGTGAACTTATGGCAGGTGGGTCATGTGCAGGGACCTTCAATGGCTCCCCAGTGTCCCACTCGGGGGTTTCCCCTTAATCCACAGATAACCTCGATGCCGGCTGGCTTGTGCTGGTTTGAGCCAGTTCTTCTGCTTCCTGGACCTTTGTTCTTTCTAACACATTTCGATGTCTCCTGCTCTGAGAGATTGTCCTTTGTGAAAAGTAGAGCTTAGAGAGGAAGCTGGGAGAGTAAAGCAGGCCAGAGCCCACCATGGCTGCAGCCCCAGGAAAGGTCCTGGCTGCTGCTTTGGCGTCTTTACTGGGTGTCTGTTTTCTGTGGAAACCATCCAGGTGCCATATAGAGTTGAACTGGGGATAGGGCCTTCTCTGTCATCCAACCTGGGCTCCAGAGTAACCCTGAGCCTGAAGCGAAGGTTCTCCTTAAGTGCCTTGCTGGACCCCAGCCCAGCCAGGTGCAGGGTGGGGGTGGGGTAGAAACTAGCCAAGCCAAGCAGCCAGAGCCTCAAGCAGGCCCTCACCAGCAAACTCAGCCGATTTCTCAGCTGTCCACTTCAGACATCTTGAGGTATCATGGGGACAGCTGGTCATGAGGAGCCCCAGTTGTCCTCCCTGTTGGGCCCCAAGAGACAGAGGGCTATTGAGGTGATGACAGGTGACCCAGGGCAGGGTTCTGAAATGAGAGACTGCTTGCAGTGCCCTGGAGGGAGAGACTCAGCTTCCTCCTGGCCCAGGCTCGTACCTGACTGCCAGATGGGTGAGCACTTAGGTCCCTTTGTCCAGAGTTGAGAGGTCACATTGGTGGGGGAATCTCATCTTCCCTGAGCTGGCTTAGTCCTTGATGGAGCCTCATCTGTGAGATGAAAAGGTGACCCAGCAGGATCTCAGAGTCCTCCAGGCCCTTGAAATACCAGCTTTGCAACCTGCATGGGACTCATTAGACAGGGCCCCAGGTCGTGAGGCCCTGCAGGGTGGGGTCCTGGGCTCCAGACCAGTAACCCAAGGAGCATAAGCATCTCCGGGGGATAAAGTCTTTGCGCTGGAGGCTTGCTGGCCCCAGAGAGGAGGCAGCTAGAGGGGCCACCTAGAGAGGAGGCAGCTAGGAGAGGAAAGCCTGCCTGGCCTTGCGGTTGTGGGAGGGACTGGCATGCCACAAGCTCATGTCAGCCCTGGACTAAGCACCCATCCCGTGGCCATCCCCTCCTCTGCGGCCAGCCCTTCCGTCTGGTAAAACGTCCTTAGCTTCTGGCCCTGTCTTTGCCCCGCTTCTCCCTTGCCCTCCCTCTCTCTGGTTCTTTTCCAGGCTGTGCCCTTTGTCACACCGTGTGCACCCTCAACACAAGTGAGCAGTTAGGGACACACAGGCCAGGGAACCCTGAATGTGAGACACCGAAGCCAGGCCAGACTCAGCGGGTCCTGCTCAAGAAGGCAGAGCCTGTGACTCCTGACCCCCCTGAGCCTCTTCAGGGGCACGGCAGAGGCAGCCATTCTTCTGAGGATTGTGCTATGGGCTCTCTGCATCCCTTGGCTTCACATGAGTGGATTCAGCCAAACACAAGAGGGAAATATTTGGGAGGAAAGTATACTAAACATGATCTTATTCTTGTCTCTAGCCCCTAATAATGTGGTGTGACAGGCACTTATCTGAGACTAAGTTTCCTAACTCATGTGAAATGAAATAGAGTGCACCGGAGAATTGCCTAGGTCATATCCAAATCAATGCCATTTCTAGATGGGACCGGAACATCTGCAAATTGGGACATCCAAGGACAGTCTGGGTACCAGTCTCCCTAGAAGAATTTAGGGGTGAAAGTGTTCTGGGCCCTAAAAGACATTGCTGATGTAAGATATTGATGAAAGTAAGCCTTCTCCTCCTCCTCCTCCAGAAAGCCCTCCGGGTGGCGCCAAACTCACCCTTCCCTCCCTCTTCCCCCAGTCCTCTCCATTCTGGGCTCTGACAGTACGCTTCCAGCTGAGGCTTCCTCAGGCCTCTCCTGCCTCCCTCAGAGTGAGGATGGCAGGGACAAGTGATCTCAGTGTTTACTCCCAGTGTCGTGGTGACGGCTCTTTGTGAGCCCCTTCCCCAGAACAAGAGAGAGCATGAGGGCTTTTGGGTTGCACGTTTGTCTAGGTTCTTTGTCTAAACTGTTTCCCGTTTTCTTTCTAATGGAATAAATCTCCAGCAATAAAAATAACTCAGAAGAAATAAACAGCATTTCTGCCCCAGCATCCAGAGATAAGCTCTGACTGGCAGTCTCCAGCTTGGAGCCCCCTTTTCACTTTCCAATAAAGCGAGTCTGCCATGCTGCTTTTGGAGTTTGGTTTTGTTGGCTTTGTATGAGAAAGAGGATATGTATGTGCATGTGTCTGTAGAGCCCAGAGGACAACCTCAACTGTCTCTTTTCAAGTAGTCTTAGATCTTATGACACCGGGTCTCACGGGCCTGGGACTCACCAAGAAGGCTAGGCTGGCTGGCTGTGGGGCTCCAGGGATCAGCTGTGTCCGCTCTCCCAGTGCTGGGATTACAGGCGTAGCCACCACCTCACTAACCAAGACATCCTCACCACCTGCTCTGTTTTTACCCTTTAATAATTTTAATTACTGTGTGAGAACTTTATATGTGCCGATAATGTTTGATCAAACCCATCCCTTCCTCCCCTTCTCCAACTCCTCTCCTGTCTTCTCCACCACTCTTCCTTCTCAACTTCACGTTCCTTTTAAAACCCTCTGAGTCCGCTTAGCATTGTCAGTATTTGCCCGGGTGTAGGGCCTTCTACTGGATCATGTGTCATGTATGAGCTGCTTTTTTGTCACGGTGATAAAATAACACAACCAAAAGTAACACAGGGAAGTTTCCTTAAGGTTATGGTTCCATATACAGAGTGCATAGTGGCCTAGGAGGCGGGACAGCAAACGGCCAGAGCTGGAAAATGAGCGATCACATCTCAACTGCATACAGGAAGCAGGGAGTGAGAGCAGGAAGTAAAACAAGGCTGTAAACCCTCAAAGTTCACCCCTAATAATATACGTCCTCCATCAAGGCTGTCTGTGCCTTCTAAAGGTCCCATAACCTCCCTCTATAAACAGTGTTCACGCGAAGGAGCCTGTGACGGGACATCTCTCATTTAAACAATAGGTAGCCTCTTAGGGACGGCATCCCTGAAGAGAACCGACTCTCCTCCACCAACAGCCATCAGTCGCCCAGAGCTCCTCAGCTAGGGGTGTGACTTTATGCTGGGATTTTTCTGGCTTGATCTTGTGCAGTCCTTATGTAGGTGTCCCAGACCGAGGAGTGATCATGGTCTGGGAGGAGCCCAGCACCACCTCCACCTCCCTTCCCCAAGGAGACAGGATGATGGACCCATCCTTGCCCTCACTGATGGTACTAGAGTCCCCCTAGCTGGTGCCTTCGAGTTCTCCAAGCATTTGGGGACCCTGGGGAAAGGGTGATTTTTCTGGCTAAGGATGAAAAGGATAAAAATGGCCATAGGTCACACTTGCAATTTTCTGTGCCTACAGGCGGCCTCAGTGGGGCAACCATCATCGATTCTCTTGACACCCTCTACCTCATGGAGCTGAAGGAGGAGTTCCAAGAGGCCAAGGCCTGGGTGCAAGACAGCTTCCACCTGAACGTGGTGAGTCAGAGGCCGCGGGCAGATGAAGGACCTGGCGAGCCAGTGGCCATGGGGAGATGGTCAGTTTCCAGCTCCGCAGACAAACTTCTTGCCTAGGGCTACATAATAGAGCAGGCTTGTGGTGGGGATGTCTCCCAGCTGATGTCCTCTGGTGCCACAGGAGACAGCCAGGGCCACCCCCCCCATTGCTCATCTTGGGTGTGTTGCTCAGCAGGAGGTAGGAAAGGAAATGGCTTTGTTGGAGGAGGAGATGCTGAGGGCCTGAGAGCCCGGCTGGATAGCTGGGAAAGACCTTCCTCCTCCTTGGCCCTCAGTGTCCTCACTGAGAGACAGGAAGGATAACCAAGAGAGAGGCTGTATTTGGTGGCCCCATAAAGTCAACACAGATCCAAAGCCTCCTCATCACTGTTATAATTACTAGAATCATCGTGAGGCCTTTGGAGCTTCTGGTGCCTGTGAGGCCAGGCAAACATAGAGCCCTTTGCTCCTTTTCTGTTGTGGGGAGAGAGGCAGAGGGGCATCTTCCAGGACTCACCTGGTCCCCTGGGTAGCCCCCAGGTCCTCCAGGCAGAGGAGGGGCCAGCTCAGGGGACTAGAGAGCTACGGACACTCCGAGAGGCTGGGGCAGGCTGGAGTGTTTCCAGAAAGAAGAAAGGTGGGGACACCCCTTTAAGCCTTAGCTTTTTCATCTAGAGAGTGGGGTGACATCATAGAGAGCTATGAAGTGAGAAGAAACTGAACTGAGCTTTGCATACTCTTTGCTGGTGGAAAACTCCTCCCAGATTAACAGATACTGATGGCTGCTGTCAATAGCAAAGCTTGAGCCAGGCCTGGAATCCCAGCTGCTCTGAAGGCTGAGGCAGCCGGAGCACAAGTTCAAGACTAACCTGGGCCACTTAGTGAGACCCTGCCCTAAAATAAAGAAAAAAGGTTGGAAATATAACACATGTGCCTAAGGCCTCAATTAAATCCCCAGTGTTGCAAATAAAAATGAAAACTATGATGCAGAAAGCTGGCGAGGCGAGCACCTGGAAAGGAAGAGCCAGTAGACGCCTGTGTGAGACCCCGCTCAGCCACCTGTGAGAAGGCCTGCCCGGGAGCTGGTGACAGACCTGTTCTGTGAAGCAGGAAACCCAGGGGTGAAGGAGAGGTCTCTCTCAAGTCACAGAGCCATCCAGGCCCTGCCCTTGGCGTGATGCTGACACACCTGCTCTGCACAGTCGTGGAGAAGGGCAGTGTGAGCGGGCCCAGAGACTGATGGCTCTCACACAGGCTTCTGCCCACAGCCCCAGGAGGGGCCTCCCTCATTCCTGCTTCGCCTCGACTTGGGCTGAGCTTCTCTCCTGCAGCTGGGCACAGGTCCTGGAGCTCCTTGGAGCACAGCCAGGCATAACTGCTCCAGTGGCCTCCGGCAAGGCTGGGGAAGGAAGCCAAAGCTGGTGTTTATGTGGAACACTTAGATGCACAGTAGCAACTGCCAGGCAGGTGCCGGGCCCTCTCGACCTCTGCTATGAAAACCGAGCTGTGGCCTGGCCTGCTGCGGTCCCCAGAGCAGGACACAGGTGTGTGTTGAGGAGAGCAGTATGGCCCGTGTCCAGGGCCTAGATAGCTCGGGAGCTCACCCATGTCCTCGCCGTCCCCTCCCTGCCTTCTTACAGAGCGGAGAAGCATCTTTGTTTGAAGTGAACATCCGCTACATCGGAGGACTGCTCTCGGCATTCTACCTGACGGGAGAAGAGGTGAGTTGGTCCTTTGAGGCCCCAGGGCTGTCCAGGCTGCACGGGTCTTAGAAAAACTGTAGTTCTGCCTCTTCAGTGGCTTCATGGGGCAAAGTGGTCTGCCAGAGACTAGCCAGTAGCCTCCATGAGGACTCCACATTGCCCAGATCTATGGCCCAGGTGAGCACGCTTGGCCCCCACGGCAGCTGATGAATGTCTGAGAACAGAACCGTGTCCATGCCAACCAACACACTTGCCCCACACACTTGCCCCGCACCAGCAAACTGCTATGCCGCCATTCACAGGGTCAGCTCTTGAGACCCACAGAGCCAAGACCGCTGCTTCTCATTCCCAGGACCTTTGGCTTTGTTCTTGTTTTAGTGTGTGTGTGTTTTGCCTGCATGGATGTCTGTGTACCACATAGGTGTCTAGTGCCCACAAAAGCCAGGAAGCATTGGAGTCTATGAAACTGTACTTACGGCTGTGAGCGCCGTATGGGTGCTAGGAATTGAACCTGGGTCCTCTGGAAGAGCAGTCAGTGCTCTTAAAATCCGAGCTGCAGAACCCATTGATTTTGATACACTCCACAGCCAGCTCTCCCTTCCCTCCTCCTGTCCGGCAGAACTGTAGCCAGAGACTTGCCTGCACCCATTCCCAAGGGAGCCATGTACAATGGAGGCACCCTGCTGGCCATAGCCTGTAATTACAGGACTTTGAAGGTCAGGACGTGCCCAGGGTCACCTGCTAGCAGCCTTACACACCCTTCTTATCACTTTCTTTCCAGTCACAGGACAGTTATGATACCTCTTTAGACCAAAGAACCCTTGTGACATGGGACAGGAGGGAGAGAGTTTGGCCCAGGGCTGTCACCTCCAAAGGGCGTGTTCTCTCTGCCAGAGAGCTCCGAATTGCACTGAGCCTGGGAGAAACCGGAGCCTTCCTTCTCCCCTCATGAGCCCTCCTCATAGCACAGCCGGGTGGCTGGGTTGGCAGCATCCCCAGAATACAGGTCATCAGCCAGGCTGTTTCCTGGGATCCAGAGGGCCGCTCTGCCCAGCTCAGCCGCCACTTGGAACCAGGAGCTGAACAGGTAAAGCAGGCAAGCTACGGAGAAACCCTTCCTCCCCCCATCACTGTGGTCCAAGAAAGTCTTCCTCCCTCAGCTGTTATGGCGGAAGTCAAGAGCTTAGCGGTAGGAGGCCATCTCTATCTCCCCCGTCGCTTCAGGCCGCTCTCCATCAAACATAATCTCCTCAGTAGAGATTACTGCTTGTACCAATTTGTCCAAAAAAAAATTGTCGATGGGAGCCATCTGCTTCAAGCCACCCAGAGCTTGAATTTTCTTTGAAAATCCCAGGACAGGAAAATGACAGAGGGAGCAGAAAAAGGCAGAGTCATTCATGTGCTGGTGTGACTGGAGGGATGGCTGGATGCGGGAAGGGAAGGAGGAGGGGGGTGCTTGAGGACTGGCCACTCAGGGAGGAGCCACCCAGCCCTCCCTCGACCCTGAGAAGTCTGTAGTTCTGAGCCCTTAGCCCCTGCCTCGCTTTGACTTCCCGGGATGTGCGCCTGGCAGGGCGCTGTGGACCGGGGGCATCGTGACTTGAGAAACAGTTCGCAGGGCTCAAGGGGAAGCCCGAGCAGGCAGCACTGAGTCTGTCTGCACAGCCCCTGCCCAGAAGCGCAGCTGCAGCATACCTCTGCAGTCCCTGCTGTCCCCAGGCATGTCACTTTTCCAAATACCTGATTGTGAGGTCAGTGCAGGGCTCCGTGGGAGCCGCAAACGCCCATCAGCGCAGGAGGGCATCACCCACTTGCAGATGACGAGACAGACTTGCGAATCCACAAGGCACCGCACTAGGCCTCACTCCAGCCCTTAGGCCTTCCTGCCTCCGTCTCTGTTGCCTGCTGCCAGGGCTCAGTCACACTACGCTCACACACACACACAGTGGGCACCTGTTTGGGACTTCCCATTTCTGAACTTCCCACAAATGTGTCTGCCGCATTTGCTGGCTGCTACTTTCTTTGCTTGAGAGGAAGTGGCAGAAGGGGACCCTGCTGGTTGGTCACTCCTCCTGAGACTCGACTCCCATTAAGATGACCAGCATGGGACTAGAGAGATGGCTTAGTCGTTAAAGAGCATTGGATGCTCTTGAAGAGGACCTGGGTTCAATTCCCAGCACCCACATGGCAACTCACAAACCTCTGTAACTCCAGTCCCTGGGAACCTGGTGCCCTCTTCTGGCTTTCTTGAGCATTACACATATATGGTGTGCAAACATACATGCCGACTTAAACACCCACACATGTAAAACAATAAAATATGTTTTTAAAAAGTGACAGGCATAATCAGAGCTGTTCCCAGGGTGTTCGGATAACACTTCATAGTTTAGACGCATGCTCAGATGTTAGCTGCCTCTCTCTCTCTCTCGATTTCTACAAAAGCTCTGTGAAGCTGCCGTGGTCACACTGTGCAGGTGGGGAAACTGAGGCTCAGAGACCTTCAGGCTCAGCGAAGGTCACACAGTGTCATGGGAGTGGGCCCGTGACCCTGAAGAATGAAACTCACACCTGTTCCTCTCTGATTCTGGGACTGTGGCCACTGAAAATCTACATCACACCAGGTATCCTAGAGAACGCCACAGAGCTCTGCAGCCCTGAGCGAGCCACTCTGAAGCTCAGCTCTCTCAGCCTTAGCGGGGGCCTTCCCTGTGAGCTGCTACAGAGACTAGGGGTCTGCAAACACAGCCCCAACCCCCACTCCCTTTCAAGACGGCAGGTGGGCCCACATCCTTCTGTCCCCAGCAGGACACATATGCTTGTCCAGTCCCTCCCCGGGACCACTGGACCATCTGTGGCAGCTGCAGCAAGGCCTCCTTAGGGCTGTGCACAGGAGGGGCATGGCACTCTGCCACGGAAGATCCTGTCAGCTAGCTCGACCTCCTCAGGGTCTCAGGCAAGCATGCAGCTGCCTGGGCCCCATATCTGGGTGGGTTCCATTCACTGCCAGAAACCCTCTGGATGGGTAAAGAGATCCACAGCCTGCATGCAATCAAGCCCTTTCTGTCACTAAGCCAGTGGCTTCTGACCCAGCTGAGCACTGCAGCAGACTCACAGGGCGAACCCTGAAGCTCCAGCTGACAGGTGCCTTTGACTTGTAGACCAGCTCCCACGGCCTACTTCCAGGTCTCACTGACAGGACTCACAGGAGGCACTGGACAGTGTCCTCCTGCCTGACCGTGTAGCCAGCCCTGCTACTCCCTTTCTTCTTCCTTGGCAAGGCCTTGTACCCTCAGAGGCCTCAAACCCATTAGTCGCTCAGAGTTGGGAAGCCCCTAACAGCTACCTCATGGGACTTTTGTTTGTTTGTTTGCATTATATTGTGTGGTATGGTAGACCCAAGGCCTTGAGTACTAGGTATATGAGCTCCTTCTCCAAGGCCCTCATTTAGCAGATTTTTGTCACTGGTGGCTTTGTTAGGAGGGTCAGGAAACTGAGTCAGTAGAGCTACAGACTGGGGACTTGCATCTCATATCTTAAGTGACATTTATGATCCTCTCTAGGTATCCATGGTGATTGGGTCCAGGACCTCTATGGATCTCAAATTCCAGGAATGTTCAAGCCCTTACCTGAAATAGCTTGCTATTTGCAGAGAGCCTACATTCATCCTCTCAAAGTACTTAGGATGCCCAACAGCAGAGGCTGTGTCCTGCTCCCTCTCTAGGAATAAGAGTCCCTGTGCATGGTCAACACAGACATGCTTTTGATCCTTACCTACAGGGGGAAGCCCACACTGGCCTCAAATTCCTGGCTTCAATTGTTTCTCTTGCCTCAGTGTCAGGATTAGGGGTGGATCCCATCATGGTCAGTTTTTTTTTTTAATCTGTGTTGAATATGGAGTTCAACTATGTTATAGGTCTGTCCTCTGTGTGTGTGTGTGTATGTGTGTGTGTGGTGATGTTTGCCATGCATGCAAATGAATGTACACTAAATTGGGAGACCAGAGCCAGATGTCTCTTACTGAACTAGAAGCTTGCCATTAGGCTAAGCTGCCCAACCAGGGAGCACCACCTATCTCTGCCCCACCCAGTACTGGTGGTTCCAGGAGCCACAGCCTCAGCCAGTGGGTGCTGGGGGTCTGAACTCAGGTCCTCATGCTCGCAAAGTAAGCACCCTTACCCACCGAGCTATCTCCCCAGTCCTATGATAATATTACACAGGCTGAGCATGGTCAAAAATACCTTTAATCCCAGCACTCAGGAGGCAGAGGCAGGTGGATCTCTGAGTTCAAGGCCAGCCTGGTCTACAGAGTGAGTTCCAGGACAGCCAGGACTTTTACATAGAGGAACCCTGTCTCGAAAAACCTAAATAAATAAATAAAATTACATAAAAAGCACAGGTAAACCAAAAGAAGGAAATAAATATCATTCGTGGGTCAGCCCCTTTGAGAGGATAGCATTAATGTTTTGATGTATTTCCTTTTTTCATGCATCCATATGTAAACAAATTTTAAACTGAGTTGCACTAGTTTGCAACACTTTTCTACATCATAGATATATATACTTACTGTGCTCCTAACTATTCTACTACATCACTTCAGTGGCTACATGACATTACATCACATGGGAGCCAGAATGGTGGAACCAGTTCCCTGTCATTTGATGCACACAGTCTATTTTAGGCAATGCTGGAATAAACAACCATAATATAAAATCTTTCACAACACTCTCAATTATTTATGTCCTAAGAATGAATTGGGTTTATTTGGTTTTTTATATTACATTTGTTCATTTGTTTTGTGGGTGTGTTGCACACACACATGTGTCACAGCGTACATGTGTAGGTCAGAGGATAACTTCTGAGAGTGGGCTCTCTCTCTCCACCATGTGGGCCTTAGGGATCGAACTCAGGTCGTCAAGCTTGGCAGCAAGCGTCTTTACACACTGAGCTGTCTCGCTGGCTCTTTAGAAGAAACTGGTTAGGAGAGACACTGCTGAAACAGAAGGCCACACATCCTTCTGAGTTAACCTGGCATTTCACAGGAGCAATTTACAGGGCTCGAAGCCTCACTTGGGGACCCTGAGCTGGGACCTCATTATGTCTCCTTAGCTATCGTGTGGAGGGTTTAAAACAGCCCATTCACCCTTGCCCTTCATTCCCTGTCTGTAAATGGAAACAACTGAGTGGCCGCAGAGTACCAAAGAGAGGCCCTTTTCCTCTCGGGGAAGCTATCATCCAGAAAGGAGAAGTTTCTGGAATCTGGAGCGTAGTTTGGTCTGAGCTAGCTTAATGCTGTATATATGCTCTGTCCAAATAGACTGTTCCCCTCACTCTCGCTGTGCTAGTCAACTCTCTTATGGAACAAAATGCCTGAGATAATCGACTTTCAGAAGGATCATGTGATGGAAGAGATACCAGGAAACAGAGCCAGAGGGGGGTCCCAATGTCCCCATCAAGTTCCCCCCATGAGTGACCCACCTCCTTTCCCCTAGATTCTGGCTTTTAAAGGTTCCATCGTCTCCCAGTAGGAACAAGACTGGTGATCAAGCCTTCAACACATAGACCTCTGAGGACGCTCCAGGTCCAGGCTTTAACAGTCAGAATGTACCATCCCACAGCTCTGAAGGACAGTGCTGATGCTGATAGCCCGTCTTCTCAGTGGGGCCTGCCTCTGGACTTGGAAGTGATGTTGACTGCTTTCCTCTTGTCTTCCCAAGGTCACCTGACCACAGTGACAGTCCTTCATCCTCCTACCATCTGAGGAACAGCACTGGGCATCTTATGCACACAGAATTTGACAGGGAGAAATACCTGGTCTAAGGCTGCAAAGCCAGCAGTCTAGGAGCCTGGGCTTCCATCCAGGCTGTCTGGCTGCAGAACCTGACATCCTGCCTCTTCCTAATCCTGTCCCCAGCCCTGATTCCACTACTCGGACTCAGTGCCCTTTGACCTTTCTTGGCAGGTATTCCGAGTAAAGGCCATCAAGTTGGGTGAGAAACTGCTACCTGCCTTCAACACACCCACAGGCATCCCCAAGGGCATTGTGAACTTCAAAAGGTGAGGTGCCCCTTGTGACCCTGTGGCTGTGCTCCACCCCCGCTTGTGGGTCCTGGGTGGTGACCTGATGAAGAGTCCTAGGAACCATTGGCAGATAGAATGGAGTCCTAGGGAGTCACTTTTGGCTGACTTAAATTTTTACAGATGTGGGAGCTGAGGCACAAGAAAAGCCAAGTCCCTGTCTTGTGCATGGTGAGAACTGGCCTTGGCTAAGTACTGTCCTGGTATTGGTTACCAACTGTAGGGTTTGGGCCACCCAGGCCTGACCTTCCTCTGCAATAGCCCCCAGCACTGTTGACTCAGAGCCTCCAGAGTTGGCCCCAGCTCCTCCCTCCTGAGGCAGGGCTCAGCAGCCTGCAGGCAGAGCATTCTCCTCGTAAGCCGGTACTCAAGGAAGCTGCGGGGCTCTGGGCCTTGGTTCTCCCCAGGACAGGAGTCCTGCTGCCCGACCCTAGCCCTGGCTCTGATCTAGAAGACACAGAAGGCATATGGCCATGTCCCCTGCAGCTCTCGGGGCCATACGTGGACACACCTGAGCTGGGAGAAAGGCTGAGGAATCCATGCTCCCTAGTCTGCCCGGGCCCCCACACAGGGTATCTCACGGGAGTGCTGACCAGGTGCCTGGGTCCTGCCAGCTTCTGCTCTCCCTCCTGTCCTGTGGCCTTGATAGCTTTGCCCCCCCCCATCCCAAAGCCAGTGCCTCCTGGTGGGAAGCCTCCACAGCATCCCCACTAAAACTTCCCTGAGACCAGGGAGGTCATGAGGGCTAACCGGAGTGGTCCTCCACACCGGACTTGATCCCTCAGAGATCCACACACAGGCCTGGGCTCAGAGACCGCTTCTCCACAAAGACTCACCCTGAGAATCAGGACGAAGTGACCCACACAGCCGTCAGGGTCCCACCCTCTGCTGCAGCCCTAGCCCCTGTCTCATCTGTGGCCTCCAGCGGAACCTGGCCCCACCCGGACTCTAGAATTCCCGGCACAGGCATGGATATTTTTAGGCTGCTTGCTCGCCATCGAGATATAATGCACGTGCATACTTCTGGCATGGCCCGCGTTCATATTCTGGGAAAGAAGCGATTGCTAAAACCAGGAGGGTAGCGAGGACTCGGTGGCCATGTGGGAGCACCCCTCAGAGATGACCTGTAGAGGGGTGGAGCTATCCTGCTGTTCCTCGAGTGTTCAGCAGGCCTGGCTCCAGGCAGCTAGAGGGCTAGGTGGCCGCACTGCCCGGGTGAGGGCAGATGCTCACCTCTGTCCTGGAGGCATTGTAGGAGAGGCAAGGCCAGCTGTGGCCTGCAAAGACCGCTGAGCTATCTGAGGCAGCGACTGTGGCCAATCCAGGGACCTCTGACTGAATCAGTCTGTCACTGACATGCACACATGTGTAAGTGTATGCATACGTGAGCACGCCTGCACAAAACACTCCTGCTTCTGGCCATGCCACTAGGAAGGGAATCAGGCATTCAAGCTGGCCATTGTCATGCTGTTCTCAAAGCCACCCATGGACTCATACATTCATACGGATGTAGGTATGGTTATGTGGTGTGCTCCCTCCAAACATGCCCATACACGCCTACATAATTACTAACAGCTTGGGAGCCCACAGTGAGCCGGGCCCTCTGTCAGCATACAACAGAGAGCCTTCCTTTCTAACCACCAGGACCTCATTTTTCCAGGAGAGAAAATGAGGCTCAGAGAAGTACAGTAACATTCCCGAGGTCACACAGTAATCAAATAAGCTTAGACTTTGAGCTCAACTCTGGCTGTAACAATTGCACCATACACAGGAGGTTTAGCCAGGTAGCAGTACCCCTTGTCAGGGGAGCGGAGAGGAGGGCAGATCTTACTGTCGGTTCTTGGTTCACAGAGCTTGTCGAAGGACCCTCTCCTTTCCTGGATGCTGCTTGGTGTGCATGCAATGGGTGCGTCTAGTACGTGGGATTTGGATTCAGTTCTACCACTTGCTGTGTGACCTTGAAAAAGTGTCTCCCCCTTTCTGAGCCTAAGCAAGCCCCACCCATGGAATGAAGATCACAGTGTCAGCTAGCAGAGTTAGAGGGGCAGGTGAAATAAGGCGCCAAAGCCACCTGGCTCCTGTTAGAAGTTTATTGTCACTTACATATACATAATTACACACTGGTAAAAATGACAGTCACGAGCATGATTAATGCCTCACTATAGCTCTGTGAAGCTGGTGCCTGGGTTTAAGGGAGGAGGAAGCTGAGATCTAGGGAAGTGCTGAGGCTCTCCTGAGGGCACCTGGTCTGGGACACAGAGGAAGCCAGGAGCCAGGCAGAGAGCGACAAAATGCCCCACACTTGTCTTCCCTACCACCTGAAGCCTCTGGGGCTGGCGACTGTGAGGAGCAGGAGAGAGAACAGAGAGGACTGAGTGGTGGACAGTGAGGACAAAACCTATCTGGAGCCGGGCGGTGGTGGCGTAGCCTTTAACCCCAGCACTCGGGAGGCAAAGGCAGGAGGATCTCTGAGTCCAAGGCCAGCCTGGTCTACAGAGTGAGTTCCAGCACAGCCAGGGCTACACAGTGAGACCCTGTCTAGAAAGAAGAAAGAAAGCTAACTGGGAGACTGGGGCTTCTTATTTTTAACTTATGAAACATCAGTCGGCATCACCCACAAAACCCTCTGAGCTCCCCAGCTGGAGGAAGAAGGCTCACTTAGCCTGGGGGATCCCCTTAGCCTCTAGGGTGCACGAGGTCTTACGGTACACCCTCCGGGGCTGGGGGATGTGAAGCCAGAAGACCTGGGTTGGAATCCCACCTCCTGTGGGCTCTGGTTATGAGCACATCACTGCCTTGACAACCTGTTTCCTCCTTGGAGTGCTGGGGTTAACCATGCCTGTGAGCTTCCTGTACAAGATGAAACCACTCCCTGGAGTACCCAGCCTGACCTAGTGGCTCCATGGACAGCAGCCTGCCCAGCCCAAGGCTAGAAATACACAAGGGGACAGAGACAGGACGAAGTGTGTGGCAGCCTCTGGTGGAAGTCAGTCTCCATCTGCTTCCAGGAAGACCCAGGTTGGGCAAGAGCAGAGCTCAGAGTGGACAGTGAGGCCTGCACCAGCAGAAGTGAGGCCCCCAGGCGCCCCCACCCCCACCCCACACTGCCTTCCTACGTCTTTTCCATCTCTAGAGATGGCTGGACAGCAGCCAGTTCTTAGACAGCAGGAGAGTAGAGGGGCTCCAAAAGGCAACACAGCCACCCCACAACCTGCCCAGGGGAGGTAGTCACGGCACCTGGCCCACCCTCGTCCCATCTTACACTAACCCTACAGACTGTATGTCCCCCTGGAATCCTAATTACCCCATGGGAAAGAAACCTGGATATGTATGGAATCTGAGACATAGGAGAGGAAGCCTCTTGCCCACCGCCATCCTTACTCAGCACCAAGTCCCCACAAAAGCCCGAGGCTGGGAGGCAAGGACAGTTGTCCTCGTTGTTATACAGATATAGAAACTAAGGCACACAGGGGCTTGGCTGAGGGTGCCAGCCAAGCAGCACTAGACCCTGCACCCTCTGGATCCAGGGTGCAGCTGGTGGGGGTTCTGGAAGGTGCTCCCTCACAGGGCAGAATAATAACAGGCAAGGGCCTCTCTCGGGGCTGACCCAAATCAGCTTCCACTGGGCCCAGCTACTGCACAGACTGGTGACTGTGGCGGGGGTCTCTGACTCTGGCCGGATTCTTTGTCTCTAGAAGGAAAAGTGGGGGGAAGTACATGTGCTGGCTCCGAGGTTTATCTAGAGCACTGGACCCCGAAGTGGCCATCAGAGCCTCCTGCGAGCATAGGGCGGAGAACGTGACTGATGCCTGTGAGAAGTGCAGTTTCACAGGACGCTGGCCTTGGCCATGAGGGTCCAGCAGCTCTAGGGCTGGAGTCACACCTTGTGGGTCCCAGGAGACTCCTGTCTGGGGCTATTATCCAACCTTGGGTAGAGGGAAAGGCAAAAGTGCATGTATGTGCATGGGGGTGGGGAATGTCTCTGCTTGGAACTGCCCCCTTCGAGACTAAGATGACCGCTGAGTGTCCTCTGGGGCCTCCCTGGCTCCTAACCACACCGCCAGCGTCACCTGCAGATTTCACCATCGCTGTGTGTCACGCCTTGAACCCCAAACATTGTAAGACAGGAACACAGCTGTGACGGGCTCAGACCGCCCTCAGTAAGTTTCGTCCCCTCACCAGCCGCGGTGCCACCCACAAAGCAGGGCCCAGGAGGATGAACTGAGGTGTCTGGTGCAGACGTCACCCTGTCCCATAGCCACTGTCGTCTCAGCCGAAGCCAGCAGGGTGACAGCTGTTGTCTTTTTAGCGGTACCTGGGGCTGGGCCACCGCAGGCAGCAGCAGCATCCTGGCTGAGTTTGGATCCCTGCACTTGGAGTTTTTGCACCTCACGGAACTCTCTGGCAACCCGGTCTTTGCAGAAAAGGTGAGCTTCCCCTCACTCTCTCCCCAGGCAGGCGCCCCACACCACAGCAGAGGGGCAGGGGGGAGTGTCGGCAGTCAGGGGGACCCCCAACCACCACTCTCACGGTGGTTACCGGTGGAAGAACCAACTGTGCCCAACGCCAGGTGCCAGGGAGGGGAACAGAAGCCACCAACCTCTGCCAGGGAGCTTTGTGCTGGCGTATCGGCTGGTGGCAGATCTGTGAGCTGTGAAATCTGGAGACTGCAACAGAGCCAGGCTCCTCGTACTGGCAGGAACAGGCGGTGGTGTGCACACATACCCTTTCCAGGGACATTCAGCTTTTCTGTGTGTGAGATCTGCCTGCCTTTCCCTCCCAGGCACCCTTCTGGCTCGGGCTGGCGACAGGCAGGCAGAGTGGTTCCTTACCACTGTTCTCGGCTGCCCAAGGCTACATGGGTGCTGAGAAGTGGCACCCGGATCACCGCCCAGTCCTGACAAATGTCCTTCCCTGGCCCTGAGGAGCTCTCCAGAAGGGCTACGGCCAAGACAATGTCTGGAATCATATCTAACCCTGAATCCAAAGGACGGCAATGTACACATAGGCCCCGTCTAGGACCCTCCAAGCATTTGGCATCCGACGCCTCCCTGAGATGGCGTCACGCCTCCACCTGGTGGCGCTGTCTGTGCCCCCGGTGGTTCTCTCAGGGCGTATCCTCCACCTGCACAACTGGAAGGAAACAGGTTCCGGGGCTCCACTTGCTCCAGACCCCAGTGTCCGCTTGTTCACACTCAGGAAGCCTAGAGTTCCTTAACACCAGGTTTGGGACCTCGTGTCCTTGATGTGAGACTCCACCAGGGTAGAGAAGCTCGGGACAAGTCCCCGCCCTCCTGATTGGTGTCCGGCCCCCTCCCACTCCCACCCTTTCCTGTCCGGGGTGTGGTCGGCCGTCTACACAGATGAGTCCAGTCCCACAGCCCAGTGCCAGGCTCAATGCCGTGATCTCTAACCCTTTGCCCAGCCCAGGCTTTCTGTTCTCGTGACCCTCCAACTGGATTCCGCCGGGAAGCCCTGGCCACCTCAGGAAAGCGGCCCAAGAGTGCACACTGACCCTTGCCAAGTCCCGGGCATGTTTTATCTCAAGCCCCAGCAGCCCTGGGGGGGGGGGGGGAGCTGCCAATCCTAACCGAAAGGTGGAGTGACCCAGAGAGGCTAAGTAACCTGCCCAGGGCGGCCAGCAATGCTACAGCAGAGAATTGGACCAGAGACTTTGCAGCCTTTTCTTCCCTGGGCAGATCGGTGTAGCCAGCCGCTGGGTGCACCTCCAGACTCCCTGTCCCTCTGTCACTCTCCATTTGCATACTTAAGCTATTTTCAGCCCCTAGTCACATCACACCTCCTGCAGAGGAGATTATTAGCAGTCAACAAATTGGCCCAAATTCTTACAGTGCCCCGCACCCTCCAGGGTAGCTAATACAGCCTGCTTCCCTAGGCCCCACCAGCACAGGAGTCCAAGAATCCTCCTGTCCCTCTCATGGTCCCTATTACTTTAAGGAGACATGAGGTCCAGTGAGGCAGAACCAAGTGCCTTTGAGGAACAGGAAGACTCAACCTCCCAACTGCCCCTGCCATGCCAATTCATCAGTGAGCAGGCGGCAGTATGGTCCTGGGGACTTGCTCTCCCAGAGGATCCAGTTCTAGTAGACATCTAGAAAAAGTTCTCAATCGCATCTCTCACTGTGCGCAGCCCCCAAGGCGGCAAGCCAAGCCTTAGCTATGTGTCACTGCGTGCTCACCCTCTGGGTTTGTGTTGGACTCAATGGCTGTTCCATGCAGGGTAAGGAATACAGGTCCAAGGGCTCAGAGAAACCTGATTAATGCCATAGCTCACTACATACATACACACCCCTGGGTCTAGGGACAGAGCTCTAACTGTGGTATTTGCCTAAGAGATACATGAAAGCCTGGGTTGATCAATAGACCTCAAAAATAGGGTGTGGTCATGCATGCCTGTAACCCTAGCACTCAGAGTAGAAGCTGGAAGATTAGGAGTTCAAGGTCAGCCTGCGATACCTGTCTTTTTAAAAAAGGAAATTGCCAGGCAATGAATCAGAGGCAGGTGGATCTCGGTGAGTTCAAGGCCAGCCTGGTCTACAGAGCAAGTTCTAGAATAGGCTTCAAAGCTACACAGAGAAACCCTGTCTCAAAAAAACTAAAACAAAACAAACAAGTAAATAAAGGAAATTTAGTGATTACAGAATAGCTACTGCCAGCCAGGCAGTGGTGGAGCACACCTTTAGTTCCAGCACTTGGGAAGCAGAGACAGGCGAATCTCTGTTAGTTCGAGGCCAGCTTGTTCTACAAAGCAAGTTCTAGGACAGCCAGGGCTACCCAGAGAAACCCTGTCTCAACAACAACAACAAAACAAAACAGCTACTGCCACTGATCTGAAACTCCCCACCTAGAGAGGTCTACAGTGGTGGCACTGGCAGGCAGCCTAGGCTAGGACTGTCCCAGGCAGAGCAATCAGCAGAGAGGGGGTGGGTCAGGCCCCACCTGGCCACATCCCTCCATGCTCTGCGTGTGGGCACAGAACCTGTGGTTCTTTCGCCATGCCCCCCTCCACA
Organism: Mesocricetus auratus; assembly: GCF_017639785.1. Classification (NCBI taxonomy): domain Eukaryota; kingdom Metazoa; phylum Chordata; class Mammalia; order Rodentia; family Cricetidae; genus Mesocricetus; species Mesocricetus auratus. The sequence goes on from NW_024429197.1 coordinate 8,858,504, forward strand.
CACACCAGAAAGCTTTAACCCCCACACCAAACCAATTTACTCCATCCTCGTGGGTGGGGAGTCAGCGGCTTCTTCAGGAAAGTGACCATGCCTGGTGTTTCTCACAGGTCAAAAACATCCGCAAGGTCCTCAGGGAGATTGACAAGCCCTTCGGCCTCTATCCCAACTTCCTCAGCCCAGTGAGCGGGAACTGGGTGCAGCGTGAGTACCGCCATCATTGCTCCTCATCCCATGGGTTCCCATTTGGGCTTCCTGAGCCCAAGTGGGCACTGGCTGAGAGCCAGGGACCAGCACCAGCTCCTGAATTCACCAGCCTGGACAAGCCAGGAACTGCATATCCAACTCCTCCCAGCATCCTTAGCGTCTGTCTTAGAGCTCCAATTGCTGTGAAGAGATACCATGACCATGTCAACTCCTATCAAGGAAAACATTTAATTGGGGCTAGCTTACAGTTTCAGAGGTTTAGTCCATTATCATCATGGCGAGAAGCATGGCGGCATGCAGGCAGACATGTGCTGGAGAAGGAGTTGAGAGCTCTACATCTGGATCTGCAGGCAGCAGAAAGAGACTGTGTGCCACACTGGGCAAAGCTTGAGCATATATGAGACCTCAAAGCCTGCCTTTACAATGACATACTTCCTATGACAAGGTCACACCTACTCCAACAAGGCCACACCTCTTATAATGTCACTCCTCATGGACCAAGCACTCAAACACATGAGTCTAGGGGGCATTCATATTCTTTTTTTAAGATTTATATTTTATGTGTATGGGTATTTTGCCTGAAAAAATATATATATACATACATATATATTATGTGCACCACATGCATGCCTGATGCCTTGAATCCCCTGGAACTGGAGTTACAGACAGTTATGAGGTCCCATGTAGATGCTGGGGATTGAACCCGGGTCCTCTAGAGGGGCAGCCAGTGTTCTTAACTGCTGAACCATTTCTCAGCCCTGGCATTCAAACTGCCACAGCGTCCACCTCTCCCAGCACCTCTGAACTCTCCTCTGCGTCCCCAGACTCAAAGGAATGTCCCACTTAGAGCTGTCACTCAGCAGACTACAGGGAAGGCCCCGTGACATCCCCCTAGCCCCTTTGATCCAGCTTTCCACTTCCAGCTTTGATTTAGACAAAATTTTAGGCAAGGACAAACTAGGCAGTGATCTGACACTCTCACCACTGAATCTTAAACTAGACAATGATGTGAAACTCTCATCGCTGCATCTTTTTTGTTTGTTTGTTTGTTTTCCAGGCAGGGTCTCTCTGTATTGTTTTGGAGGCTGTCCTGGAACTTGCTTGGTAGACCAGGCTAGTCTCGAACTCACAGAGATCTGCCTGCCTCTGCCTCCCGAGTGCTGGGATTAAAGGCGTGCGCCACCAATGCCCGGCTCACCACTGCATCTTAAACTAGGCAGTGATCTGACTCTCTCTCATCACTGTATCTTAAACTAGGCAGTGATCTGACACTCTCACCACTGCATCCTAAACTTACCTAAATCAGTCCTGGGGGTTTCAGCTTTTTGTTGGTGTTGTTGTTTTTTGTTTGTTTGTTTAAAGAATTAAACTCTGGTTGTCCCAGAACTCACTTGTAGATCAGGCTGGTCTCGAACTCAGAGCTCTGCCTAACTCTGTCTCCAGAGTGCTAGAATTAAAGGTGTGTGCCACCATTCCCAGCTGCTTAAAGACTTTTTTATTTGAGACAAGGTCTTCAGGCAGCTCAGGTTGGCCTCAAACTTATTAGGTAGCCAAGGCTGGCCTTGAACTCTTGATCCTCCGTCCTCCACATCCCAAGTGCTGAGATGACAAGTGTGCAACACCACACCTAACAACTTTTCAGCCACACAGCTGTCAGTCACCTGTGGGTATCATTTCTTAGTCCCACCCACTGACACAGAATGAGATGCAGGGTTGACTAGTCCCCCTGCCGTGCTCACGATGGAGGGGCCAGGCTCTGTGAGAGGCAAGCTGCAGCTCCACTCTGGCCTTGTCTGTAAGGTCCAGTGATATGGTCACTCAGCAGGAAATGGTGTATGGTCTGTGAGTCTGTCTCTGTCTTCCACTTGTGCGACATCCTAGTGTGTGTGTGTGCACATGAGTGTGTCTGTCTGTCTCCCAGTTGAGCTATGTCCACATCACCTCTCAATCCCTCTGAGTCCTGGCTTCCAGTGAAGAAGAGAGTGGGGTAAATTCATTCTATACAACTAGGAAGGCACTTAGGAATAGCAGTCAAGGCTGCAGGGGTCCTCCAAAGGTGATCTAGATCATCCCAAAAGAAAGTGATACAGGCAGGGTCTGACTGGCCTACAGAGACTCCACACAGCATCTTCCCAGGCTTTTCCTCCCCAGCCGAGCCTCTCCCTCAGCAGGTCCAGAGGCCCAGGGAATTCCACCCAAGAGTCTTGTCATGATGCCCTCACCACACACAGCCTCTTCTTAAAAATCATAGAAATGTGGAATTCTCAATTAAAACACGTGTCAAAATGAGGAAACAGAGACTCAAATTACAGGTTATGAGCATGGGAGGCAAGAGTTTAAGAACTATATACGGCTCAGGGTAGGGCCTGGCAACCTGGGCTGGTGCAGCATACCCCTGAAGAGGCCCGAGAAGTGGCCTGCTCCCCCTCACCGCCTCTCCCACCACACAGGGAATCGTTTTCTTTCCAAGCTCCTCCTGGGGCCTTGAGTGTGGGCAGTCAGCCACGTATATGAGACTATTTCATGGTAATAACAAATGAGTCCATGGCCTGCTGGAAAGCAGAGGGAAGGCTGGGCCTGCTGGACCCATCAAGGCTGCCTCCTCCTGGCTTCTGCCCAAGATCATCTCAGGTTCTCTGGACTTCGTTGGTTTCTTTTGGGGTGATAAATCCCCACTGTTCCCTCCCCTTGGATTTCCAGAGTCAGCATGCTCAGGACAGCTACTTACATCATTTGCAACCACAGAAATGGCAAGTGAGGAAGGAAAGAGTTAAGGCCACCACTCAGGGTACCCAGCCTCCTGTCTGTTCCCGCTATCCTCAAGCCTGGCTTCAGCCTCTCTGGAGACCCAATCCCATCTGCCCAGGATAATCCACTGACTCCAAACACACACACACCACACAGACAATACCCACAAGCATATACCACACAGGCACATGCATATATACAAACACACCACATATGTACCACATAGACACACACATATATACAAATATACCAAACGCATACACCCACACCAGATACATACACATATATGCAGACATATGCCACACAGACATACACAAGCACACACTGCACTCAGATGTACACCACACAAACTCATACATAAACATAGCCAAAACACATACCACACAAATAGACACCATAAACATATACCATACAAATAGACACAATAAACATATACCATACAGATCTATGTATACACACAAACTTGTACAAAACAACATACCACACAAACAGCATAGCCCCTATCACCTTGATCTGCACAAATCAACTAAGATTTCCCAGGGTGCTCTGTGGCTGCAGTCTGACCTGTGACTCACTCTTACTCTTCTTCCCCGGCCTTTCATGAAGGGCCAGCATTCACTGCTGGGTTCTCCAGACAGAGTCATACCTGCCACCAAATCAAGAGATACACACACACACACACACACACACACACACACACACACTACACACACACACACACACACACATACACAGACACACATACACACCACACACACACATACACATCACGCACATACACACACCACACACATGCATACACACAAAGACACACACACATGCACACATACACCACACACACAGACATGCATATGTATGTACAGACACTCATATGTATTTCCCAGCATCTTATTAAGTCATAACTTTGTAATGGAAAAGGAAAACACAGACTACGAGGAACTCCAAACTACATGAATGAGCCTGCAAAGCCCCTGAGAAGGAGCCCAAGGCGCGGCTGCCCTCTTTTGATTTCTATTCCAATAGCTTCAATACAGAAGAGTTGCTCTTCATCTATTTTTAAATCTCAAGTGATTTTTAAAAGAAAATCAGCCCTTTTCAATGAATAACCAGGGTCTTTGTCATCATCCTGCTAAGGGCAGATGAACTATGGCCCCGAGGGCCCTGTGCAAGGATACAGGACGCTTGGCTCAAGATCCTCTGGTTCTCGCTTGGGTTCCTTCAGCCCACCCAAGTCGGATTGGGTGGCAGCTGACCAGATGCTGGCCACAGGCCGCTATTTGAGCCTAGCCAATGATAAATGTGCTAATTCTTCTTGTCATCTTTTCCTTGCAGATCATGTCTCAGTTGGAGGACTTGGGGACAGTTTTTATGAATATCTGATCAAGTCCTGGTTGATGTCCGCCAAAACAGATACAGAGGCTAAAAATATGTACTACGAAGCCTTGGAGGTAAGAGAAGTTTCCTGCCGCCCGCCAAGTGGGCAGCCACCAGTCCTCATGGCCCTGCATACCGGGAGAGGCCATAGAATGAGCAAGGAGGGACAGGGAAGATCTCCCAGCCACGCTCCCCAGACTCTGGAGACAGCTGCGTGTTCCTCCCGCATGCTCAGAAACCCGGGCTCAGGCAGGTCGGGCCATTTGTCCGAGGTCTCATAGGAAGTGACAGTCCGATTTAGGAAGCTTAGTTTAAGCCCTCCCCCAACAGTCTCTAGGCTTCAGCTAATGTGTCAAAGCCCAAATGGCAGCCAGGAGCCCTTGGGGCTCCAAAGCGAGATCTTCAGCTGTCGTTCTGTAAACCAGAGGTGACACCAGCTAGAGAGAGTGGCATCCAGGATGTGTAGAGCTTGCTCTTCTGCTTGTTCTCCCCATGTGGATGCAAGCCAAGATCAAGAGAGAGGAGGATACTTGCCCAAGGCCACACAGCGCTGAACTAGCAGAGTTAGTGCTGCTGCTCGCTGCGTGTCTCTTCATGGGGCGTGGAGTGAAGAGTGGGTCCCTCCAAAGAGGAATATTCAGAACTGGAGCTGTAGATGCCTGTGAATCCAATAGGTGGAAAAGCACGTGGCAAGAGCTGGAGAGATGGTTCAGTGGTTAGAGCACTGGCTGCTCTTCCAGAGGACCTGGGTTCACCTCCCAGCACCCACATGGCGGCTCACAACCATCTGTAGCTCTAGTTCCGGGAGATATAACTCCATCCTCTGACCTCCCTGGGCACTTGAACACACATGGTGCACAGACATACATTCAGGCAAAACACTCATAAAGTAAAAATAATAAATCTAGCCAGGCAATGGTGGTGCACACCTTTAATTCCAGCACTCAGAAGGCAGAGGCAGGTGGATCTCTGTGAGTTTGAGGCCAGCCTGGTCTACAGAGTGAGTTCCAGGACAACTAGAGCTGTTACACAGAGAAACCCTGTCTTGAAAAACAAAATAACAACAACAATAATAATAATAATAATAATAATAATAAATCTGTAAAGAATTTATAAGGAAAAGGAAAGGCATGGAGAATGCTCTGAACATCAGTTTCCCCATGAAGTTAGTTGGATTCCTTGTCCCATTGCTTTTCTCTGGAACACCACCTCGTGTCCTTTAAAGTGAGTTCCCCTTTGCCCTGCCTCTAAATCAGTTCTGCACACAGCATCCATGGGGCTGGAGGGGTTGCTCCTCTCCTTGCTACTCCCCTTACTCCTGGAGTTCATCGTGACCCCCTCCCTCACGCACTGGGTCCTGCCTGATGGGGACCCTGTCAATCATTAGGGCTGTATCACTTCACTCTTGCCCCTCTGCCTCCTCGGGTGCATCAGGCCATTCCCATTCCCACATCAGGACCTTTGTACATGCCGACCCCTCTACCCAGAATGCCATTCAAAAGCCAGGTCCTTTAGACTGGCCAACTCTTCCCTCATAAACTGCCTAAGTGACTTTCCCAGCCTCTCCATCACATGCCCAGGCGTATTCTCTTCTTCATTTGTAACAGAACCAGAAACGAATGCTTACAAACATTTGCTCACCTAATCCTTGCTGATCTTTCCCAATCCCAAATACATTGTGAGTTCTCTCACTGACAATCCTTTATCCTTGTTAACCGCATAAGCCTCACTCCTGAAACAGACTGGCAATGGTAGGCACACAGTAACTGTTATATGAACAAGTAGGTGCTGAGTGATGGATAAGAACGGTGAGTGGGTGGTTGGATGGATGGATGAGTGGGTGCATGGGTGGATAGATGTGAACAGTTGCACTGAGAGATTGCGGGATGGATGGGTGAGTTGGCAGATTGATATAAACAGTTGGGTAGCTAGATAGATGGGCGGACAGAAAGATGGGTAGATGGATTTGTGAGTGGTATTTGGAAATGTGGACAGATGTGAACAGTTGGGTGGAGAGATGGATGGGTGGAGAGGTGGATAGATGGACATATGAGTGGACTGGTAGATTGGTATGGACAGCCAGATGGATAGATGGAAGGATGGACAAATGGGTGGTTGGCCTGATAGATATATGAGTGGGTGGACACATGAGTGGATTGGTGTGAACACTTCACACAGTCAAACAGATGCATGAATGAGTTAGTGGGTAGATGGGTGCATAGATAGATAGATGGACCAGTGAATAGATGAGTCGGTGGGTGGGTGGATAGAGAGGTGGACGATGGACAGCTGAGTAGGTGGGTGGTTGGGCGGGCAGATTGATGTGAACAGTTGAATGGATGGATCCATGCTTGGATGAGTTGATGGGTAGATAAGTGGGTTTAGAAATGAATGGATGGATAGATGGACTGATGAAGAGATCAATGGGAAATGGGATATATTGGGGGAGGGGTATATTGATGTGGACAGTTGGTTGGATGCATGGCTGGGTGGATGGAGAGTCTCTAAGCATTGTTTGATGGCATGAGTCTGTATGGAAGTGGTAGTGCTTCTGGAAGCACACTGCAGCAGACTGCTGAAGCTGTGGACCTCTTAGGCTATGGCCTCTGCCTGGCTCCCTGATCTCTTAGGCTATGGCCTCTGCCTGGCTCCCTGACCTCTTAGGCTATAGCCTCTGCCTGGCTCCCTGACCTCTTAGGCTATGGCCTCTGCCTGGCTCCCTGACCTCTTAGGCTATGGCCTCTGCCTGGCTCCCTGACCTCTTAGGCTATGGCCTCTGCCTGGCTCCCTGGTGTGAGGCCCTGTCATGAAGCAGTGCAGCTCAGCTCACTCCATCCTGGTCCTGTCTGCCCTTGGCTTTGACCAGCGTCCCCTGTAGGAGGATAACTTTCTTCTCTTCCTGCAGCTCTCTGCAGAGTAAACATGAAGTTAACGAGTGCACTGCCTCCCGGCCCTTAGGGCACACTATGGCTTCAGCTTCAAGGGGAGAGATGGCCATGAATTATTAAGCAGTCTGGGAGTCTCAGAAGGCATGGCTGAGTAGAGAGAACTCGCTCCCACATTTGATCTTCTGTAAGGAGCCTGGGGCTGCAGACCCTGAGTGAAGGTCAGGCCTCTGGCAGGTCTAGGGCTTTGAAGAATATTCTAGTGGTCCCGGCCTTACTGGCATGCTGGAATCACTTAGGTAACTCAGACCTCTTCTCAGGCTGTACCCAAGAAATGGTACTAGAACCTCTGGGGTGGCCCAGGGATGGTTCTGTGGAGCTTTCCAGAGATCCCTGTGTGAGCAAGGGCTGGGAACCTGCAGGCTCAACCTGGGTCCAGTTGGGATGGGTGGGAGGGTTCAGGACCCCCACAGATATACCCTTGAGACTCATAAGATGAAGGCACTTAAGGAAGTCAAGGAGGGCCTCATAGCTGTGACCTCCTACTAGGTCCCTGTATTAGATCCACCTTAAAGATAATGAAACCAAGATCCAAAAAGACCTAGTCACATCACAGCAAAAACCAAGGCAGGAGTAGGGGCCTGCCTGATGCTAACCCTGCTGTTCATGCCTGCACTGTAAGTCACTTGGGTCCAGTAAGAGGACTCAGGTGGGCTTCCCAAGAGGCATAGGAAGGAACTGCCTGGGACAGCCACCAGGCCAGGTCAGAGTGCCCTCTCCTTCAGCCCTCACCACTATCCTGTGTGTGAGCTTGCATTCCCATTCTACGGATGAGCAAAGTGAGTCTTCAGAAAAGTGGGAAGCAGCTCAAAGGCAACCAGACCTCCCTGTACGCAAACTCAGCCCCTCTGTGGCTTTAGGCTTCAGTCTGGACTAAGCAGATAGTTTGGCCTGTAAAGTGCTTGCCGCACAGGGTGAGGACCAGAGCCCAGCATGGTGGCACACATTTGTAATCTCAGGGCTGGGGAGGCAGAGGTGAGGGTCCTGAGGGGTCCCTCTGGCCAGCTAGTCTAATCAACAAACCCAAGATCCCTAAAAACCAAGGTGGACAGCTCTTGAGAAATACCTATGGCTCACCTCTGGCCTCCACATATATGTGCACACATTACAAACATACCCACACATGCACCAGACGCACATGAACATGCACATATGAACACAAACAGAATGAAGCCTGGCTTCTATATCCACCTCTGCTTGTCTCTATCATAGTGAGAGACACCAATCTGTAGTTTCCTTAGACAGGCCGTTACTCAGCCTGGGACTCAGCCAGCCTGTGGGAGGGCGTCTAGAAGGTGCTGTTTTCCAGGCCTGTGGCATGGCATCCAGGCTTCTCCTCACATGTCCGTTTTATCACGTCCAACACATAGGTAGGTTCTGAGACCCTGGATCCACCCTGATGCCCAACTCCTGCAGTTGCCCATATGTCTACCCCCTACAGTTGCCCAGATGCCTGCCCCCTGCAGTGACCCTTAACAGACCAGCTGCTGGGACCCCACTCTCCCCAGGAGCCAGTGCTGAGCCTGGAGCAGCTCTGCCTAGCAGCTGGTGGCACCCCAGGCCTCAGCACGCTCCCCCACATGGAGCTGGCGCCCTAGCAAGGCACCTCATCAGTCCCTTTCCCATCTGCCACTCAGCAAGGGTCCCGCAGCCAGACCCCCAGCCCTGGTCCTGACAGGAGAGGAAAAGGAAAAGCAGATCCTGAAGCCAACACCATCTTCTCCTGCCAGGTCCTGCTTAGTGACCGATGGCTGTGTCAAGCGACACTCAGATAAAAGCACTGAATGTGATCATGCTCCAAGCGGAGAGCCGGGAGGTGGCCTAAGAGGGCTGACCCCTCCAAGAACCACAGCATGCTAGGGGTGGGGGTGGGGCATGCACAGACGGAGGTGACAGCCTTCCCTGACCTCCTGTGCAGAGCAGAGCACCCATACTCCCATCTCGAAACCTCACTGCTGATCCCTCTTCCTGACTGCTGATCACAGTCATTCCTATGTGCGTTCGACAGAGACATCTGCACCCAGAGCTAGGCCCAACCACAGTGCTTCTGTGTCCCCAGCCCTTGGCCCAAAAAAGACTCCAGCCCTCTTGGGAAAAGGCCAGTGAGGCTGGGAAGGGACGCGGGTAGAGGTCAGGAGACGGACTGCAGAGGGCTCATGGCAGCACTTGTTGGAGATTGAAGCAAAGAGGCAAAGCTGACAGAGAGAGCATGGAACCTGTGCCACACAGCAGAACTGATAGAAAAGAGATTTGAACTCACAGAATGTGTGCCCGGCAATCAGTCTAGAAAACCAGTCACTCCTTGGCATCTGGACTCAGGGTCCCTTTGAGGCCTAGTGGGGCCTTCTTCAAATGGTGCCAAGAATGTATTGTGGTTGCGCAAAAGCCAATAGTTTGCTTAAGAGTGGCTTGTGGGGCTGGAGAGATGGCTCAGCAGTTAAGAGCACTGGCTGCTCTTCCAGAGATTCTGAATTCAATTCCCAGCAACCACATGGTGGCTCACAACCATCTATGATGGGATCTGATGCCCTCTTCTGAGAAGCAGGCATACAGGTAGACAGAGCACTCATACTTAAAAAATACATAAATAAAATTTTTTAAAAAGAATAGATTGGTGGGCACTGGGAATGGAGGCAGAGGACCAGTAATGTTTCCATGGATCTTCAGCTACAACCAGGACTCACAGGCCTCTGGGTCGTGTAGACAGCACCCAGCTTCAGAGTTCCTGGTACTTTTGGCAGAAGGCGCCCCAACATCATGAGTCAGTTCTCAGGAGCCCCTTTCTACCAAAGAGAGCCTGCGCGCTAGCAGAAGGAGCGGAGCCCCCGTGGGTGATGAGGGTGAGCAGATCCTCCCACGCCCAGCACAGAAGGCAGAAGCACTGCTGAAGCCCTGGACAGAGGCAAAGGCTCATCTTCTGATGAGATACGGGGCCTCCCTCCCACAAAGACGCTTAGCCACAGGAAGGCTGGGAGCCCAGTGTGGATACTGGAGCCCATACAGGCCAGCAGCCTTCGGGCCAAGCCCTTCAGCACAGGCTACAGCCGAAGGACAGCTCCGTTCATCTTTATTTTACTCATTGTGATTACTATTGGATCAGGAAACCAGACTCAGGTGGACAAGTTTGCACAACAGGTATTTTTACCTGCAAGCCATCTCACTGGTCCCCAATGTAAAGATCTAAGTGTCCTTTAAAACACTGATTTTTTTCTAACCTTTGGATTTTTTCTTGCTTTCATTTTATGTGCATGGTGTCTGTGTGCCGTGTGCATGCGGTGCCTGCAGAGGCCATGTGAGTTCTGGGAATGAACCTGGGGATTCTAGAAGAGCAGCCAGTGCTTTTAACCTCTGAACCATCTCTCCAGCCACAAAATGTAGATTTAAAAGGCCTGTGTTACGTCCTAGCTCCCAGAAGGACCTCCCACTACTCTGGGAGGCAGGGCCCTGCAGAGAAACCCTGCCAGTTTCCATGCAGCTCACTTATGTCTTCAATTTTCTCCTCCCCCCCTCACTGTGCTGTCCTCCCCACTCTCAGGCCATAGAGACCTATTTGGTGAATGTCTCTCCTGGGGGTCTGACCTATATAGCTGAGTGGCGAGGGGGAATTCTGGATCACAAGATGGGACACCTGGCCTGCTTCTCAGGGGGCATGATTGCCCTTGGTGCTGAGGATGCCAAGGAAGACAAGAAGGCCCACTACCGAGAGCTCGCAGCCCAGATCACCAGAACATGCCATGAGTCCTATGCGCGCTCAGGTAACTCTGCAGAGGAAAAGGTAGCAGCCGATACCCAGGCCAGACACCTGGAAGCACTGGCCAGAGCAGCCGAGCAATGGAGGGGTGGGGAGCTCTTATTGTCATCTCCCTGGGAAGTTTCCAGAATTTGAGTGAGAGGCACGCATCCTGCCACTGACTGTGCCATGTCCAGCACTGAGAGGTGTCACTACTGGCACACACTCACGCACAAATAGAGAAACTGAGGCTCAGAGATGACTTACTTGACCAAGGTTCCACAGGAGGCAGGGATTGGAGGGTCCTCCAGGACCTGTGGCAGATTAACAACTGAGCCCTGCAAGTTCCCTGCCTGCAAGGGTTCCTCTGCCTGTCCTTTGTACCCATGCGACTCTCACCCCTGTCAGGTCACTCTTTGATTCAAGACCACCGACAAGTTTAACATCTGTTTACACACACCTGGCACTTACCAAAGCTGTCCAATAGTCAGTCTAGTGGTGTGAGCCCCAAGCCTCAGTTTTAGACCTGGTGAAAGAGTCAGCCCAGAGAAGGGGAACCGACTTAAGGAAAGTTCCTCCGAAGTGAGTGGCTGAGCCTGACTGAGAACCAGGCCCTGAGACACACACACACACACACATCCTGCATTGTGCTCCTCTGAAAGTGTACTTACTGCCCAGCCTCAGGAGCTGCCTATCAGAGCCACAGTCCTAGCCTCGGGTGAACGAGAGACTCCACACTGTGCTCCGAGCCTGTTTTCTCCAATGGGGAGAGCAGCATGCAGCTGCCCGGGCCATGCCAGATACACGAGCCAGCATCCAAGCAGCCCTGTAAGAAGAGGCTTTGATACATCCCGGGGCTGGAGCTGGTTCCAAGTGGGTCCTGGGAAGTCATTTTCGTGCTGGGCCTGAAATCGGGCCTCCCATTCTTTTCCGGTGCTGGCTGAGCCAGGGTCATAAACAAATGGGAAATCTCAGGAATAATAAAGAGCTGTTTGTCTGGACAATCATCCAGAGCTGTAAAAGACAGCCGCTTAATCGAGCATATTGTCCCAACCAGCCTGGCTCACCCACTGCCGGCTGTACAGCCACAGCCTCCCTCACCCCATTAGGAACTTGGCAAAAGCACCGTTTCCCAGTGACAGAGCCTTGGTGCCATCTGAAAAGACTGAGTGGGGGTCAGGGCAAGGGGCTGAGCCCAGTTGACTCTTCTTCTGAGACGCTAAGCCTCCAAAGTGCCAAAAGGCCCTAGAGGAAGTTCCCCACCCCGGTGCCTCATGAGTGCCAAGACCAAGCAGGAGGAGAGGACATACGCAGCCCAGCTCAGCCATGACTCACTGTGTGGCCTTGAATAAAATGCTTACCCTCTCTGATCCTGTTTCCATATGTGTGAGCGAAGACTCACCCTTAGCAAAAAGAGAGAGAAACATGAAGGACTGTGATCATGTAAGGCACCTGGCCGAACCCTTGAAATCACAAATGGCCGCTGTGCTGTTCTTTTCAATTATGGTCCTGTAGAAAACAAAATGGCAACAGACAGCCCCCACACAAAACCTGGACCCCCATCAAGGCAAGCGCCCTCTGCCTAGGCAGGTGCTTTCCCGGGCTCCTGTCATGGTTAGGGTTTCTCCTGCGGTGATAAAACACCATGAGCAAAAACAACCTGAGGAGGGATTTATTTGGTCTTTGTACAGCTCTCGGGTCACGCCCCATCACTGAGGGAAGTCAGGGCAGGAACCTGGAGGCAGGAAGTGGAGTACAGACCACGGAGGAACACCACTTCTTCCCAGGCCTGCTCAGCTTGCTTATATAACCCAGGACCACCTGTCCGGGGATGGCACTGCCCCCCTTGGACTGGGCCCTCCCACATTAACCACCAAATAGTAGACACCCCACAGCCTTGCCTCCAGGTCAACCTTACAGACACAGTTTCTCAGTTAAGATCCCTCATCCCAGCTATGTCTAGATTCGAGACAAGCTGACAATAACCAGCCAGCCGACCCTGATGTTCCCGTAGCCCTGCTCAGTGTCCTCCCAGGTGGTGGCGGGTCTGTGAAAGGGAGGGAGGCACTAGAGGCACGTTGGGATAATAAAGGATCTGGTAGGGCCTACAACCCCAACTTTTTCTGTGGGGAGAGGGTTGAGTACGGGTCTAAAATGTAGCCCTAGTTTGCCTGTAACTCATTATGGAGACCAGGCTGGCCTCAAAATCAGAGAGATCCGCTTGCTTCTGCCCCCGAAAGCTGGCATTTTAGGTGTGTGCTACCACACCTAGCTGACCTGCTGACGTCTTTGAGCTTCAATGGGCTTGAGGCTGTGGAGGCTGCGCAGCTTAGTGCACCCCCAAGAGGCAGTTGGTAGGCCTACCCCATGCCAGCACTCGGGCCAGGCACCCAGGTGTAGCCTAGGCGGGATCCACAGAAGCAGGAAGTAAGAGTTCTGATGGTTCTTGCTGATCTGTCCCCACAGACACCAAGCTAGGGCCTGAGGCCTTCTGGTTCAACTCCGGCCGAGAGGCGGTGGCCACGCAGCTGAGCGAGAGCTACTACATCCTGCGACCTGAGGTGGTGGAGAGCTACATGTACCTGTGGCGGCAGACACATGACCCCATCTACAGGGAGTGGGGCTGGGAGGTGGTGATGGTGAGTGTGGGGGCAGCAGGTGTCCCTGGGAAGCCACAGTCGGGGCCTTAAAGCCTCTGACTCAGGAACTATAGGAAGGCGGCCAGGCTGTCCTTTGGCCAAGGGATAGGATGGTAGAGTTAGTTGTTCAAGAGGCTATAGAGCCAAGAGCACAGCTCTGGGAAAGCTTCCCTGAGGCAAGGCTGAAGTTACTAAGGTGGGTCTCAATGTCTGTGACCTTAGGGACAAGGCTGGTGGCCACCCCTATTACCACCTGGTTTCTAGGCCCTGACCCCAGAGCTTGGATTAGTTGCTTGAGATACCTCCTTTGAAACAAGTCCAGCTGCCAGCCAGCAGCTCGCTCTGCTCAGTGTCTAGCCACCGCCAAACTCCCTGGTCTTCCCTCCATTTCAAGCACTAGTTAGAAACCTGGCCCTCCCAGTGTGTCTTAGTCACTGTTCTATTGCTGTGAAGAGACACCATGACCACGGCAACTCTTATAAAGGAAAGCATTTACTTGGGGCTGGCTTACTGTTTCAGGGGTATAGTCCATGATTATCATGGCAGGAAGCATGGCAGCTGGAATGATGAGAGAGAGAGAGAGAGAGAGAGAGAGAGAGAGAGAGAGAGAGAGAGAGAGAGAGAGAGAGAGAGAAACTGGAATAGGCTCTTAAAACCTCAAAGCCCACCCCCAGTGACACACTCCTCCAACAAGGCCACACCCACTCTAACAAGGCCACACCTCCTACTCCTTGGGACTAAGCATTCAAGTATGTGAGACTGTGGGGGCCATTCTTATTCAAATCACCACATAGGGGTAGCTGGCAAAGACGTGGGATATGCTTCTGGAACATGCTTCCAGAATATTCTCTGATGGGTGCTACCTTCTCTGTCTCTCTTCCCACAAGCCTCTGCCCATGCCACCAGCTTTGGGGACAGGCTCTTCTTGTGCACACTCAGGGCCGGGCATCGCTTACACTTAGGATCCATCCAGGGTCCTCTTCCCTGGAGCCCTGGCTCTTGACCTTCAAAGGCCAAATGTTTTGTGCGCAGCCCCAGATCCAGTGTTGGATGTAGAGGGGGCAGGAGGAAGCATGGCGGGGCCCCCAAAGGGCATCTCAGCAGTGCCTGTGTCTGAGGGGCCCCCAGAGGCAATGCACCTGCGCCTCCCCCTCTCTGAGTCAAAGCACCATACATAAGATTGGGGTCAAGAGGCCCCTGAGGCAAGCTCTAATTCTGATAAGATTTGTTATTGTAGGAGTGTCAGGGCTCTGGAGAGAGTTTAGCTGCACAGACATAGGGCGTTGCCCTGTTAGAAGATTTTGAGAAAGGGGAAAGTCCCACAACATGTAGTTTGTAAGTGAACCACAGTATGCTCCTGCAGTCAGATTCCTAAGTGGCAGGGAAGGGGAAAGACCCATTTTGCCATTTGTGACTGCAGCCACAGCAGGTGGCCTGTCATCCCCAGCAGGATGCCTGGTCCGCAGACCCTCCAAAGTACAAAACTGCACCTGTGTGGCCCGGGATGCACACATCCACCCTGACACAGAGACCTCAGCTCCAGGCTTCTGAGTCTGCTCTCTGGATCCCAGTGGCCCCTGCAGACTCCAGCAACCATTCTTGACCTCATCAGCTCTGTGGTCAAAGTGTCAGTTACCTGGTCACCTGGGTCCCGGGAAGGTGGAGAGGCCTGGACTAGATTCAGGCCAGGGAATTGCTCAGTTACCTGGGAAAGCATCGGGGCTCAGTTCCCAGAGTGGGCGAGGGTAATGTGGGCCGGCTGATCCAGGGAGAAGGACCTGGCCTGGACTCCCAGGCGGCTAGCCAGAGGTCAGAATCTGTGTTGTTGCACTCCAGTCACAGGCATCCCTCCCCAAACTAAGGCTGCTCCCTTCCTCCAGGCCCTGGAGAAGCACTGCCGGACAGAAGCTGGCTTCTCGGGGATCCAGGATGTATACAGCAGCAACCCCAACCATGACAACAGGCAGCAAAGCTTCTTCCTGGCGGAGACACTGAAGTGAGTACAGCTGTTCCTGGGTCAGGCCAGTGGCTCAGGAGTCACAGAGAGGGAGCCCATGAGGGGTGGAGGCTTAGGGTCCGCAGGGCTCTCCAGCAGGCTGAGCTCTCTCAAGGCCTAATTCTCCCCCGGAGCCCCAGCACTGACCACAGACGTAGTTTCACAAACCCCTTCACCTGGTCCTTTGCCACTCAGCTCTTCAAAATAGTCACCCCCATGTGACACTGATACTGAGCACCACTGGGGCTGCCCCTGTGACCTCCGCAGGCCAGCTTGGAGTACTTGGCAGTCTCCTGCCTGCTTCCGGTGTAGTCCGCTGCCTACTTGTCCCACTACCCTAGTAGTCATAAGTGTCCACACTGGAGGCTGGGGTCCCCAAAGCCTGGCTGTGTCACTGCTGCACGAATTTAACTGTAGCTTGGGAACTGGGCGAGAGTTTGGGCAGGTGCAGGCCCTGGGCCATCTGACCAAAAGTGAGAGGAGTTCAAAGTCTTCGGGGCTCACAGCAGGGTAGTTAGGGGAATGAAGCAGCTGGTGCGGGCCAGGATTAACCAGACCTTCTGACGCCAGAGCTCTGAATCCGTGTGCTTCCTCAACACCAGCCCTGGCAAGTGTGGCTGGGTGTCCCCTCCTGTGGCCCCCCTTCCCCCCAGGCACTGACTGCTCTCTCACCCCCTGCCCTGCCACACAGATACCTCTATCTTCTGTTCTCTGAAGATAACATGCTGTCACCAGAGGACTGGGTGTTCAACACTGAAGCCCACCCACTGCCTGTCAATCACTCAGACAGCTCCAGCATGACTGGGCACCGCCACTGACCAACTGACTCCCACGCCCGTGTCTCAGGGACGCCTCTACTTTCTTGGGATCCGGGACCGTTCTCAGAGGCACTGAGGATGGAAGGCCCATCGTGGGCAGACCCTGGACAGATGTGCCGGACAGGCGACTTCTTTTCCTCTGTGAGGAGACAGGAGCTGGTGACGCGCCAGCGTCGGGCCCGGGCTGTGGTCCCCGGAGCCCACATTTCCTTTCTACGGGGAGTTTCTGCACCCCCACACCTGCTGTCACGAAGGACTGGAGGTTTGCACACCCACCCCATGTATTTGATTGTCTTCCTTTTTTGGTTTAGGGAGTTGGTTTTGCTTGATTTTGTGTTTTTCCCCTTTTTGAGTTTTATGATGATTATAAATACAATTTTTGAAATCATGCACCTTCTAAAACAGTGTCACCTAACTCAAGGAGACCATAAGTGTTTGCACACGCGCACTCTTACCCATCTGTTTTTAATGCCTCTCACCCGGCACTGATTCTGTTTTACCACGTGTCTCTTACTTTATCATTTGAGGAGGTGCCCCCACCTTTGATTTGGTTCCAAATGTTACAAATCACTAATGCTATTTTCATTACTGTAATGGAAAAATATGTGAAGTAGAATAAAGGAGTTTATTGAATAAGAAATAAGGTTGAACTCATTGCCCACCAGGTGCTCCTGGGAAAAGTGTTACAACAATGTCATCAGAAACAGTCACCAGCCAGCGGAGCTGAGGTGTGATTTAGTCAACCATTCCCGCCTCAGCAATGCTCCCTTCAATTGGCCCGCGTAGACCCAGGAAGTGTGAGGCCAGCCCTTTGGGTAGAGTTGAGTCTGTATTCTCAGATGGAGGATTAGAAGAAGCCCAGAGAGGTAAAGCTGTTTGCCTGAGGTCTCACAGCAAGAAAAAGGCAGAAGTGAGCCCTGTTTCTGGGATCTCCTGGCCACTCTGTCCTTTGTCCATCTGCTATCATTCAGCAATGCTTGATGAGACCAAGGACAAGGCTGGCAGTAAGATGGTTACTGGCCGGCAGTGAGGGTACTCAGATCAGATGGTAGCCGCAGCTCAGCGGAATAGCTTCAACTCATTGGAAATACCAACAAGGAGACATGAGGTTGAGCCAACAATAGACAGGCCCGGGCTCAGTGCTTGCTTAGGGACAATAGGTGACTTTTAAGCCAAGACCCAAACTTAAGTAAGAGCTATAGGAAAGGACATAGTTGGGTGAGGTCTGCCAACCCAGGCCCCCTCCCACTCCCCTGTGCCTACCTCTGCTGCCCCGTGAACGCAGAGGCCATCTGCATAGCAAGGGGTCCATGTCACTACACTGAGGTGCCAGGGGTTCCTTTCCAACCCAGTTCCCTTTGCAGCCTGGCCATACTGTGGCCTGGGTAACACTGAGTCTTTCCCAGCCCCTTTGCTGGGTTAGGTTTGTCAGCTGGCCATCAAAGTATTGGGGCTCTGGGCCTGGGGACTGCCCCCCACCCCCGACTGTGTGAGCCCAGGCAAGTCACCTCACCTCTCTGGGCTCTTATCCATCAGCATAAATTCAACCAGTGAGATGCTCCTGGTACCCTGTGGTTCAGGATGTACTGCATCCTTGTTCCGGAGGCTCAGACACTCCAGCTCCTCCCGAGCAGAGTTGTGCCCCGGCTCTTAGAGCATCAGTCACATTTTAATCAGGTGGCACAGGACGGGGTCTCCTGCTGCCCACAGCACACACTTCAGAGGACAAGGGAAACTCACGGCACAAACTCACTGCACAAACACTGTAGGACAATTTAAAAACCAAGGTAATTAGAAAGAAAACACAGCCGCTATTCTGCTCTCCGGAATGAATACTGTTATATTTTTCTTCTAGACCTTTTTCTATGAATATATAGAATATATATTTTACAAACATGTTATCAGCCTAATGCATACCGTTTTCTTATAACCTGCTTTTGCGCTTAACTATATATTGTGAACCTCTTTCCATGTCAACAAATATACACCTATGTCAGCACTTGTCCTGGTTGCGTAGTTTCCACCGTGTGCCGCCTCATGCTGTGTGCATCTAATGTCCTGACGTTGTGACTTGGGGGCTCTTAGTTACGCAATAACAAAAGTGTGTACTGAATTGCCAGTGAGGGGCTCCTGGAATCTTGGGAACGAAGGAACTGCTAGAAGTCTGGAAAGATGGCTCAGTGGTTAGGGATACTTACTGCTCTTTCAGAGAACTCAGTTTGATCCCAAGCACCCATGTCAGGCAGCTCACAACCACCTGTAACTCCAGCTGCAGTGGATCTGTTCCCTTCTGGATTGTGCAGACACCCACACACATGTGGCAGACTCACACACACATGCACACAAATTATTAAAAAAAAAAAAAAAAGACAGCTGGGCAGTAGTGGCACACGCCTTTAATCCCAGCACTCAGGAGGCAGAGGAGGGTGGATCTCTGTGAGTTCAAGGCCAGCCTGGTCTACAAAGTAAGTTCCAGGACAGCCAAAGTCACATAAGACTAGCCCTGCTTCAAAAGGAAGGAAGGAAGGAAGGAAGGAAGGAAGGAAGGAAGGAAGGAAGGAAGGAAGGAAGGAAGGAAAGAAGGAGACAAGAAAAAGGATGGCTGAGCCCTGCTCACAGCCCACTGGCCCGCAGCAAGGGTGGGAGAGCATCTTGATTGGCACATCCCCCAAGGCCTGAGCATCAGATGTTCACAGAGGGCATGGTGAGGTTCACTCTTACATAAGGGGCCTTGAGCTGAGTGGTAGAGAGAGCAGGAGGCTCCTTTTGCCTGCCTGTGTCCAGAATGGTAAGGAGCTGGGAAGAGCCCCGGCCTCTCCTCCTCCCACCCTGCCCAGCTCATCCCTGGGCTGTGTCAACTAGAATGTCTCTCCCTCCAAGTCCCCAAGCTCCCCCTCTGGGCCCATGTCACATCCTTGTCCTTTGTCTTTCTGCTGGGAGCAACTTGTAAGAATGGATTTTTTAACATGCATCCTCCAGGAAGGTCCTTGCAGGTGGTGGCATACCACCCTTCCAGCACAGAGCACCACAGCAGGGGTAAGAAATAAGGCAGGCCAGAGGCAGCTATAAAAAGACAGGCGCTGGGGATGACTCAGACCCTAGAGGCAGGAGAGAGCCTGTGGCAGGCCCCAGGCTCCCCTTCCCTAGAGCAGTCTGCACCTCACCAGCAGCTCTGTGCCAGCCTCTCTCGGGAGCCCTCACTGCCTGCCCAGGTCCTGAGCCCTGGAGCACCACGTATCAGAGGGCAGAGTCTGGCCAGGTACCACCATCAAACCATGTGCACATGTTCAGAGAGCCAGACACGATGCAGGCGCGGTGGGGGCAGGGGGGGCAAAACTGATGGCTAGGGGGTAAAGGACTTGTCACACAAGCATGAGGCCCTGAGTTCAGATCCCCAGGACCCACGTAATGGCCACACTAAGCAGCACCTGTCTGTAATCCCAGAGGTGGGGACGGGAACCGGTGGCTCCCTGGAGCTCCCTGACCAAACTAGTGAAGTTCAGGGCAAGACCCTGCCTCAATACTACAGTCGAGTGGAGGCCGGAGAGGGGACGGGGGTTAAGAGCGTGGACTGCTCTTTCATAGGACACAGGTTTGGTTATCAGAACCGGTGTTGACACTCCAAAGCTGCCTGTAACTCCAGCTCCACACAATCCAGTGGCCTCTCCTGGACTCCCTGTACTCCTGCACTCCCACTTAACCCACACACAGCTGCACATAAAAATAAAATACAATTTTTATAGTGGGAAGTAATAGAGAAAAACATTAAACGTTAACCTCTGGCACCCACACACATATGCCCATGGGGTACACACACACACACACACACACACACAAAGCTAAACTGGGGATCCTTGGGGAACACCCTGAGACCAAGATGGGGTTCTCACAGTAGGGGTGCAGATTAATCACACAGCACTATCTACACTTGTGCCTGGCCCTGGGTTCCCTCCCCAGCATCCGCAAAGAAATGGACTTCTTTCTCATTGCTTTGGGAGGTGGCAGTCAGCGTGACACGGGGCCGCAGCTGTCCCTGTACCTGCACAGAGCTGAGTGGGCCCCTGTGACTAATGCTTACTCACGGGCTGCTGGTGGCAGAGCACTGTGGTTGCTCGGCTAGAAACACGCTTGGCTTCCTAGGTTTGGAACAATGTTTACACCTGCTCAGCCTGGCTCCTAAATCAGAGCTTCTCAAACTAAATGTGCACACAAAGCACCTGGGGACCTTATTAAAGAGCAAGGTGGGAAGATAGCTCGGTGGACAAAGTGCCTGCCTCCCAAGCGTGAGTACCTAAGTTCAGATCCCCAGACCCCGTGTAAAAAGCCTTTCCCAAAAGCTAAGTTTGAGTGCAACTGAGGGAGATGGACTCCATGTATACACACACACACACACACACACACACACACACACACACACACACACGCAACCAGGCCCTGATGATGTGAGGCCACCCCTAGATTGGCTGGCTTCCCTTTGCACCCCTGGATCCAGGGACAATTATTGGGTGACATCTATAGGTGCCTGAGCTGTATGCAGGACCTACATCCAAGCAGATGTGCCCCGTGACGTCACCTCTGAACAGAGAACAGGGCGAGTGAGACAGGTGACTCCTGGCTGGAGGGATTTCCTGAGGTTCTGTGGCCCAGGATTGACCACGTGCCTCGGGAGGAAGCGCTGATGGCAGGTGCGACAGGAGTGCAGGTTTAATTCTCTTCATTTCCTCTAAACAGCTGCATGTGGTTACAAGCTGCCGTTCAGCCAGCCAGGAATTAGAACTCGGATAGCGAGTGCCCTCCTCAGACCCTGCCCGACTCTCTGCCTCAGCCCCACTGCCAAAGTGAACTGAGCACAAAGCGTTCTGTTTGGGATCTCAAGTGTCCCCTGGCACACAAGTGGTTATTTTTATACTGTTTTCTTCTTTGGCTGTTTGCCGAGGACACCCCTGGGTTTTGTCCCATTTTGGCTTTTCTTGCTCGCAGTTTATCTGCTGAGGTAGGTCAGGGTAAGCTGAGGGAGGAAGGAGTCACCTCAGTGGAGGGCCAACCTAGTCTCTGAAGCCAGGTGGACTCTACCCTGGGCTGTGTGGCCTTGGGCAAGCCCCTTAAGCTCTCTGGGCAAAGCTTCTCAGGTGATGGAAACATTGGGATTACTCAATAGCCCCCTGCAGGAACACCATTCACAGCAGCGACAGTTGTTATTGTTACTATGCCAACGTCTTTGTAAACTGTAGAGCCCCGCTTAAATGGGAGGCAAAACACTGCCATCGGAAGTTCTCCTCTTTTAAACACAATGTTTCAAAACTTAGAGAAAACAGCATGAAGCAGGCCCAGGAGATGGAGCAAACTCTCCAAGCAATAAATCCAATGCTTTTCTGCTATTCTCATTGAGCAAGCGTTTGCCATTAGCCTGAGCTGGCTGAAATTGGGAACCGGAGATGAAGATTTGCTAGCTGCCCAGGGGCTCCAGCTGAAGTCAGGAGGAGGAGGCCAGGCAGGGGCTGCCACGACCGCCTTGGGGGTGTTGGGAGCTCAATTCATCCTGCTGCTTGGGAGGGAGGAGAGGCAGCTAGCTCCTCACCTGCAAAGGGACACGTTGGCACAGGCCAATCAGCTGTTCCCCAGAGGCATCTGTGCCCTGCTGCCTTTCCCCACACACAGTGTCTGACACCCCAAGTCTGGACAGCTCACTCACCGGCCCAAGACAGTCGAATTTTTTGAAACAGGTTCTCGTGTATCCCAGGCTAACCTTGAACTCCCTAGTTGAGGATGACCTCTGTCCCAACAGGACCATGATGTCCCCAGTATGTTGCAGAACAGAACCTAGGACAGTGAGTCTTGTACCAGCTGCCCATCTGACTTTAACTCTTGGAAGGCCCCAGATGTCAAACTGGTATTAGCGGCTTGTGTGGGATTCTTGACTGTCTCCATTTTCCTGTCTGCTCTGGTCCTAGATGGCAAGAGGGTGTGTGTCTTGGGGTCAGGGGGCGTGGGCAAGGGTTATATAAAGGAAAACTCTAAGATAAGGCATTCAATGACCAGCACCCCAAAACTCTCACCAGGGAATCCAGGTGGTCCTCAACCCTGCCCAGTGACGCCCACCCACAACCAACTGGGGGTGTGGCCAGCTCAGTGTTTTTGTTTAAAGGCCCCAGGACGCTGATGGGCTATGATATCGGCTAAGCCAAGGCCTCTGTTCCCACCAGACTAGAATCAGTGTTCTGTGTTCATTTGGGACATCTTTGGGCGTCTGCCTTCTTCCTTTGAAGAGGCACACAGGAACTTCAGGAAGGAAACCACCACCACCACCACTCCCCCACCCCATCCCCCATCTCCCCACTGCACCCCCCCGTCCCTGACACCACAGGAGCCATGTCACGCTCATCCAGGTCCCCAGTACAGATCTGCCTTCTAGCTAATTAGTCCCCGTCCTGCCTGTGCCTGTGAATCCAGCCGAGGCCACTCGCCACTCCCAGGCACAGCGTTCCGCAGCCACACAAGCCAAAGACACTTCTCAGCCTCCTCCGATGACCTCATTGGATCTTGGGGCTTTAGACGCCATTTACAGGCAGCTCTGGAATTGGTAGCCCATGACCTACTTCCCTGTGACCCACAGTCACACAAAAAGGTGACCCCTAACACTAGCAGTGTGGACCAGCCCAGCAGACTGAACCAACCTGGTTTCTCCCTCAAGATGGCGCCAGCAGCCAGTGAGCTAGACACCAGAGTAAGAACTCAGAGCCATACTGCTTCCTCTCTCCCTCCAAGCCACCAGCAAGTGCCAGCTCTGGCTCTAGAATATTCTTTGCACCTTTCAGCCTCTGTCCCTGCACCTGCACTGGCCCAGCCCAGGTGATGTTACTCTCAAGGGACAGCTCCAGCTTTTGTGTCCCCTTTCCCTTCTAGGCTTGTAACTCCATCACTCAGGAAATGGAAGCAGGAGGATCAGAAGTTCAAGGTCACCCTCTGCTACATAGGGAGATCCAGGTCATTGAAGATACATGAGATCTCTCAAAAAAATAGCTTTGCTGATATCATTTACATGCCACAAAATCTATCCATTTGCTGTGTATGATTAATATTTTAGTATATTTATAGTCATTCTGTCATCACCCACATCTAATTTTAGAATACAAAAAGGAAAGAAAAAACTGTCCCCATTAGGAGTGACAAGCGTCCTTCCACCCCAGGACATAGCAACCCCTTATCCACTCTGTCTCCGTGGATCTGCCCACTGTGGACATTTTCTGTTAATGGACTCCCAACATCTGTGGCCTCTGCATCTGGCTACTTTCCCTAAGGCTTAACTATGCTGTAATCTGCATTCAACGGTGAAAATCTGGGTTGTTTCTGCTTTTTTGTCTAGTAGAAGGGCTGTTGCCTTACGTTTTTGCTTTTTTTGTTGGTTGCGTAGTTGGTTGGTTGCCTTTGTTTGGTTTCATTTCGTTTGGTTTTTCAAGACAGGGTTTCTCTGTGTGGTCCTGGCTGTCCTGGAACTCCATCTGTAGACCAGGCTGGCCTCGAACTCATAGAGATCTGCCTGCTTCTGCTTCCCAAGTGCTGGGATTAATGACAGTCACCACCACAACCCGGCTTGGTTTTTTGTTTGTAATGCCTGGAATGAGACTTATGGCCATAGTCTGCCAGAGCCTTGCTGTCACCAAGTCCGTCTGCTGCTGCTCTCACCATCGGTCACTCTGCCTTCTTTGATCTTTTGTTTATTTACTCATTTTGAGATGTATTTAGGGTTTGTGTGTGTGTGTGTTTTAAAGATTAATTTATTTATTACATATACAGTGTTCTGTCTACACGCCAGAAGAGGACACCAGATTGAATCGTAGATGGTTGTGAGCCACCATGTGGTTGCTGAGAATTGAACTCAGGACCCCTGGAAGAGCAGTCAGTGCTCTTAATCTCTGAGCCATCTCTCCAGCCCCTTTTGTGTGTGTTTTACCTGCATGTATATCTGTGCACTATGGGCATGCAGTGCCCACGGAGGCCAGAAGGTGTCATCAGATCCCCCGGAACTGGAGCTACAGACGGTTGTGAGCTGCCATGTGGGTGCTGGGATTTGAACCCAGGTCCTTTGCAAGAGCAACAGCTCTTAACTGCTGAGCCATCTCTCTAGCTCCCGTTCTTGAACACACCACACGATCTCCACCTTGGGACCTTCGCATTTGCTTGTGTGTTCTTCCCATGGCTGACTGCTTCCTCCAATTCAGGCTGTCATGTAAATGTCACTCTCGGTTGAGGTTGTCCACCCTGCCTGTGTCATTGTGTCCTTGCCTTATTTCACTTGCTCCATCAGGGCAACCATTATCTAACACACCTTGATATGTCAGCAATTCTCTGCTCCTGCAGAACATTCTCCTCTGACCGAGAGATACCTGATCTTCCTTCCACTGTGTTCTGGGATATGGGGTAGTTCCTGGCACACAGTAGGTCCTTATTTAGTTCAGAGGCCCACCTGCTCCAGGTTTGTTTAAAGTATTCTTACCTTGGCCCCAGAACTCCCAGTTTCCCCAAGTGGCGGTGTTCTCCTGTACAACGGTCTTATCACTGGCTGCCAAGACAACAGAAGTGGAGTTTGAGTAAAAACTTGCATTTCCTGGGTCCTAGATGACAGAAAAGAAACAAATGGCCCTCCCTGATTTGCGATTTGCTGCCACTGGACTCAGGAAAAGCCAGAAGGAGCAGAAGCGCCCCCTGCAGGTGCTATGGTCTCTTCTGTGCTAGCACACCAAGGAGTCGGGGAACAAGAAACTGCTGGAAGATGTGGTGTGTGTGTGTGTGTGCGCGTGAGAGAGAGAGAGAGAGAGAGAGAGACAGAAGAAACTGCTGGAAGATGTGGTGTGTGTGTGTGTGTGCGCGTGAGAGAGAGAGAGAGAGAGACAGAAGAAACTGCTGGAAGATGTGGTGTGTGTGTGTGTGCGCGCGCGCGTGAGAGAGAGAGAGAGACAGACAGACAGACAGACAGACACAGAGACAGAGAGACAGAGAGACTGTGTGTATGTGTGTGACTCTGTGTGTATGTGTGTGTGACTGTGTATGTGTGTGTGTGCGTGTGACTGTGTGTGTGTCACAGAGAGAGAGAGAGATGCACAGATAAAAACATGGAGATGTCATGGAAAGGCAGGTCAGGCCCCTGTAAGAAACCTGGCCCCTCCCCAACCCCCGCTCCTGCCTGGGCAGCAGAAACTAGCAGGAGATCAGGAGATCTATGCTTTCAACAAAAACCCAGTGTGATAAATAAAAGGGGCCTGGCAAATCTGTCTCCCCTCCTTTGTTTTCTGGGAACCTGGCTCATCCATCTTCCCTCCTGACCTGACCTGCACTCTGTTAGCTGTGCTTCCGCATAGAACAGAATCTGGTTTTCTAATGGCATCTGTTTTATGTAGGGTGTCCCCAAACATTAGCTATAATGAGTTGGAAGTGGCACAGTTAGGAACTTGGGACATCAACACCAGATGTCAGGCCCTGGGAGTCCTCTGAGGATGTGTAGTCAGAGCACAGAGCCAGGCTAGGCCAGGCCCACAGCCCTGGAATGTTCCTGGAAGTCACATATCCACCTCTGGAAGGCATGAATGGGTGCTGGCAAGATAAGGCTCTGCCTTGGTGGCCCTGTGACAACTAGTGACCAAAGTGCTACAGAGTACCAGCAGCTTCAAGCTTTGTTCACTGCCTCACGTTTAGAGACAGGGCCTCTCCTTCACTGAACCTGGGAGCTCGCTTTGTCTAGGGTTGCTGGCTTGTGAGCTCTGGGGACACCACACCATCACCCCAGCGCCTGTGGGGTATCCAGCACTGGGATTACAGGTGGGCCCTACACTGACTTTTTACAAGGGTGCTGGGGATCTGAACCCAGGTCCTCGTGGCTGTGTAGCCCACTGAGGACCCAGGTAAACTTGACCGGGTTAGGTGGCCTGGGAACAAAATAAGACAATATTATGATCCAGCCAATCCCCATCTAGCACACAATGGCCTGGACTCCCCAGGGCGTTGGGGATGGGGGGGGTGGCATCGATGGTGCATGGGAATTGGTGGTGGTCTCCAAAGGCTACACCTCTTTCCTGTACTCTGAGTTTTGTCTAGAAATTCATGCCTGATGCTCTCTGGGAAAGAGCAGTCACCTTGGGGCCTTGAAGCTGGATATAATTAAAGGAAGCCTGACAGGAAGTAGGACTCCTGGGACTGGACCAATAGAGAGAGAAACATTTCCTCCAATTGCATCCCTTCCTTTCCTAATGCCCTTCCCCGAACATGCTCAGTGTTCTCCAGAAAAACAGTATTTCCTGTGTCAGCCAGATGCAGCTGGGACCCACATGTATTACAGTCCCAGCAGCCGTTGACTCCCTCTCTCCACAAACCTCAGAAGGGCCCCTGGGACACTCCACACACAGGAGAAAACCTTGGCCCTGGGCTGTGAAGGCCTCAGGGCTCATCACCTGTGTGTCTAGCAACCTGAAGAATGGCCCCTCAGCTGCTGAGGGGCGGGGGCGGCTTCATCATCGGTTGCTTATGCTCTAGATGCCTGAAGACGCTACAGAGAACAGGCCCGGTCTGGTCATCATGGTGACTGCAGAGCATCAGCCTTGTTTTAATGTGTGGCTAAAACCTGTTTGGCCATGTTCTGTTCTGGTATTATAAAGTGCATTTGTGGATACCTGGTTCCGTGAGGAGGGGGTGTTCCCACAGGTCAGAGACTGGTGTCCTGTGGCCTCTATCACTCCACCATATTTTTTGAGTCAGGGTCTCTTGCGGAATCTGGAGCCCATCTGTTTGACTAGGCTGACTGGCCAGCAGGTCCCAGGGATCTTGCTGTCCCCGCCTTCCTATGTTACAGATAGATAGACGTGTGCAGGCACATCTGGCTTTTTTAGATGGGTGCTGGGGATCCAAACTCGCATCCTTAAATTTATGCATCAGCCCACTGTGCCATCCCCCCAGTCCCCACGAGTCCTTTTGAACCCCCACGGGTATTTTAGATCCTGATTTCAACAGCATTCTTCAGAAACATCATACACGTTTTGCAAAAATAACTGACATCTGGATAGAAGGGAGGAAGGAAGAGAAAGGCAGACCTGTTGTGTGTGCAGGGGTGCGAGCTGAAGGCTCGGGAGACAAAGACAGGGGATCATTGCAAGTTTAAGGCCAGCTTGGACAACACAGCAAGTTCCAGGCTAGCCTGAGCTACAGAGTAAAAGGATATCTAAAACAATTATTTTACTTTATTTTATTTTCTACGGAGAGGTGAGGCAAGGACAGGGCCTGTGGGCCGGCTGAAAAGGCCCCGCGCCCTCGGGCCCTCCTTCTTCCCCTGGGCAGAGCCCGGCCCGAAGAGTGGGGCCCCGCTGACGCCCTCCCTCCCGGCTCCGCCCCGCGCCGCCCGCGCCGCGCGTTCCCCGGTCCCAGAAGCTGCCGGGAGCCCGGGAGCCCGGGAGCCGCAGCCATGGGCCGGGCCCGCCCCGCAGCGCGCAGCTCGCACAGCCCGGACCCCGCCGCGCAGCCCGCGCCTCCCCGCAGCCGCAGCCGCGCCCGCGCCCTGGCGCTACTCGGAGCCCTGGTGGCCGCCGTGGCCGCCGCCGCCGCTGCCCGGGCCTGCGCGCTCCTCGCCGATGCTAAGGCGGCCGCGCGGCAGGTCGGCAGGGACCAGAGAGGGACAGTGCACGGGGCTGCCAGAGACAGTGGCTGCAGACAGAGGCGCAGAGTGAAGCCCCCACCAGGGCAGGGGGACTGGGGAGGCTGGAGGGGACAGTGGCCAGGACAGGGTAAAGTAGGACTGGGCCTTTGGAAGGGGAGGGAGGGCGCCCACAGCGGACAATGGATGGAGGCGTGGATGTGTGAGGCGAGGGCCAGCAGCAGCTGGAAAGGGGACTCTGGGACTGTTGAGCTGGTTATTTGAACAAATGGGCTGGCAAGTGTGGAGGGGACTCTGGAAGATGACACTACACTTATCAGGAAGCAGCTGCCTGCTCTGGGACTGGTCTGGGGAGGTTGGGGCCTGACAGCGGCCTGTCAGCTCAACCCCTTCCTCCCAAACAGGAATCGGCGTTGAAGGTTCTGGGGACAGATGGTCTCTTTCTCTTTTCCTCGCTGGACACTGACCAGGATATGTACATCAGCCCGGAGGAATTCAAACCCATTGCAGAGAAACTGACAGGTACGGGAGGGAGAAGCTGGGCACTCGCTGTGCTCACATGCCAGGTCGCCCCCCCCCCCACTACTTTCTGCCTGGTGGGTGCATGAGCTGCTTTGGCACCCAAACCCATTTCAATCATGGCTGGGAATGGTAACCCTGGCATTCCTCCATCGCCTCCCCTGCGCATCACCGACATGAAGCACACTCTGTGGATTCGGCCTTTACACCCGGCACAGGCCTGGGGTGGTGGACACTGTCCTTCTAGACTTCAGGAGATGGAGACACCCACCTGCCAGGTTAGGAGGCAGAGAACCAGGTTAGACCTGGCCATCTGATTGTGGGGGTCCTGCCCTGGCTCACAGGGTTGGGGATTCAGACAGGCGGCGTGGGATGGCCAGCATGCGGGTAGGCGCCAAACAGGAGCCACAGCTGTTTCCACTGCTCTCAGTGCTGTGTGACTCCTCGCACCTGTCAGTCAGTGCAGCCATTGTTAATTTTCTTAAAATGAAGAGCACTGTCACCCCCCCCCAGCTGTGTGGATGCACTTGTGAGTGTGTGTGTGCGTGTGTGATAGTCAGAGGACAGCCTTAAGTGTCAGTGCTCCGGCGCCTTCCACCATTTGCTTGAGGCAGGGTCTCTCGCTGGCCCAGAACTCGTCTCCTTATGCCAGGCTGGTGGCCAGCAAGCGGCCGGGATCCTGTCGTCCTCACCTCCCCTCTCATAGTATTGGGATTGCAGGCATACACAACTCAGCCTGACTTTGTACGTGGGTTCTGGAGATCTGAACTCATGCTTGTGAGGCAAGTGCTTTATCAAGTGAGCCAACTCCCCAGCTGCCACTGTCAACCCCCACCCCAGCTTTTGGAGATAGTAGAGATTAAACACACAGCTTTGCTTATGCTACTCAAATGTTTTACCACCAAGCTAAGCCATATTGCCCAGGCAGGCCTCTGGCTTGCAAGCCCCCGCCTCAGTGTTACAGTCCCCTCTTCTATTCTCACTTACCTTAGCCACCCAACTGGTTGTGGAAGCCTGTCAAGGGGTGAGAGGCAGGGAGGAAGAAACCAATTACTTTCAGGGGCAGGTACACCACAGTACCATCATGGGCTTGCCAGTTTTCAGGGATGGGGATGGAAGGATGGTCACTTGCTGGCCCAGGATGCTGTGGTCACCGCTAGAGGAGAACAGTCAGGTGAAAATGCAAATTTTAAAAGATTTATGTGTTTGCTTGTATGTCTGCATGTGTGTGCACCATGTGAGTGAAGTACCTCCTGAGGCCAGAAGAGGGCATCAGATCTCCAGGAGCTGAAGTTAACAATTTTGAACCACCATGTGGGTGCTGGGATTGAACGTAGGACTTCTGGAATAGTAACCAATGTTCCTAACCACCAAGCCATCACCAGCCCCCCCCTTTTTTGAGGGGGGTTTTGAGACAGAGTTTCTCTGTATAACAGCCCTAGCTTTCCTGGAACTAGCTCTGTAGACCATGCTGGTCTCAAACTCACAGAGATCTACCTGCCTCTACCTCCCAAGTGGGATTAAAGGCGTGGGCCACCACTGCCTAGCACAGTCCCATCTTTTAATTTTGAAATAGAGTCTCACTAAGTTGCCCAAGCTGGCCTTCAGCTCACTCTAGAGTCCAGGCTAATCTTGAACTTTGGAATCTCCTGCCTCAGCTTTTGTGTG
Source organism: Mesocricetus auratus (assembly GCF_017639785.1). Classification (NCBI taxonomy): domain Eukaryota; kingdom Metazoa; phylum Chordata; class Mammalia; order Rodentia; family Cricetidae; genus Mesocricetus; species Mesocricetus auratus. Next base: position 8,888,780 of record NW_024429197.1, read on the forward strand.
TGTGTGTGTTTGTGTGTGTGTGTGATGGCATGGTCTTATATTGTAGCTCTGGCTGTTCTAGAACTCACTCTGTCTGTAGACCAGATCCCCCTGCCTCTGCCTCTGGAGCTCTGTTTTTCGAGACAGGGTTTCTCAGTATTGTTTTGGAGGCTGTCCTGGAACTCACTCTGTAGACCAGGCTGGCCTCGAACTCACAGAGATCCAATTGTGTCTGCCTCCTGAGTGCTGGGATTAAAGGCGTGCGCCACCAGCTCTGCCTCAGCTTTTCAAGTAGCTTGGATTATAGGTCTATACTACCATATCCAGTTATTTTTGTTTGATCCGCCTGCCTCTGCCTCCCGGGTGCTGGAATTAAAGGCGCGCACCGCCGCTGCCCTGCTGATGCCGAGCCTCTCTAGTTTTGTCTGTGTAGCACATGTTCAGGGAGAAGTCAGGTCAGGCTTATGTGGCAAGCGCTTTTACTCACCCAGTCTTGCCAGCCGAGGGCTACTGTGGACAGGTAGTTAAAAGGGCAGCTTCCTGAGTCTAAAACCCTGCGAGAGTCCACTCACTAGGAAGAGATGGGCTCTGAGCAGCTGCGGTGTGAAGAGGGGCCTGGGTGCTTCTGATGACTATGGTTGGTAGGTGCCTATGATGTGCCCCATTCAGTTTGGCTAGTCACCAGTGCCACCAAGGGCCAGGCATTGTCTCTGTACCTTCATCCGCCCTTGGGAGCCTGTAGGATAGAGCCAGCATGCTTCATTCTGTCATAGATGACCATTCTGTCATAGAAGTCAGCTTCATTCTGTCATAGATGACCATTCTGTCATAGATGACCATTCTGTCACAGATGACCATTCTGTCATAGATGACCATTCTGTCACAGATGACCATTCTGTCACAGATGACCATTCATTCTGTCACAGATGACCATTCTGTCACAGATGACCATTCTGTCACAGATGACCCTTCTGTCATAGATGACCATTCTGTCACAGATGACCATTCTGTCACAGATGACCATTCTGTCACAGATGACCATTCTGTCATAGATGACCATTCTGTCACAGATGACCATTCTGTCACAGATGACCATTCATTCTGTCACAGATGACCATTCTGTCACAGATGACCATTCTGTCATAGATGACGTCAGCTTTCCTCCCCTTAACCCTGCATCGTGGTTCCATCCACATGGGAAATATGACGAGTTTTGCATCTCCTATGGGAGATCTGAGAAAAGTTAGCCAGCCCTAAACTCCTCCAGCGGGGAGGCCAAGCCAGTCAGAAGAGCAGGGAGAAACAGGTCAAGTCTCTGCCCGCTGGTGCTCATCCAGTGACATCATCATACGGCCTGATGTGTCTTGCTTTTATTTTTGCCAAGGTTCCCTTGAATGAGTCCCTCACAGTCCCCTAAGATCCAGAAGAGTGTCCTAACCTACATGAATTCAGAGTGACACAGGCCTGGCTTTGAGTCCTGACTCCTTCCTTGCCTGGTGTGTGACGGTGGGCAAGTGTCTTCATCTCTGCTTATTTGTGAAATGGAATTGCTGTAACATCACCTGCTCCTGGGCTGTGCTGGAAGAAGAATCCTGTGCACAGTGTGTCACTTTGGTGACTGTTAGTCACTAGCCCTGTCCCAAGCCTAGCTCCCTCATCACAGGCATCCGGAGAGAAGTGAGGCCTGGAGGAGCCCTGGGCAGGGCCTCTCCAGCCAACTCTGTCTGTACCGTAGGGTCAGTTCCTGTGGCCAGCTACGAGGAGGAGGAGCTGCACCATGACCCCAGTGAGGAGACTCTTACCATAGAAGCCCGATTCCAGCCTCTGCTCACAGAGACCATGACCAAGAGCAAAGATGGCTTCCTAGGGGTGAGTCGGGGCACGGGAGGGACCGCTAATGTCGAAACTGCCTGTGTGTACTCGCTCCTGAGGACAGGCCTGTGCCCTCTCCTCACCCCTCCAGTGTCCCCACTGCATCCAGGAAGCTGAGCTTGTTTTCAGGTTCAGCCTGGCGGGAGAACAGGAGGAGCCGCAGGAGCCCCTCTCTACACAGGGAAGTCTGAGAGAGCTTCCTGGCATGGGTGACATCTGACAGAGGCTGTCTCCTGGGACAAATGGGTGGGCTGAAGAAAAGAGCTAGAGTCGTGGAGCTCTGCTGGTGGGCACTTTCTGTCTGTTTCCTGGACCCCTAGTCAACTCCTGGCACATGGCAGGTGCGTAGTTCAGCATCTGGCCGGGACTGTGGGGAGGACAAGCCCCTGAGGGAGGGGAGGGAGGACACAGACATGTGCTTGTGCTACCAGCTTCTTTCCACCAACAGGCCCTGAGGATCACACACACACACACACACACACACACACACACACACACACACACACACACACACACACACACACACACACGCCCGCTGGCTGGCACCTCTCTCCTACCAGATCCCATCCCATGGGTTTCCTTTGTAATCACTGGGTTTGCGTCCCACCTCCTTGCCTGCTGTTCCTCCGCCATGAGCAGCCGTCACTCTGTGCCCAGCCGGTGCCTGCTCAGCCACTTCTGCATGAGCAAGAGCAAGAGCCTGTGGCAAAAGATGGCAGCAGGCCAGAAGGCAGGTGTGGCTGGCCCAGGACCTGTGAGTGGCATGCCGGCTAACGGGACAGCCAGAGAAGAGGCTAGATTGCTGAGCGCCTCTGACTTTTTAGCCTTCGCTCTGCGGCAGCAAAAGGCCTCGGGGTTGGTTGTGAAATCAGTTTTGTGCTCTCCAGGCTGGGGGTAGGGGCTGGCAAGCAGACCAGTTCCTGGAGTGGGTAGAGGCAAGGGGATGGGTGGAGGGAACAGCCTGGAGGATGCAGAAGGGGAAAGAGCTTAGTGTGGCTGCTGATGGGAAGCAGGAAGCAGAGTTGGTGGCACAAACTCCTGGCTGAGGATTAGTGCTTGGTGTGCTGTAAGAAGACTGTAAGAAGAGACTATCACCTCTTGGGACACATTGAGGTGGCGGGGGACATGGGGGGGGTTGTAAGTGGAAACATAGTTTCAGCTTTCCTTGGGAGATCGGAGGTGGAGGAGGGGTTAGTAGTGATAGCCCCGCTGCAGATAGTTCCCAGAGTGGTGGGAAACGTAGTTAGATAGGAACCATGGGGGTCTCTGTTCTCAGGGAGGTGGGCAGTGCCCCAACCCCGCCACGGCACAGAACCCTCCTCTGGCAATGCCTATGAGCAGGACCAGCAGGCAGGCAGCTCAGCCTGGCCCTCCTTTGAGAACCTGCCTGTAGATTCTTCAGGATGGAAGCTCCTGTGGGCCAGCCTACCCCCCCTCCTCCCTCTCTCCAAGCCTGGCACTTGCCACTGTGGAGGTAGAGAGGGAGGGAGGGGCACATGCTGGGGCAGGTGACTCGAGGCAGGGTGTTCTCTGGGGAGGGGGCTACCTTTCACTTCCCCAGGGATCTGCCCTTGTCTCTGGAGTTTTCTGGATTTCTGATTTTTCTCCATCAGACTCAACAGCATAACCCAAACTCTTGTCAGCTGCGGTTGTGGGGAAAGCAAAACAGACAGCCTGAGGGGGTCGGGCAGCTGGGGCAGGGCCTGGCACCTGGGACAGACAGCCTGAGGGGGTCGGGCAGCTGGGGCAGGGCCTGGCACCTGGGACTGGTTGGAGGCTTATGCAGAGGGTGGGGATCGGACCTTTGTGAAGCCAGAGCTCAACCACCCGGGTCTAGACCAGGCACCTCCAACTACTCAGCTGCCTGCTCCGCCGAGTAAGCTGCCGTGGCCTAGGCTGGAGCTGGAAAGCTGCTGAAGCCTGAGAGGGGTGTGTGTGAGAAGAGCCTCTCTCTGGCAGGACAGTGCTCCCATTTCTGAGGCGCGGCCTTCCCCATGCTCCCTCTGCTGTCCCAGCCTATGGTCTGGCTGGGCTTGAGGGACATGAACAGGGCATGCTAGAGCATTGGTTTCCCTGTCCCCAGGTCTCTCACCTCGCTCTGTCAGGCCTCCGCAACTGGACAACTGCAGCCTCACCAACTGCAGTGTTTGCTGCCCGCCACTTCCGGCCCTTCCTGCCCCCTCCGGGTCAGGAGCTGGGCCAGCCCTGGTGGATTATCCCTGGCGAGCTGAGCGTCTTCACAGGCTATCTGTCCAACAACCGCTTCTACCCACCGCCACCCAAGGACAAGGAGGTAAGGAGATGCAGGCCACACCTCGCCCCAGCTCAGGAGCGGCCCTTCCTATCTGAACCTGGACCCCAGTACCATGCACCCCCCCAGCCTCCCTCCCTCTGGGCCTCAGCTTACAGATCTAGGCCCCAGGGTCCAACAAGCCAGCTGAGGTCTCACTGCTGTCCCTAGGTCATCATCCACCGGCTACTGAGCATGTTCCACCCACGCCCCTTCGTGAAGACCCGCTTTGCCCCTCAGGGCACCGTGGCCTGCCTAACTGCCATCAGCGACTCCTACTACACTGTGATGTTCCGGTGAGTGTCACCATGCTTGGAAGGGTAAGAGAAGGCCTGGTCATTGACCCTCCTTGTGGACTGATGCTCTCTGAGCCCTGGTTTCCTCCTCGGTGGGTCAGGGGAGTAATGACTTCCTCAGAGGGCATACAGTTTGGTGAGGGGTGTCTGGAACTTGCTTAGCTCTAGAACTGGATCTGGCTGGTGGCCAGGGTGGTATCATCCACACGGGGTGGGTATGGGACTTGCACACACAGACACATGTGTGCACACACATACACAGGCACACGCACATGCACACGCACCCTTCCTGGAAAAGGATGTTGACAGGAGAGGGTCAGGGCAAGACTTCCAAGAAAGGCAGCACAGAGACTGAGGCTTCAAGAGTAGTGGCATTTGAAGTGTGTCCTGCTTTCTTCCTGCCCCTGACCCCACAGGAGTTTGGCCAAGGCTCCATAGGCTCTGGGGGGCTTGGGGGAGGGGTCCAGGCTTAACAACCCCCATTCCCCACAGGATCCACGCCGAGTTCCAGCTCAGCGAGCCGCCTGATTTCCCCTTCTGGTTCTCTCCAGGCCAGTTCACTGGCCATATCATCCTGTCCAAAGATGCTACACACATTCGTGACTTCCGGCTCTTCGTGCCCAATCACAGGTAGGAGCTTCCCCCAACCCCCCACTCCCCCACCCCCACTCCCCCCCACCCCTCACTCCCCCCCACCCCTGTGTACGGGGAAGCACACCTCCGCACAGCCTCCACACCCTGCTGCTGCAACTGTCTTCCTGCTCCCTGAGCTCAGACAGCAAGGAGCCAGAGACCCTTCAGTCTCTGCCGTTTCCCTTGCTCTTACGCACCACCGCTTGGGGGGAGGGGTGCACGGACTTGTTGCTGACCAAGAATAGGCAGTGAGGTAGCTAAGTGGTCCCACTATCTACTCAAGAACATCTCCAGGCACTCCTTCCACCTTTGTGGGGAGCTAACAGTTTACAGATCGAGGCCCTAGAGCCCAACAAGCCGCCTAGGGTCTTCACGGTCCCATAGTCGCCAGTAAGCCCTCCCTGAAGCTGCTACACCTTATCCTCCTAAGACAGCCCAACCTGACTTACTTGTGCCACTGAGGGGAAGGTCGGCATCAGGGCAGAGCCCATGGGAGTCCAGGAAGGCTTCCCAGAGAGGTGACATCGAGGTCAGGCCCTTGGGGAGTGCAGGAAGTGGCACATGTTAAGGCTTGAGAGAAGGTGGTCACCACAGTCTTGATGGGACTTCTGGGACAGCCCTGTGCCAGCTGTTTGCCCCATCAGCCACATCAGCAGATCAGGGGGCTTGGGGTGGGGGAGGTGAGGGGGATGGTTTCCGTAGAGTCTTCCCAGATAGCAAGCAAGCTTTTAGCCGGCTCATGAGAACCTGTGTAAGGCTTAGACCTGAGCTAGGGGTCCTGAGGCCCCAATTCAAAACTTGCTCTTGGTAGCAATGGGCTGTGTGGCTGTGGGCAAGGTCCTGGCCTCTGGGCCCCAGTTCCCTCGCCTTCCAGATAGAAGACTGACTCCTGGCCTGTTTCACCCATGGAGCAGGGGTAACCATGGTTGGGAGTGCCTGAACCCACTGTAAGAGAGACACAGCAGTACACCTGCCCTCGTGAGTTTTGCCAGTGGGGTGGTAGCTGGCCTCAGTGTACCTGTTTCCATGTCCTGGACTGAATAACAGGAGGTATATGACCAGGTAGGATCTATTCCTTCTGGGACTGTGTCTAAGAACCAGGCCTCAGGGCAGCACTGAGGGTATTCAGTCACTTGTGTAGACTATTGCTTGGCAGTGATCCTGGGGCTCCCCCGTGTGGTAGACCTTCAGATTGCACCGACCAAGCCAGACTGCTGCCCTCTGCAGGCAAGAGCCAGCCTGGGAGATTCTTCCAGGGACCTCAGCACCAACTGGGTTCTTCTTATTGCTGCCTCATCCTGTGTCCTGAAGAGAGGCACTGGCCACCTCTCTGCGCATAGGGTCGTGAGCAGTCTATGGGTCACGTTATGAACGCTCTGTGAACTGTCTAGGCCTAACTGTCAAAATCCCAGTGACATCTATGGAGTCTCGGTGTCTCCATCTGTTAATAGGACAACTGCCTGATGAAATTAGATGGCACCAGTTGGATGGTGGTGGCGCACACCTTTAATCCCAGCACTCAGGAGGCAGAGGTAGATAGATCTCTGTGAGTTCGAGGCCAGCCTGGTCTACAGAGCAAGTTCCAGGACAGCCTCCAAAGCTACACAAAGAAAAGCTGTCTCAAAAAAAGAAAAAAGAAAAGAAAAGAAAAATAGATGGCGTCTGATGTGTGACTAATGGGCTTTGATGGTGACTTTTTTTCCCTGGCCATCTTCAGGTCCCTGAATGTTGACATGGAGTGGCTGTATGGGGCCAGTGAGACCAGCAACATGGAGGTGGACATCGGCTACATACCCCAGGTGAACACTCAGGAGCCCTGACCCAGATACACTCAGCTGCAAAGCCCTGCCCTGAGCCCCGGCTCCCCACTTCTGCAGAGTAGACCACCCCTCTCTGAGACACCCCTCACCACTGACTTCTGGCCCAGATGGAGCTGGAAGCCACGGGCCCCTCAGTGCCCTCTGTGATCCTGGATGAGGATGGCAACATGATTGACAGCCGCCTGCCCTCGGGAGAACCCCTCCAGTTTGTGTTTGAGGAGATCAAGTGGCACCAGGAGCTGAGCTGGGAGGAAGCTGCCGGGCGCCTGGAGGTGGCCATGTACCCCTTCAAGAAGGTGAGGCTGGGCGTGAAGGCCAGGGCAGGGCTCCACGAGGCCAGGCTGGGCTGTGGTCTAGCTGTGGGCACTATGCTGGACCTCTGGGGCTCAGGGCCAGCTTGGGAGTGGGGCTCTCGCTCCTATTCTAAACTTACACACACGCAGACACACACACACACAGACACACACACAGATACACACACAGACACTCACACACAGACACAGACACACACATACACACACACACAGACACACAGACACAGACATATACACACACAGACACACAGACACAGACACATACACACACAGACACTCACACAGACACACACAGACACACACACACACACACATACATACACACATGGATAAATATGTGTTTCACATGTACAACCCCAAATAGGACCCCAGCCACTGAGTGGTTTCTGTCTTGGTTTGACCACAGGTCAGCTACCTGCCATTCACAGAGGCCTTTGACAGAGCCAAGGCCGAGAACAAACTTGTGCATTCCATCTTGCTGTGGGGGGCCCTGGATGACCAGTCCTGCTGAGGTGAGGGAACCCCTGGTCAGCTCTAAGGGAAAGTGTGAATTTCATACCCTAAGGAAATTGGTCACAACAGGCTCTGGGACAACCAGGGCTTGGAGCCATGAGGACCTGGGCCACCTAGGACCAGATCCCAAAGAGGTTTGCTGTGCTTGGACTGAGTCTAGAAAGTGATGCTAAGTGTGAAAGAAAAGGCCAAGCAGATGTGTTCATATTCGGCCATTTTTGTTTAGTTAATTTGACCAAGCAACTTCCCCTCTGAACCCATTCCCTCCACAGTGAAATGGGCAGAGTGTACTGACTCCCAAGTCATGGCATTGGGTGCCAATGTATCTTGTACTCTGTAAAGTAAAACCTCTGAGTGAGAGAAGAAAGAGTGCCAGAAGCTGGGCTTGGATTTCTTATCCAGAATAGTCACCAAAGGCCTTCTGGAAAGTTCTCTGGGGGTCCAACAGTTAGTTCAAAGTGAATTAACAGAAGCGAAGGGGCAGGGGGAGGAGGGAGTAGGGACAGTTGGAAGGCTTCTTGGAGAAAGTGACTTTTAAACTGAGACTCTGAGAGATATATAGAGGCTTAGTCACGTGACAGGGAGAAGAGAGTTTGAGGTAGAGAGAGTGCCTGTGTAAAAGCCCTAGAGACAGAGAACTAAGCGGGATTGAGAAGTCATTGCTGCTAACAAGCTCCCAGCCACCAGGGCCTTGGCCCAGGCTGCCAGTATGTTCATGTTGATCCCTCCACATGTAGCACCTACTCCTTGGGGATCTGTGTGGTTTCTTGAGATAAGGTCTCACTCAGTACCCCAAGCTAGCATATAACTCACTCATCATGTAGCCCAGGCTGGCCTTCAATTCATAGTAATCCTCCTGCCTCAGGCTCCTAAGTGCTAGGATACAGGTGTGTGCCACCATTCCTGGATAGTATCTACTCTTTCAACCTGTTATTTCACCTGGGTGCAGAGACGTTCTGCAGCCCACAGGGTTTACCCAAACTGAGGTCATTGCTGTAAGATCAGGGTTTCTCACCCTTGACCTTGCCCTGGACAGGTTCGGGGCGGACTCTCCGGGAGACCGTCCTGGAAAGCCCGCCCATCCTTACGCTCCTCAATGAGAGCTTCATCAGTACCTGGTCCCTGGTAAAGGAACTAGAAGACCTGCAGGTGAGCAGGGGGTCAGGGGGGAGCGGCCAGTGGAGTGCCCCAGGACGGCACTAGGCCCGGGTCGCAGGAAATATCATTGTCCCCACAGAGCCAGCAGGAGAACCCAGTCCACAGAAAGCTGGCAGGCTTGCATCTGGAGAAGTACAGCTTCCCTGTGGAGATGATGATCTGCCTGCCCAATGGCACTGTGGTAGGTCCTGGGGGACAGAGGGACACAAGGGGTGGTCTCCCCTGGGCTGGTCTGAAGCTGTCACCTCCATCACTGGCATAGGGACCCTGAGCAGGAGATCCTGGAAGCGCTTTGGGGGGAGGGGTGGGAGTGGGATGGGGTGGGACAGTGGGGGGGGCAGCAAAGCACTCAGTACAGCAACAGAGTCAACATGTCCCCATGGCAACCTCATCCGTTCAGTGGACAAAGCATGGCCCTAGGGAAGGCTTGCTGGACCCCTGTAGCTAGGGGAGGTAGAGGAGTAGAGGAGTAGAGGAGGGCCTGGCCTGGGCCAACATTCCAGATCCCCTCTCCCCGAGGGCTACTTACAGGGCCTGGCATCAGGTCACAGTAGCTTGGAAAGCATGCCCGTTTTCAGACTCGCAGAGCCAGACTACAACTCTGAGCAAATGCCCGTCTTCAATATCAGTGTGGCCAGAGGGGAAACACAGGGTTACAGGAGGGTGGTGAGCTGGCCAGCCTGTAGGAGGCAGTAGTCAGGAGCAGGAGCTGGGGCTCCATGGAGGGAAAAGGACAGTGTGCTTAAGGCTTCTGCTGGCCCAGGCTCAGGTGAGAAGAGCCCAGGAAGTGTTGGGGACCCAGGTAGTACAAGCCTGGAGGGACAGTCAGGTGGCTCATGCTTGTTACTGGCTCCTACCCTGTGGAGCCTACCCTGAGGACCTGAAGACAAGGAGACAGGGCTTTAGGAGGCTCTGACTGGCTTTCATCTCCTCCATTGCTTAGTCTCCTCATCCATGCTTCACAATCTATTCATCCCCTGCATACCCACTCCCCCACGCTCTGCAGAAAGGCAAGGACGTGGGGGCATTCTGCCTAGAGTAGAGAGAATCTAAGAAATCACACTGAGCACTGGGCATTGGGATAGGTATTCAGGGGTCATGACAACAGAAGGAAGGCCATTTGTAAGGCATAGTAGAAGAAAAAGGTGGGTTTTTGCTCAGTGAGCAAGGCAGGGAGGCTCTCCCTCAGAAGAGGCCTACTTGGGAGCTGAGGGAGAAGGGAACAGCCTGGCCTGGGCAGCACTCGCCAGTGTGATCAGTGTTAGCTGTCTGACCTCACCGAGTGAAGCTGATGGAGGCTGCCATGGCTTAGGCAGACATAGCCTCTGGCCTCCCCAGTTCTCCTCACCCAGCCCTTCCCCCAGGTCCATCACATCAACGCCAACTACTTCCTGGACATCACCTCCATGAAGCCTGAAGACATAGACAACAAGGTGTTCAGCTTCTCATCGACCTTTGAGGACCCATCCACAGCCACCTACATGCAGTTCCTGAGGGAGGGACTCCGGCGTGGCCTGCCCCTCCTCGAGCCCTAACGTGCTTAGTCCTAGAGAAACTGGACCTGGTGAGACAGGCACTGTGTCTCCACACGTCCTGGAGTCACAGTGCCCTCTGTCCATTTCACACTGGAAATGGTTCCCACCTCATTCCCAGACTGCCTAGAGAGCCCCAAAGCTAACTGAGGATGCTCCCTTCACTTAGCCTGAATGATGGATAGATGAAGGGGCCTGGATAAGGGTGTAAATTTGCCAAAGGCCTGCCACTTCTATCAGCTCAAGTGCCCCCCAACATTCTGGGGTGATCTCCCTGGACCTTCCACACACAGTGATAGAGTTCAGGTCCTCAGCGTGAAGAAATAGGCTGGAAAGACAGACTCCCCTCTCAAGCCAAAGGAATCCAAGAGCTTGGGCCTGGGGGCCAGGCTGCCAGCCCCATGCCTGTTTGAAGCCTTCTATCCTGGCCATCCCCCGGGCAGCTTTCTGTGGCCAGTGCCCACAGCTTGGGGTCATTGTGAGCTGGAGACAGCTGTGGGGGGCCTTGCACAGAGCCCTTTACAGAAGTGGAGACCACATTGTCCCTCTGCCACCCTTCAGGGCACGTCATGGACCTGGTGGCCCAAGCCCAGCCCTGTCTGGGGTTGGAGACGTTCACTGTGAAGGAAGTTGTACTTCGGCAATGGGGTTCTGGGGGCGCGGCCCGGCTGCCTGCCCCAGCATAGGTTCATGATGGGTCTGTTGGGGCCAGTGTCTTCAGAACACTTCCTGCCCTGACCCCTACTCCACAGAAGTGTAGCCCAGCCAAAGATCACAGCCGCACAGTCTAGGCCCCCAAGGTACGCTGGACACACCCATTTGCCACTAAGTGACCACCAGTTCCCCTTGGCCACGTTTAGGGACTTGGTCCACATCCTGAACCACTGACTATGGCCAGTCTTTTTTATGCACACAGAAAAGTGTTTTATATGAATCTATATAGTTTATAGATTTTTTTCAGAAATCTGAACACTGAGGAGAAAGAAGGGGAGCAGTGGCTCCCCCCGCAGCAGCCGCATGATGGCTGGGTCTGAAATCGCAGATGGATCCTGCCTGATGTCCTCGCAGCTGCACATGGGGGAAAATGTGCCCATCTTCTTTCTCTTCCACGTTTTCTACAAGGAGTCTTCCAAGGGTCAGCATTTCCTCAGCTCTGTTCTGCGCGTCACACGCCCAAGGCCTGCCTTGGCCGTAATCTCATTACGGCCTTCTTGACATCAGCTGCTTCCCCATGTGCCCTGCTCTTTGTCCTGCCCGGCCGGCCGGGAGCTCAGTCTTCAAGCGGGCAGAGGAGGAAGGCAGGTGCCTGTTCCCTGAGCCCAGCTCCCCTGTCCACTGCGGAGTCACCCCACAGAGCCCACCTCACAGTCTCTGGGATGCCTTGCAGAGATCACACCTGTTTTCTCATTTAGTTCTCACAACAAAGCAGTGAATTGGAAAATCGCCCCCATTTTCAAACCAAGACACTGGAGTCTTAGGGAAGCAAAGTGATTTTCCAGGATCACTCAGAGTCCTGGCGTTGTGAATCAAACCCACGTGACTCCGAAGGCTGTTTTGGGTTGGGGGGTGCTTTGTTTGACACAGCACCCCTACTGACTTCCCCCTGTGGTGGCAAGGAAATCCTTTAAAATCGTGACTCCTGTAGGTGGTGGTGCACACCTTTAGTCCTAGCACAGAGACAGAGGCAGGTGGAAATCTGTGAGTTCAAGGCCAGCCTGGTCTACTTCCAGGTCAGGCTCCAAAGCTACACAGAGAAACCCTGTCTCAAAAAATAAAAATCATGATTCATGATATGGCCAAATAGAGCAGGTGTCAATAGCTCTACCAGGTTCTCTATCTTAGGTATGAGCCCTACAGAAATGGAAGGGACCTGAGTGCTTCACGGTGCCTCTGCCACCTCATAGGCGGGATGTATATGTGCCACCCAGCCTCAGAACAGCCAGAGTGGACTCCACACTTTACTGGTCCTATGTAAAGTACTGATTGCTGAGGCGTTCTGAGTCTTCAATGATGCCTCTGCACACCCCAGCTGCGTCTTGTCACCCCTCTGCTCCCATCCCCAGCATGTCCTGTAATAAAATTGGAGCGTCTAAGGGAGTTTGGTTTCGTCCTTCCGCTGTCTGACTGCTGCTTTCCCTATTGGGAGATGGGCAAGGATGGACATATTTGAGCTGAACTGTCTTTGGAGCCTTGCCTGTCAGCAGAGGGCTTGAGTGACTTGCCTAAGGTGAGTTTGTAATAGAACGATAAAATATACCAAAGAATCTGGAACTTTGTGTGGAGAGTGGTCCTAAAGTTAAAGCAGTTGTCTTAGAAGCAGAGCCCATGTCAGAGGTAGTTATGTGAGGAAATGCACCTGTAGGGGTGGCGGGATCAAGATAACCTGAGGTCAGTCAGTTCCTAGTTAGCTTTGCTCTCCACATGGGCTCCATGACGCACACACATGGCGGGGAGGATGTGAGGAGAAGGAAGACCTGTAAAAAGAAGGCTTGAGTCAGAAGAGGGCAAGGAAAACATGGAGTTCCAGAGTGTCAACCAACACCTAGCCTTCCACAGAGGGCGGCTCTGGGACACGAACCACGCTGCAGAGTCAAACCAGCCTTTTGTACTTGAATCACTGACTAGTGTGGTGAGGTAAAGTCAGTTTCCAGGTAGGGATGGGTTATAATCACTACCTATCTCATGGAGACAAGTGCGAGAAAAATGTAAGACGTATTTAGTCAGGCGCTCCGCGGTGATGGCTTTGTCACTGAGAGGCTGTGTGGCAGTCATGTCCTGCAATCAATGGCACTGAGAATTTCCTGTTACCTAGAACTTGAATGGTGCCCCATCTGTGTTTAGATGTAAATGTTTACGATTTTGATACAGCTGCCCTGGGATTCTGCACCAGTAGCAGCTATGCAGGTTTGCAACCTGGAGCAATAAGCTACACCAGTTCCTCTAGGTGTATAGTACACTACATTATGTAGGTGTGTGCAAGTACACTCTATGTAATGTTTGCATAACTCAGTCACCTAAGGACACATTCCTCAGAGAGCACCCTTTCTTCAGCAATGCACAGCTGTAATTTCAAGAGGACAACAAAAGAGAAAGCATACTTGGGCGTAGTAAGGCAAGGCTGGGCGTAGTGCCCATTGTGACTGCATTGGGCTGTCCACCCACGAAGCCAACAGATTTGTCCCTGGCAGATGGGGATTGCTGGCTTTGGGACCAAGGCAATGCAACTGGTGAGTCAGGCAAAGCCATGTACTAAGGGCAGAAAATCAAGTGTGTCCCATTAACTAGATGCCATGGATACCAGCAGCGTGAGCTTGGAAGGAGTCTCCCGGTGTCATCAATCCACACATCTAATCCACAAACTGAATTATGCAGCACGTGTGTGTACGTGTATCCATTCGTGTGAGGCAGCGAGCTCTTAAACAGAAGAAAGCTACTCCGAAGCACTGGAGGGTGTGCGTCAAAGGCGAAAGCAGCCATTTTTGCTGGGGACTGTGTCAGGGAACCAAGAAATGGGTCAAGAAAGGCAGAAATGCCAAGACGAGGATTCGGAGACTTGCAGCAGTAAGGACGACACCAACTATAGTAGGTGCTGAACCGCAACACAGGCAGACCACCGCTGTCCAGAAATTTGTAGAGAATAAATGTGGGAAGCAACAAGAACGCATATCGACAGGCTGAGAGCACAGGATCAACGCTCTAAGAGCGGAGCTACCCTCGTACGGGGCGGGGCCTGTAAAGGGGTGTGGCCTCTCGGCTGTGCCGCCCACTCAGAGGCCGCGTCCGCTCCCGGCCCCTTGTTAAGCCCGCCTCTCCTGGGCGTACGGCGTGGTACGCAGCTGCGAACCATTGCTTCCGGAGGCGGGTCAGCGGAAGTGACGTTTGAGGCTCGGCCGCCCGCTGTAGTAGGAGGGGCTGAGGTAAGTCCGGAGCTTGAGTCTGAGGTGAGCCCAACGCCGGGTGCTGAGGGCCAGCAGGCGGGGTGGCCGCCGCCGCCGGTCCCCTGCCAGCGCCTCCGTCCCTGCGCAGGGGGAGCGCGTGATTGCTGTTCTCGTGCGAGGTCTCGCGGGAGGCGCCGCCGTCTGCCCCCCCTTGGTGGGAACACTAGTCCCGAGGGTGCCAGCCAAGTCACCCGCCGTTGGGGTCGACCCAGCCGTTAGAGTGCGACCCCAGGCTTCGCGCCTGGGCGCGTGGCGTTTCTGGGACTGCACCGGCCCGGAGGCACCGGCCCGGCCGGGCCCGCGGGTCCAAGGGCCGCCGGACGCGCGGCGAGGACTCGGCCGACCTTGGCGTTGCCCGGGCCGCCTTCGCGGGGGCGGGGGCGGGGGCCGCGTCGTTGAGGACGCGAGGCGTTACCTCTGCTGGCCGTGGGACCCTCGCGCACTCGGCGCGGGTGTCCGCCGGGCCCCGCTGGGCAAAGTTTCTCTCTGGCCCGGGACTGCCGGGCCGGGGCCCTCCTGGGAGCGGAGCGGGTCTGCCGAGAGAGACGGCGCGTAAAGACGCGTCCACTGGCACCGCGGAAGGGGCTGCGGCGGCGCCGAGGTGCGGAGACCCGGGGCTGCGGAGCCGGCCCGAGCGGCTAGCGGGCACGCGGGGGGCGGGGCCTCGGAGCGAAGTTGCTGCCTTACAGCTGAGCGCTTGCGGTGCCTGGCAAAGGCCGCGCTGTGCGGGATTGGTTACTTCCTTTCTGTCTTGAGCGGCCTCGGAAGGCAACCCAGGCGGCTACGGGATGAAGTGAGGACCCGGCGGGATACATGAGTTTAGCGCTGAAGGACTGGGATGAGCTGGGTAAGGGTTCTGCCGGGTCCCGCGGAGGCAATGGTATGGACGAGGGCTCAGAGGGGGCAAGTGTTGGGAGCTGCTAGCCGGGTAGCCGTGTGGCCCAGGGCAAAGCGTGCACTAGCCTAACAGTATTAGAGCTTGGTGTGGAGAGAGCCGGAAGACGGGGTCCAGCCATTTGGTAGACCCTGATGGCAGGAGGGCTGTACAGTCTAGAAGAGAGCTGAACGATTTAAACACCAGAGTAATAGAAGGAGCAGTTTATAAAATCTGCCTTTGCCTGAGGAATAGATTCAGTTGGAGTTTCTGGAGATGAAGCAAGACAGGAGTAACACAGATGGCATTCAGCAAGAAGGCTGACACACGGGGACATCCCAGAACCTAGCCCAGACTTTGGGCACTGTCTTCTGTAAAGCCACTGAGTGGCTGGCCAGACAAGTCCTTTCCTTTCTCCGTGTGTATCATAAGGTGACAACTCTGTTAAGGTAGAAGAGGAACTCCAGATCTCCCTTAAGAGATACTGTTCGTCAAATCAGCTCATCCCTGTTCAGCACCAGACTTGGGTTCCCCAGTGACTTCTCACCCAGGCACTGCAAGCCCTCATGACAAGACCCTTGTTACCTTTTGCAATGGCTTAGGATACTGTGTTGTATTACAAGTCCGTCTCCTACTCTCTCCAAACTCAACATGGTCTTGGACTGAAGTCAACTCATGCCCACCTGCCTAGTACACCTCTTAATGATGCCCCACCTTCCTTACAAAAATGTGTATTCTTGGTGTTTGACAGACATAAAGCACGAAGATTGAACTCAGTCCATGCCAGGGTAGCTGTGAAGAGTACAGTCAGGAATACTGCTTTGTATGTTAACCTGAGAAACGAGTTTTTACAATAACACTCATGAGGAACTCTTAAATTTCATTATGCACTTCACCCACTTACTCCAATTTCACCAACCTTTAGGGTAGCCTAGAGTGGCAGTTTTCTCTTGTTTTTTGTTGTTGTTTTTTTTTTTTTTTTTTTTTTGAGACAGGCTTTCTCTGTGTTACAGCTCTGGCTACCCTGAAACTTGCTCTGTAGACCAGGCTGGCCTTGAACTCAGAGATCCTCTGCCTCCCAAGTGCTGGGACTTAAGGCATGTGCCACTACTGCCCAGCAAGTGTTAGATTTTCTTTTCCCCATTTTACAAATGAAGAAACCAGTAAAACCAGCATTCAGAAACATTGAGACACAGCCATAGAAGACTAAGCCAATATTTAAAAAAAAAAAAAAAAAGCTCTTGGGGCTGGAGGTGTGGTTCTGTGACAGAATGTTTGCAGTTGAGGGTAGGGTGATGCATTACAACCATTTAAATCTCCTTTCTCTGTAGCCCAGTAGACTGAAATTAGCATGAGTTGGCTGTTGATTCTTACCCACTTCTATTTTCAAGAATAAATGCTTGGGCTTGGATGGTACCTCAGGTTTTGCTTTCCTCTGAGCTGTGTAACTACCAAAGGGTTCTATTTGCATCTTTGAGGCTTTACCTCAGTTCATCTCAGAGCTAGAGGTTTCCCTGGGTTGGCCAAGCTTTCTCAGGAAATCTGGGTTTAGAAAAGCCAGTGATAAGGGCAGCCCTTGGACTAGTTTTCTTCTTTTACACATTGAAGATGGTTTTAGCAGTGGCTTTGCAGAGGTTTGTTTAGAGGTTTAATGACCACCAAGTCCCTCCTCTCTGATGTTTGTTTCACAGGAAAGATCTCATGTTCTCAGGAATGGCCTGATATGAAGGAGTCATACCCCCAGCTTTCCCAAGCTGTCCGGTGGGTGCCTTGTCCTTCAAGTGCAGGAGCTGGCTGAACATCAGGGATGGAAGCCAATGTGGTAAGGAGTCCCAAGACAGGGTTAGAGAGCTGAGTACTGAACTTGCTGGAGAACTATACAAGGCCCTGAGATGCCAGTTCATTTCTTATTTTCACTGAAGCCCTGGGATTTGAACAACTGTCATCCTACTTCCTTTTTGGTACACTTCTTGAGTCCATGTTTTTTTTTTTAATTTTTTGTGCAAAAGAACATGAGGTAACCAGAATAGTCCATACCACCAGCTAATTCTGGTTCCTTCTCTGAACCCTCGCAACCACTGACTTTAGCAGCACCAGGTGTAGAAACTGGTCCTTACAATTGACTTGACTCACCTCCAGAGGAGAAGGGAAGGCAAGGGAACAGTAGTAAGACTACTCTGAGGATTTTGGGTTGTCTGTCTCTTCTCTAGACTGTCCCAATCTGGCAAAACAAGCCACATGGGGCTGCTCGGAGTGTGGTAAGAAGAATTGGGACCAATCTACCCCTGAAACCTTGTCCCCGTGCATCCTTTGAGGTGAGTGTACTGGAAGGGTCAAGTAAAGGTTCAGAGTATGGAAGGCGGATGCTACTTCTGTGCAGAAGGCATCTTGCTAGTTGCCAAGGCTTCTGCCCACTTTGCCTGGTCATTTTTTCATTTCCTAAGTGCTTATATAATAGATCCTGGACATTGTGCCTTTCTGATTGTGTACAGACATGTGATCACAACAGTCAGACTTCCAGCTTGCTCATAAATTGATAGTCTTTCATCTTATCTTTTGTTGCTGCTGCTAAGTGACTCAGTTTTTATAAGCTTCTAGCCATGCATTTTATCAGAGCAGGCCAGAAAGCCTTTGCTAAACCAAATCTTCCGATGATTTACATCAGAGCTCTGAGGCATTTGTGCATGAGTGCTGTGACTCTTGAGTAGACCTGCTTTTCTCATCAGCCTTATGAGTGAGCCACTTAGCCTCTATTTTTAGTGTTTCTCTGTGGCCTCAAATCCCCATCCTTCTTTTTCTGTCCAAATATGGCCACTGTATTACTGCCTGCTTGACAGGCTGACCTGGGTCTATAGAGGCTTTAGCATCCACTCTACAGCAGAGATTCCTGTCTTGACTAGGTCTCTGAGACCTGCTTCTGTAGTAGAAAATGAAATAATGTTCATTTGAGCCAAATGCCTCCATTAAAAGCTCCTGGTGATGCTGGGTGGTGGTAATCTGTCTTTAATTCCAGCACTTGTAGAGGCAGGCCCTGTCTACACAGCGGAGTTCTAGGACAGCTAGATCTACACAGAAACCCAGTCTCAGAGGGGGAAAAAAAAAAACTCCTGGTGAGGCATCAGCTCTGTGTTAGATGGCTAGGGTGGGAGTATGGGAAACAGGCATGAAAGCATTGTGGCATAGAGGAGGTAGAAACACATGCATGAAAGAACATGGGCCCAAACGTGTGTGTACATAGACTGCAGCTATCTATCTATCTATCTATCGATCGATCTATCTACATTAGCTGCAGTCTGTGTAGAAACTGAATCTGGAGTTAGAAGTGGGATCAGGGTTGGTGTTAGGAGGCAGGATTGAGATTAGAAGTGTGCAGTTAAGGGAATAGGGTCTCATTACTGCACACTATCCAGAGCTGTCAAAAGAACATTGGAAGGACCTGGGTACTCAGAAACATCAGAAACAAGGGGAAATAAAGTTGTGAAATGTGACTGCAAGTTTCCCCATACCCATTGTCTAGATGCTGCTGAACAAAGACAATTAAGGACACAGGCTCTTCAAAGGAGTGTATATGAGTACTATTAACATTTAGTATACTGCTCTTCCAGGGGACCCTAGTCTGATTCCCAGCACCTACATCACAGCTCACAGCTGCCTGTAAATCCAATTTTAGAAGATCTGACACCCTTTTCTGGCATACGTGGGCACCAAGCATGCACATGGCACACAGATATACATGCAGGCAAAACATCCATACGCACTAAGGGTAGGGGGATTCAAGCCAGTCTCATTAAATTGCCTGATTTGTAGCCAGGAAGCTTTCTCCTTACTCTAGGAAGCTTTCCTTACTTGGTGCTGGATTAGGTGTCCCATTTTGCATTAATTTGATTAGTTCTCATCATGTTGTATAAATGTTTAATTTGCTTTCCTACAGACTCTGCCCAACATTTCTGACCTGTGTTTAAGAGATGTACCTCCAGTCCCTACTCTGGCTGACATTGCCTGGATTGCTGCAGATGAAGAGGAAACATATGCTCGGGTCAGGTAGCTGAGGCAAAAGCTGCTTTGCTGGTGATGAGGAGTGTCTCCCAGAAGTGGCATCAGCAAGAAGGGTGTTTATGAGAGGCTGAGGCCAATAGGAATGAGAGCTATGGGCTTAAAGGGAAGTAGTAGTAGAACCTGTGGTACAAAGGAATTTAATCAGGGATACAACTGTCTCTAGTAAGACACTTTTCTTTTTCTGGCTCAGGAGCGATACGCGTCCCCTAAGACACACCTGGAAGCCCAGCCCTTTGATTGTTATGCAACGTAATGCCTCAGTGCCCAATCTTCGAGGGTCTGAGGAGAGGCTCTTGGCCCTGAAGAAGCCAGCTCTACCTGCCCTAAGCCGAACCACTGAGCTGCAGGATGAACTAAGCCACTTGCGCAGCCAGATTGCTAAAATAGTAGCGGCAGATGCAGGTAAGAGTCCCACTGAGGGTAGAGTATAGCAGGCTGTCCTTTCCCCTGGTTATTGAGCAAGGTAAGGATGAGAAAAATTATAGTCTCTGATTCAGGAAGACTTAGTCCAAGGGCTTTATTGAGACCCAGATATCCTGTAATAGCCTTTAGAAAATGTCCACTAGTCATTCCAGTGACATTGAACAAATTCCTTCTCTTAGCCACAAAAGCTAATACTACCTTTACAACCATCTTTAATATTACATATCCCATTAACCCAAAGAACCCACTTTTCAATATAAGCATTCCTGACCAGCACCACGAAACATATACCCTTAATTACCTATCTCCCTCTCCTTGTCCGTTCTATCAGAGAATACTACTCTCTGCAGCTTTCTGCATACAATTAAAGCAGAGCCTTAAATAGACAGAGAGAGGGCTTCCTTAACCAGAGGCATAGACAACCAATAGGTAGATCTCCCCCAAGATACTCAGTGGCTTAAAGACACAGCTCCTAACCCTTACCAGCTAGTAGAGCACATAAAAGTTGTAGTGTGGGGGGCTCAGACAGTAAAGGCACTTGCCACTAAGTCTGTCTACCTGAGTTCCATCCCTTGGACCCACACGGTAGAGCAAAGAACAGACTCCTGAAAGTTGTTTTCTGACTATTCTGTCGTAAACCTGTACCCACAAACATCCAATAAATGAATGCAATACTTTATTTAGAAAATTAAGCCACAGAATATGAAAAGATCACTATCATTTCTTAGGAACTCTAAAGACAGTTGTCTCAATTAAAACTTGGAAGTTTTGTCTAGAGCGCTTCACGATCATAGATAGCAAAATTCAAAATATCAAGTTGAAACACTGTCACAGTTGAGAAAATGACAAATTAAGAAATGCAGGCCCAGCCTGGCGGTGGTGACGCACGCCTTTAATCCCAGCACTCGGGAGGCAGAGGCAGGCGGATCTCTGTGAGTTTGAGGCTGGGCTGGACCGATAGCCTCCAAAACAATACAGAGAAACCCTGTCTCGTAAAAACCAAAAAAAAAAAAAAAAAAAAAAAAGAAATGCAGGCCTTGCTGGGCTTCAGTTTAAAATAGGGCTGCCAACCTATAGCCCATTATGCATTTGGGAATTCATGAGTTTGTGGGATGGGGTTTTCTGTTCTGGACACTACAAGAGTCAGTGTTTCTCTGCCTACGTGGGGAAAATTCCACCCTTGTCACTCTCAGAATGTGAGTTCAGGGAATGGCTGTGTTCTGTAGGCAGTGTTTGTGAGATCATTGCTTCATTGCAGCCCAATGTCCATTATATCTATTGTTTTCTCTTTCAGCTTCGTCTTCATTAACGCCAGATTTCTTATCTCCAGGAAGTTCAAATGTCTCTTCTCCTTTGCCTTGCTTTGGATCCTCATTCCACTCTACAACTTCCTTTGTCATTAGTGACATCACTGAGGAGACTGAAGTAGAAGTCCCTGAGCTTCCAACAATCCCCCTGCTTTGTTCTGCCAGCCCTGAATGTTGCAAACCAGAACACAAAGCTACCTGCAGCTCATCTGAAGAAGATGACTGCATCTCTCTGTCCAAGGCCAGCAGCTTTGCAGACATGATGGGCATCCTGAAGGATTTTCACCGGATAAAACAGAGCCAAGACCTGTGAGTATCTGACAGGAGCGCTAGTGATTTTTTAGTCACTCATGGCTAATGATGAGTAATCATATTACTGCATTCATAAAGCTTGCTGACTGACTAGAGTCTGGTTTGAGGAAAAGCACAGCTTCCATTTGTTCCGTTAAATCACCTCAACAAACTATGAAGACTCAACAGCTAAGGGGCTACAGAGAATTCAGTGGTTAAGAGCATTGGCTCCTCTTCCAGAGACACAGGTTCAATTCCCAGCTCCCACATGGCAATTTACAAGTCTAACTCCATTTACAGGGGATCTGCACCCTCACAGACACATGCAGGCAAAACACCAATGCACATTTAAAACAAAACTCAATAGCTTTTTAGTTTACATACTTCTAGCTACCGTGTTTCAACATGCTCTACCCTTCAAAGTTGGGAGATCTTATGACATACTGGTGTCGCAAACTAGTCAACTTTTTGGTGAAAGAATTTCATAAAGTAAAAGATTTTTTAAATAAAAGTTTGGGGCTAGAACGATGGCTCAGTGGTTAAGAGCACATACTGCTCTTGCAGAGGACCAATGTTTGATTCCCAGTACCCATAGTGCAACCATCTGTAACCCAGCTCCAGGGATCTTACACCCCTGGCTTCTGTAGGCACTTGTACTTGTATGATACCTGTAATACAAAACCTCCAAGTTTCAGGACTTGAGAACCAAGCATTCTGTTTTGTTTTTGAGACAGGGTCTGTCTGTGTAGCCCTGGCTGTCCTGGAACTTGCTCTAAGTGCTGGGACTAAAGCTACCACACCCAGCTTAGGAACCAAGCTTTTAAGATTCATAATTAGTTCTTAAATCTGGCTTCTTATCAAAACCATTCAAATTTGGGGTGTTGGTATTTTTTTGAAACAAGGTCTATTAAACTTAACATATCAGAATGCCCAGAGAATGGAGCTTTGGTTGACTTTGTTCAAGCTTAAGGGAATTTGGGCAGGCCCTGAGCAGGCCTACAGTTTGAAGTAAGGCTACTCTCTGAGTCCCTTGAGAAGCTTCCTGGCAGACAAGTTCTAGAACTGCCTGAGAGCACCTGCACTTTGCAGTTTCTCCAATGTACTCCGAGCCACTCCACAGAGGAGCTTTGTTCTTGGGCTCCTTAGTTGGAGGTTGGCCTTGATGGCAGGTGCCCATAATAGCTGTGCTTGTTGGTGCTGGGCAAGAAACTATCCTAGTCACTCTTCCTATCTGGCCCATAAAGGCTCTTTGATCTTTCACTTCCCCAAATTGAGCTGCTGCTTCACCTCGTTTTTGGTGAGCTTTGAGCCCTTCTTGTCAGTGTTCTAAAACATGCTCCTTGTCTATCTCTCTGTAGCTCAAGCTGGTCTTGAACTTAGAATCCTTCTGCCTCTGCTCCCTGAGTGCTGGAAATGAAAGTATTTGTCACCAGGTCACTTTCTGTTACTTGGCTTCTTAGACTAAACTATATCCTAGCATCTTTTTCTCTAATAGAAGTAACTGACTAAGACTGGCTCATTAGTTCAGAAATGTGATACACCAAAGAATCCTCCTTGTACTTTGAGATTTAAAGTCAATGTTGGTCTCTGTGTATTGCCTCAAAGATCAGTAAACACCTTGATGAGATGTGTAGACATTAACAGCTTCAGACAACATTCACAACCCTTTTCTGTGATAAATGTGTGCCTACTCTAGAATTCATTTTGTTCCCATAGTTCCTTACAATGTAAATGTTTTGCTATTTTTATATTAAGAAAAAAAAAAGCTCACTTAAGGGAAAATGTTGGTAGGATATTTTATCTCCAGAACTAGTAAGGATCAGAATGGCTGAGCCATCAGTCACTTACTGCAGATTGACCAGAGATTAGACCAGAACTCCAATAAATTGATAGGCCTTCATTTTACCCATATTTTATAGCCATGTAAGAAACAGGCATTGGAGCTGGAGAGATGGCTCAGAGGTTAAGAGCACCAACTGCTCTTCCAGAGGTCCTGAGTTCAATTCCCAGCAACCACATGGTGGCTCACAACCACCTGTAATAGATCTGGTGCCCTCTTCTGGCAAGTAGGCATGGAGGCAGGGTGTTGCATTCATAATAAATAAACAAATTATATATATATATAATAATAAAAGAAATCAAGAAACAGGCATTCTAGGAACTGGAGAGATGGCTCAATGGTTAAAAGCATCGACTGCTCTTCCAAAGGTCCTGAGTCATTTCCAGCAACCACATGGCAGCTCACATCCATGTATGATGAGGTCTGATGCCCTCTTCTGGCATGCAGTCTTATGTACATGTAGACAGAGCACTCAAACATAGAATACATTTTTAAAAATGGACATTCTAGTTAAGACATAGGGTTCAGAAACAGCTTGGGGTTTTTTGTTTGTTTTTTAAAGATTTGTTTGCTATGTATACAGTGTTCTGCCAGCCAGAAGAAGGCACCAGATCTCATTATAGATTGTTGTGAGCCACCTTGTCGTTGCTGGGAATTGAACTCAGGACCTCTGGAAGAGCAGCTAGTGTTCTTAGTATCTGAGCCATCTCTCCAATCCCAAGAAACAGCTTGGTTTTAAAGGCCAGAGGTTGACTGTGACTCCATGTCCTTGTGTGCTGAATCTTCCCATAGGTGTGGGAACATGCACTGACAACTGCTTCACAGAATAGCTGTGAAGATTCAGGAGGTAAAAAGTGCACATAGAAAAAGCCCAGAACAGAGCAAAAGTGTGTCCTAAATACAGCTCTTGTTGTGTCTCCAGGAGCCGGAGTTTACTGAAGGAAGAAGACCCTGCTGTGCTTATCTCTGAGGTCCTTAGGAGGAAGTTTGCTCTGAAGGAAGAAGATATCAGTAGAAAAGGAAACTGACAGCACTGACTCTGCGCTCAGTCTCATGCTCCTGAACTCCTTCAATAGCTGCCTTCCTCACTGCAGATGTCTCTGCCTCAGAAGTCTGCAACAGTCTTGCCAACGAGCTAGGGCTTGGGCTGGAAGAGAAGAGCTGGACTGTGTTACTTGCACTTAAACCTCGACAGAAGCTAAGGTTTGAGATGAGGCATTTGTTACAGGTAATTGGGTAGGGTGGAGTGTCTGTTTAAGAGTTGAAGTTTCTTGTTTTTCCTAGTCTGTGTGAAAATCGGCCCTAAATGAATGACACAGTTCACTGCATTAGACTCTATGATTGGTCTCACTGGATACTTTGTGCACAGCTGTCACTCAGCAGCTCCCTTGCAGCACCACAAGGCTAAGGGGGAGTGGCTGTTATGTTCATGTTCACAGGGGTGATCATATGCTGCTCCATCACAATCCTACACCAATGCCCAGCAATCACCTTTTCGAAAACTCTTAGCTATAGCAGTCAGGGCCCTGGATCAGTTAATACTTGGCTGCTGCAGGGAGGCCTGGGCTATTTTTTTCTTAAACATATTTTATAAAACTACAACCAGATCTACCCTCCAGGGCTTCACTATCATCAGTTCCACTGGTTGAATTTTTTTTCTTCCGTGGACTTAAGTCTAGGAAGAAGTGGGGAGAGAAAAGGACATACCACCCTTCTTCTAGGACAGAAACTGATTTCTCTGGGTTGGGTCAAGATTTTATTTACTGCATCATGCATGACTCAGGTGCCCTCAGGGCCCTTTCTCTATGGTATGAATACTGCGTGTCTGAGTTGAAATACTACCTGACATTAAATGAAGGATTTGGAGAAATGGTGCATTTTCTTTGTCCATCTCTAAGTTTTGACCACAGTAGTCTTTGGGGGAGGGCTCCTGTTAAAATATAAGGTATGTGAGTTTAAACAGGCTCCTGACTTATTTTCTTGCTCTTAGCCCAGTGGTTCTCAACTTTCCTAACACTGTGTCCCTTTAATATAGTTGCTCATATTGTGGTGACCCCCAACCATAAAATTAATTCTGTTGCTACTGTTATGAATCATAATGTAAATATCTGATATGCAGATACCTGATATTCAATCCCAAAGGGGTTGGACCCACTAGTTGAGAACCACTGCCTTAGGAGAAACTTTCTTGGGGTTAAAGAAATGACCCAGAAATAAAGATCATTGGCTGCTATTCCAGAGAACCAGGTTTGATTTCCAGCACTCACATGCTGTTCAGTTATTTGTTCTTCTGATCCCAGGTATCTGACAGTCTTCTGGCCTGTAGGTACCAGGCACACATATGAAGTACACATACATCAACTCAGACAAAACACCTGAGCATCTTATTCGAAGGGCTTCTGTCTTCCTTCCCATAGAAAATTTCACAGAACTCCTAAAAGCAATTCCATTTGATAACATAATGTGGTTTGCACATACTAGAGGCTATTTAAGCCTCAGATGTCACACTTGTAAAGAAACTGCTACAGGAACAGTGGTGCTCTGGGTAGAACACAGGCAAAATCAGATTTGTGCTTGGTTGAATTCAGGACAATGACACCAGTTACTATTTTAAAAAGTTGCTTTGGGGCTAGGCGGTGGTGTTGCATGCCTCTAATCCCAGCACTAAGAAGGCAGAAGCAGGTGGATCTCTGAGTTTGAGGCCAGCATGGTTTATCTACAAAGTGAGTTCCAGGACAGCTAGGGCTGTTACATAGAGTAACCTTGTCTCAAAAAAAAGGTTGACTTGGGCTGAAAAAATGGCTCAGAAGGGGCGAAAATGCTTTCAGCCCAAGCCTGATGACCCAAGTTTGGAATCCATATAAAGGAAAAATAATTCCTGGAAGCTGTCCTCTAGTATGACACATATACTTGCACTTACAAGTCATAGTGCTGCCTTTTCTTCTCGAGTAGAATGTCTCTGTAGCTTTGAAGTCTGTTAAAGAACTCACTCTG
Organism: Mesocricetus auratus; assembly: GCF_017639785.1. Lineage (NCBI taxonomy): Eukaryota > Metazoa > Chordata > Mammalia > Rodentia > Cricetidae > Mesocricetus > Mesocricetus auratus. The sequence continues at coordinate 8,914,910 of NW_024429197.1, forward strand.
TGGGCCGGCCTGACCTTAAACTCAAAGAGATCTGCATATCTCTGACTCCCAAGTGTTGGGATTAAAGGTGTTCACACCACCACTGCTCAGCCATATATGTCTTAGGGTTTTTTTTATTGCTGTGAAGAGACACCATGAGCACAGCAACTCTTTTATGAATAAAAACATTTAATTGAGGTGGCAGCTTACAGTTTCAGAGGTTTAGTCCATTATGATCATTTGGGGAGATTGGCAGCAGGCAGACATGGTGCTACATTTTGTGGGCAACAGGAAGTCGACGCACAATCACACAGAGGAAAGCTTGAGAAAAAGAAACCTCATAGCCCGCCCCACAGCAACACACTTCCTCCAATAACCATGCTTCCTAGTAGTGCCACTCCCTTTGGGGGCCATTTTCTTTCAAACCAATACAATGTCCTCCTAGCTCAGGCTGGTCGAGTACTCACTATGTAGCTTTGAGATGGCCTTGAACTCATGGAACTCCTGTGTCTCCTAAATTGCCATATCCAGCTTAAAGTTGCTTTTTGACTTACCACTAAAGTCAGCTTTCTAGACATTAACCTGGATTCATAGTTTTCCAAAGGGAACATCCCTCTTTCTTGTGGAAGAATAATAAAAAAGTTAGATTGTTACATAGCACAGATTTGAGAAGATTAAAAAAAAAAAGTTGTTTTTGGTTTTTCTAAATAGGGTTTCTCCATATTGTTTTGGAGGCTGTCCTGGAACTCACTCTGTAGACCAGGCTGGCAAACTCTAACATCTGAGCCATCTGTCCAGTCCCAGAAAAACAATGTATATAGTAACCATCATAAAAAAAAAAAGCCGGTGGTGGTGGTGGTACACACCTTTAATTCTAACACTTGGGAGGCAAAGACAGGCGCATCTCTGAGTTCAAGGCCAGCCTTGTCTACAGAGTTCCAGGACAGGCTCCAAAGCTGCACAAAGAAATCCTGTCTCGAAAAAACAAACAAAAAGATCATCTGCCATTTGCCTTCCCCCCAGCCAGCTCCACACACCTGGGTTAGGGACGATGGCGTCTTTTAAAATGCAGTTGGGAATAATGGTCCCAAGCATATGCTTGAGTGGTCCAGCTAGAAGTGAAGAGAGCACATACCTGTTAGAAGTAAAAGACCTATGGAGGACAGAGTAGCAACTCTCTGAACTGAGAAATGGTTTTGGTGATAAGTCCTGTCCTGCTGGAATGTACCAGTCACCTTCCTGAGGGAAAAGCTTGCCTATCACACACTGCCTGCTTTGTTTACATGAGAACAATGTTCCATATGACAATTGCTTCATGCCACATGGCCTCTCACCTAAACCTCCTCTTACCCAGACCCACCCTACTTTCTTCCATCTCTGCCTCTTCAAGAAACACCCAGAAAAAACATTTAGAACTAGTGTCTGATAACCTGATTACCTTCAGAGTCCTGGGTAAAGAGCAGGTTTGGCTGCAGATCTAACAGAGTAGGCCCATCTTGGCACTGAGTCTGAGGACTGTCAGGAAACTGCCCCAAGCCTTGATTCCTAACATTGGTTACATCTTGAAAAGGCATTTTAGTGTTGTGGGCGATGACCTGCTGGCCTTGGGAATCCTCCGTGAAAAGCTGACTCCAGGAGTCCCTGTCATTCCTTTCACTGTCCCAGGAAAACACAGAAAGAGGACAAGGGCTTTTTGTCACAAATAGTGGTTTTTTCCTACTCCAGGATTCGAACCTGTAGGCTTGAGGATGTACAGGAGCCTTCCTGTTTTCCTTGGCAGGCCCCTTTTCCCCCAGTTCAGCTTTGTCCAAGGGCTGACAGCATTTACCACCAGATGGCCTGATGTGACTTCCCATGCCTGCACAGTCTGTCTTAGATCCATGAAGCCATTCCCTTTTTCTCCTGGCCTCTCTTTGGTCCTGCAAACAAGAACTTTCCAAGTACTGGGTAAAGGAAGAAGCCAGGGAGGCTTCACTTGATCCAGCGCCCATCAGGATGCCAGGTTGGGGCAAAGACATCGTAGTCAAAGATGGTGTTTCCAAACTATGGCAGCCAGAAATCTGGGGAGATGAAGGAGAATGTCCAGCTTCCTGGATGTCTGCAGGAGTTGAAGTGGCTAAAGGTGATACCGAGCATTCATTCCCCAATCCCTGGACCGAACAGTCTAGCTGGGCTCTTTTGCATTCTTTGTTGATCTGATTTTCTTTGAAAGATAAAATGCTCTTCCAGTTACCATTTGCCATTCCTAATGAAATGAGAGATAATTACATTAAAAAAAAAAACTGCCTGGAGCAGGATTTTGTTGGGTTTTCTGAAACTAGTATCAGTTACTATAACTATTAGGTATAGGAGTTCTAGACTCTTGAAATAACTTCATGGCTAATTGTCTTGTTTTCAATCCTGCTTTTCTCTGCCAAATGCTCTTAAAACTTGAGTCATATATTCCCTTCCTGAAACACAGGACCAACCACTACCCAATACATCAAGTATGGTTTACAGTCAGTCAGACCACGGCCATCCTCTCCAACTCAGGTTTTGTTACATAATTTTTAACAGAGCAAAACATTTTGATTTTTTTTATTTACTGTGGTTCTATTGAACAATGGATCCTGCCACTATCTAACCACATACCCAAATATTATCCATAAGGAAATATTCTCATTCCAGGCAGTGGTGGTATACGCCTTTAATCCTAGCACTCGGGAGGCAAAGGCAGGTGGATCTCTGTGAGTTCAAGGCCAACCTGGTCTACAGAGTGAGTTAGTTGCAGGGCAGGTTCCAAAGCTACACAGAGAAACTGTCTCAAAAGAAAAAAATTCTCAGCAGATATTTTGTAAGGTCATAAAAAAAAATCACTATCAAACTCTAAAATTTTCTGGTAATAAGAATGTAGTTTTCCCACAATTCAGACATTTCATGGGAAAGTCAATGAAGATATTAGGATGCTAAATCAACCAGTTAGAAACTAAAATCTACCTAGTTTTTAGCTAGTCCATTTCATGAAGTGTGGGACCCTGTTCTCCCATAAGGATGAATGAAACGGAACTCCCAGTCCATCTAAATTATATAAAGATACAATTTTTAAAAAGCAGAATGGTAGATTCTTTTTTCTTCTCTAGAGTCACACCTGCAGAAACTGTTCTGTGAGACCCCTTCAAATTTTCTTAGAATTCAACATAGAGTATATAAAACATACAAGATTTTGTAACTAGGGAAAGTTGATTTTTTTTAGGAGGTAGCCCTGGGAGCCTTTCCTTGTTATATAAAATAAAAGTGTAAGTTTTATTTGGAGTAGGAACAGTGCACATTACGTTTATACAGCAATCCTGAGTGACACCAAGAATGGGTCCATTCTGCAGTGCCCACCCCTCCCCCAACCTGGCTCTGGATGCTGCAGCCTGCTCTGAGCTCTCAGGTATGCCCTTTCTCACTGCTCTATTCGTGAATACAAATATTTAAAATTAGACAGAGCAGAACAGGACCAGCAAAGCACATGTATAAAAGCATGTATAATATTACTCCAACATCTACAGTTCATCAATGTTTCAACACAGAGAAATGAACACAGTTGTTCTGCTTCTCGGATAATAAGATTCCCAAGCAGGTCACCATACCTGGTTGCAAGGTGACAAAGGACGCAATACTGGTCTGCCGAGTGCCTCTTCTTTGAGTAAAAGAAATACCAGGTTTTCTCTCTTCAGGAAGCAATGTTAGCATTTTGGTGCCTGGTTTGATTAAATGTGTCTGAAGGAGAAAAGTAATTGAACATATTAGTTCCAATTCTCTAGGCCGTTTGTACTGGCATCACCTCCCATTACTTCCTACCATCCTCAAGGAACACCTTACTTCAGGAATCACATGTTCCAACTAGCCCAGTCTTTCCAATTTCCAACAGTCGTCAGTAAGGCTGACTAAGGAGTATTAATCAAAGTACCCAAAGATGAGGCACTCTTCTTTAGATTTAGAAATAATTAATCCTCACTGGCAACTGAAACATTTTCAGTAGTTTTCAAATATTCTCTTAATGTTTCAGGACATGGCCACAGAACCACATAGGTTGGGTTCAAATCAGTCTAATATCCCTTTATGGTCAAAGTTCTTAAGAAACTCAGAATAGAAGAAACATAAACATAAAGGCAACATATGACAAACCTACAGCCAGCATTGTGTTACCTAAGGAAAAATTCAAAAAGCATTCACTAAAATCAGGAACAAATCAAAGATGTCTACTCTTTCTACCCTGAACCAGGGCTAGCAGTCTTAGCTGGAGAATAAGAGAAGCAAACGGAAAGGGATACAAATAGGAAACGTCAAGGCATTCCTGTTTATAAATGATGATATACATATAGACTCTACACACTACCAGAAAACCTTAAGAATAAACACTTTCAACAAGGTGACAAGATACATTAACATATATACATCTATAGCGTTCCGATATATCAATAACAAACATGTTAAGGAAGAAATCACAATCAAAATTACTTCAAAAAAGAATACCTTGGAATAAACTTAACCAAATAAGTGAAAGGTTTCTATAATTATAATGAAAACCTGAATAAAACATTCAAAAAGTTCTCCCATGTTCATGAACTGGAAGAATTGATACTGTGAAAATAGTTATCTTACTTTGGTTATTAATACTGTCAATTTGACAAGAGTTAAAATCACCTAGGAGGCAAGCTTCTGGGCACACTGGGAAAGGATCGTCTAGGTTATCTTCTGAGATGGGAAGACTCCCTCTTAAAGTAGGCAGTGCCATGCAGAAAAAGGAGAAAGCTGGCAGAGCCACCAGCAGTCATTCTCTGCTACTAACTGCAAATGCAGTGTGACTAACCACTTCAAACGGCTACCACCAGGATTTGACCACCACCAGGTACTATCCCCCTCCAACTGTGAGCCAAAATTAATTCACAGGAAACTTTTTTTTTTTTTCGAGACAGGGTTTCTCTGTATTATTTTTGAGGCTGTCCTGGAACTCGCTCTGTAGACCAGGCTGGTCTCGAACTCACAGAGATCCGCCTGCCTCTGCCTCCTGAGTGCTGGGATTAAAGGCGTGCGCCACCAATGCCCAGCAACTCACAGGAAACTTACCAAAGCAATCTACAGATCCCATGCCATCCCCACCAAAACATCAATATCATTCATCACGGAATAAGAGAAGACAATCTCAAAACTCATTTGGAAGCACTAAAGACCTTGGGTAACCAAAGCAATCCTGGGCAAAAAGAATAATGCAGGAGGTCTTGCCACACCCGATTCCAAGTTATGCTCCAGAACTGTAGTAATAAACAGCATGGTACTAGCATGAAAACACACATGCAGATCAATAGACCAGAATAAATGACCTAACATTAACCCATGCAGCTACAGCCACTAAATTTGTTTATAAAGATGCCAGAAATACTAACTGGAGCCTCTTTAACCAGAATGTGCTGGGGAAAACTGTAAAACAATGAAACTAGGCCACAACTAGTTCCAAATGATCAGATTTTAATGTAAGGGCTGAAACTTCTATAGGAGAAAATACTTAAAGATATACAGACACACAAGGGACTTTTTCTGAGTATGACTCCAGTTGTTCAGAATATAAAACCAATTAACAAGTAGAATCTTCTGAAATTAAAAAGTTTCTGTAAAGGAAACAGGAGCTGATGCAGAGACCATGGAGGAGTTCTGCTTACTGGCTTGCTCAGCCTACTTTTTTATGGACCACCAGCCGAGGATGGCACCAGCCCCATCAATCACTAATTAAGAAAATGTCTTATAGCTGGATCTTAAGGAGATATTTTCTCAATTGAGGCTCCTCCTTCTCTGATGACACTAGCTTGTGTCAAGTTGACCTAAAACCAGTCAGTACAGGGCTGGAGAGACGGCTTAGTAATTAAGAGCACTGGTTACTACTCTTCCAGAGGACCCAGGTCAAATGCTAATAATGGTCTATAACTCCAGTCTCAGGAAATCTGGTGTCCTCTTCTGGCCTCTGAGGGCACTAGGCATGTACCTGGTACACAGTCATACATACAGGCAAAACTCATAAAATAAATACTCATAAAATAAAACTTAAGGGGAAAAAGGAACCCTTATTCATTGGTGGTGGGAGTGTAACCTGATGCATGCAGCCACAGTGGAAATCAGTGTGGACCTTAAAAAAAAAAAACCCAAAACTAGCATATGGCTCACCTCTTCTACTCCTGGGCACATGCCCAAAGGCTTTAACCTACTGCAGAGATACTTGTCCATCCATGTTTATTGCTGCTCTGTTCCTAACACCAAGCACATGGAATCAATCCAGATGTCCATCAACAGATGAGAACAGATAATGAAAATGTGGTATACATACATAATAGAATTATCCAAATTTAAAGAAAATGTAATTATGCGATTTTTTTGGAAAATGGATGGAATCGGAATCTTATGTTGTCAGGTAATAAAGTCTCAGAAATACAAATACTGCTTGTGCTCTCATGAATTCAGATTCAAGTTCTAATTTATACAAATTGACATCTATGTAGAGGGTGAGATGATATAAATTCCAGGAAACTATAAAAGGGCCTATGAGAGGAGGTAAAAAAAAAAAAAACTTTAAGAGAAGCAGTGAGGGTAATAAAATGTGTAAGATAGTGGAAATCCTGTGGACAGAAGGTTTGGACCAGGAAAGAGGTATAGGAATGAAGGTGGTACCAGGAAATAGAACTCACACACAGACACAGACACACACACACACACACACCCTCTTAAGGAAACCTGCAGCTTTGCATGCTGTAAAATATAAAATACAAGCCATGAGACAGCAACACTGCATGGCTGGCTTCCCTAGCTTGGAAGCACTTTCCAGACCAGTGTATACCCACGCTGAGCACTGTGGTCTTCATGAACTAAGTCAACATGAGATTTGGACTTGGGGAAGCTTAGGTAGGATCTGCAACTGGCAGATGACTTGCAGACACCCACAAGATCCCTTCAGTCTATTGCTCAAGCTACACTTGTATTAGGGAATAGCCAGTGGAAACTGCAGGCTGAATGACTGATCCCAGAGCTCACAGACAGCCAAGACAATGGAGCTCCCACAGCCCAGGTAAAACGATCATGAGTTTCCATGTGATATGTTCTCCTGCTAATGTGATCATATTTTTCCATGAAAGAGAGAGGTCCTTATTGCTTCACTTTGAACTTGGGGAAAATTCCGTGGCTATCTTGACTAACAACCTAAATTACCAAACCAGAATGCATGAACTTCTGCCTTGCTCCCTGGAGATGCTCATGCTTGGAATCTAGCCAACACATTTTAAGACACCCACACTGGCATATGGGTCTTTCAATTTTATGTGAACACACATATCTTAAATATGAGAAATACTGTGAATGATATTTGAGACTCTACATGCAAGACGCTGAAGTGCAAATAAAACAGACTCTGCCCTGGAAAAGTTTACAGCTTTGAAGAGAAAACAAGCTATTAATAATACTCTATATATGCTAGATTCTATGAAGAAACTTCAGAAAGCTACACATCAGAAAATTGTAAGCCCTTAATTGGCAAGATATCTGAGAATAAAGCTTTTTACAGCCAGGCTCAGTGGTACCGGCCTTTGTGTCCAGCACTCAGCAGGCAAAGCAGGCAAAGCTCTGTTGAGTTCAAGGTTAGATTGGTCTACATAGTGAGTTCTGGGCCAGCCAGCACTACATAGTGTAATAAAGCTTTTTGGACATTATTAGTTACTTCTCTAATGCTGTGCTAAAACACCATGACCAAGGCAACATACAGGAATTTGTGTTTAAAATTCCAGAGGGTCAAGAATAGAGAAGTGTGGCAGCAAAAAATAGGCAGAGGGATCACATCTTGAACTGCAAGCTTGAGACAGAGAGCACAAGCTAGAAATGGCACAAGTCTTAAATTCACAAAGCTTGCCTCCACTGACATACTTTCTTTAATGAGGCCACGGCTCCTAAGCCTCCCTAAACAGCACCACCAACTGAGGACCAAGTATTCAAATGGCCAAGACTATGGGAAGATCTCCATCAAGACTATGGGAAGATCTCCATCAAGACTATGGGAAGATCTCCATCAAGACTATGGGAAGCAGCACTCGGGAGGCAGAGGCAGGAGGATCTCTGAGTTCGAGACCAGCCTGGTCTACAGAGCGAGTTCCAGGACAGCCTCCAAAGCCACAGAGAACCCCTGTCTCAAAAAAAAAAAAAAGACTATGGGAAGATCTCCATCAAGACTATGGGAAGATCTCCATCAAGACTATGGGAGATCTCCATCAAGCCACCAGGCATCTTTGGTAGGCACTAAAGGAAATTCAAAGTGCTGTCAGGTAACGACACTGTCATCTGTAGCTGTCTTAGAATACCTATGGCCAGCCGGGCGTTGGTGGCTCACGCCTTTAATCCCAGCACTTGGGAGGCAGAGGCAGGTGGATCTCTGTGAGTTCGAGGCCAACCTGGTCTACAAGAGCAAGTTCCAGGACAGCCTCCAAAGCCACAGAGAAACCCTGTCTCGAAAAACCAAAAAAAAAAAAAAAAAAAAAAAGAATACCTATGGCCTTGGGGACCTACTGAACACCCTCAGTGGAGTGAAAGAGTCTGAGAACAGAGAGGAACTCGAGTACAAAGTCCTTTGGCTGATTCTCCTATCTCAAAATGTGTACTTTGTACTGCTGAAGAAAGTTGGCCTATGAGCTTGGCATGGTGGTGCATGCTTGTAATTCCAGAACTTGGGAGGTAGAGACAAGGATCATTAGTTCAAGGCCATCCGCAGCAAGCAAATTGGAGGTCATCAGCACAGGTGGGTGGGGGGTGATTTTATTTGCTGGGTATAGGTGTGCATGACTATAATCCCAAGGCAAGAGAACAGATACGGACTCATAGGGCCAATGCCTTTTACACGAGTCCCAAACATGTTTTCCTTGGAGAGTTTCAACTGGAGGGCTTAAAGAGCGCAGATGTGAGTTCTAGGAGGTGGTATGGTTAGTACCCAGTCAGTGTCCGGTAGGGAAAATCAACAGTCTGTCAGACAGGCTACACTTGCTGTCCCTCAGGGAACTGGTCACCAGCAAAAAGCTGTATAAGGCAGGTAACTGGATTGACCACACTGAGAAACTTAAGGGTTCCAGATTAGGGTACAAACTTGAAAACTGTTGGAGTCAGTGGCCTCTCTGCTTCTGGCATGAGAAATTGTAACTTCTAACTAAAATGGATGCCAGGATGGCATAAAACATAAGACGATTACAATCTTACATTTGCCAAGCTATAGTGTAGATACCATAAGTGCTGCCATCCTGGGCTCCATTATTGTTAAGCCTTTCCACTTAATGAAATAAAAGTTTGCTTCTCTATTAAAAAGAAATTAACATCAGACAGGAGTGTTAAACACTTCCACAGTCACTTTACTGGAGATCTCCAGCCAATCTTTACCCAAAAAAGCTCAAAGTCCTCCCACTCACCCCTCAGAATGAAAGTAAGTCACTAAAACAGCAGAGAAAGCAAAGCTGGAAGGACTTGTTCACTCACTCAGCAGACAAATATTTACTGAGTAGAACTGCTTGAAAGACTACCAGATACTTTCATTGTAATGAAGAGAAATACAGGACTCGGGACCCCCCACCCACATGACCACCACAGAGCCAAATTCCAATGCAAATACAAAGGGGGTCATTGAAGCAAACCGGGAGTTCAGTCCATCCAACAGCACTCCAACGCATAGGGTGAGAGGAGTGGCCTCAAAACAGCAGGGGAGGGGCTTATAAATGAAAAACCAACAAGAAACCCTGCAAGCTGAGCAAGGTACATGCCTTGGAGTTATCTGATTGAAGTAGGGGGATGACTCTTTGGCCCACCAGCCCTGGGGTCAAGTAACCATTTGGAAATTCCTGTTAGGACATCTAGTGACCATGACACGATGTTTGTTAGTCCTGTGACCTGCTGACTCGACAGGACGAGGAGTCCTGAAGCGATTTTCCTGGAACTGGATTTAGGGTCCAGTCAGGGACTTCTCAAAATGGTGTCTAGTCTAAAATGGTGTGAGTTCCGCCTGGCCCCACAGAACATATAGCATGTAGTATGCCTGATGGACAGTGCCATGGTGGAAAACAAAGAGTGTGGCTTATGCACAAAGGCCCCTGTGTCTGGGGCCAAGGAAGAGCACATGCAGAGTACAGCAGTGTAACTGTCAGGTCCCTCCACACTGGAGCAGACAGGTGCAAAAGCGCCCGGCAGGGGCGTGTAGTTTAGCGGTGGTGAGAGCGAATCATGATCCACAACGAACCCACGTGGGAGTTGGTTGATGGGGGGGAAAAGAAGAGGTCCTAACAGTCAGCCCGGAGAGGAAGTGATGAGGAGAGAGAGAGAAATGGGACAAGCACATCCTGCCAGGTGATGGGGGCGGGCCAGCATAGTGCCTCAATGTTAACAAGAGGTACCTGAAACAGCAAGGTCAGTGCGGCTGGAGCAGACAGAATGAGGCAGAGGAATGGACCAGACGAAAAGAAGCTGAATGGTGTGAGCATATACACATCCAGTGCGGTGGGACTTAAGGGAGCTTCTGGTTGCTACGGGGGGGGGGGGGGGGTACATTTAACCAAGCAAATGATCATTCTGGCCCATGTGGGAGACAGGGTAAGAAATATGACTATAAACTAAGCATTGGGGCATACTCTCATGATCCCATATGTGGGAAGCTGAGGCTGGAGGGCTGAGTTTGGGAACACAGTGGGACCTTGTCTGAAGAGGGAGAGGGACAGAACTGAGGATACAGTAGGTGGCAGAGGGAGGGCTTGCATACCACACGAGAGGCGGAGACACAGTGCGGTCCTATGCTCAATCAAGGGCAAACGCATATTAAATGCCCATTACAGCCTCCAGCACCCCAGGGATGCCCACTTAATGTTGGGCCAGATCCCCGCCGCGCATTTTCGATATTCCCCCGGCAAAGCTGCTGGTTCTAGCAGGCTGGGGAGAACACACCCTGTGGATGACCCTAGTTGCGCCTGGGTCAGGACGCCACAGGACGACTCCAGCTTAGGCCGCGCGCGGCCCGTCGCCCCGAAGCCGTCCTCCCTCATCCCGGCCCCCTCCACTCAGGCGTCCACAAAGCCCGCGTGTCGCCTCAACGACGGCGTCCCACCTGCACCTTCCTCCTCTTCAGCGCCGCCGCGTCCAGCCACACGCCACAGGCCTCCTCCTCGGGGCCTCTGCGTTTCATGGCGGCCTCCGCAGCCGCCCGTGGCGGCACCGCGCGTTTGTATCTCGCGCCGCTGCGGGAGGCGGGGCCTCGCCGAGGCCGTCGAGACGTAGGCCCCTCCTCTGACCACGCCCAGTGCGCTAGTGAGAGCTGGGCGTTTCCCGGGTGCTGGTCTCCTCTTCCCGCCTTCCTAATCTTTCCTGTGTGAACCCTGGAGCAGAGTTCCAGGAAGCCCTCTGCGTGCGTGGGTCGCCACCGCGTTTAGTTTGGCAGGACTGCACATTTTTCTTATATATATTATATATAATAATATTAAATAATAAAAGTGTAAATAACAATGTTTATATATATGAAATGTATATATAATTGTTTTAAATTATATAGGTTTGTGTCTACCTGTGGGTTAGTGCAGGTGTACGCGGGGGACAGATCCCCTGATGGAGCTAGCATTAACAGGTTCTTGTGAGCTGCCATGTGAGTCATCTGCAAGAACAGCCAGTGATCCTAACCGCTGAGCCATCTCTACAGTCCCAGACTGCACTTTTGACTCCCCGGAGCTTCCCCTCCCACAAAGGAGGCTGTGGATCCAGGCACTGCAATCCACTCCAAACCCCCTTGTCCCAGTGCTGACCTAATGGCCACCACACACTCAAGGCTGCCACTAATTGGCATATAAGAGTCACTAAGCCACTACACGGAAGATTTTTGAAAACATGAAATAAAATTGGAATCAAGGGGTAAAGATATAGCTTGTTTGAGAGAATGCTTATCTAGCATGATAGAAGGGTGTTAATACTAAAACTTGAGAGGCAGAGGCAGATTTCTGTGAGTTCAAAGCAAATCTAAATTTGTTATATATAGTTATGTTTATGGGGGGTGTACATGTACATGTGAGTGATGATTCCTTCAGAGGCACTGTACCCGCCCCCCCCCAGCTGGAGTTACAGGAGACTGTGAGCCACCCAACATGTGTGCTGGAAACTGAACGCAGATCTTCTGGAAGGGCAGTATACACTCTTAACCACTGAGCAACCTCTCCAAACCCAGGTGCATATTTCTTATAAATTTTCATACTCATCATTTTATATAAAATTTCATATGTATAAATTTCATGTCTTCTATGAAGACTCCCAGAATGTTATTAATGGAGGGATATGTCCTATTCACTTCTTCATTTTGCAGTACTGGGGACTGAATGTAGGCCTCATGCGAGGCTTTATAATGAGCTACATTACCAGCCCTCTTTTTACCTTGAGACAGGGTCTCTCTGTTTCCCAGGCTGGCCCTCTACCACTGAGCTCTGCCCTCAACCCTTAGATTTGAAACACTATTTTAACTACTTCTAAAATTAGTCAATTTTAAAACTGTTCTTTAATCCCTCAGAATGTCAAATATGTACACACATGCACACATACACATATACACACGTGCACACACACCTGCACACACGCATGCACGCACGCACGCACATACATACACACACGTTCCCAACATCAATTCTTCCCTCAGGTCAAAATAAAACAAGAGCCCCCTGCTCCACAGCATCCCCTCAGCACCCTGCAGCTTCCTACAGAAAAACTTCCTTGTGAATGGAGGAAGCCAAGCAGGAGCCAAAAAGCAGAGGAAGCTGTTGTCATAGTCACTTTATTACATCTAGGACATATCAGGGACCAGACACCAGCCTTACCTCCAGCCCCACTGAACTCCCTGCTTTGCATCTCTGGTTCTGGGGACAGGTGTCCCCTTTTGCCTGGAATGCCCTAAGCTGGGTTAGCAAGCTCCTCCTCACTCTCCCCAGCCCAAGGTCCTGAAAACCCCAGGCAGTGCTCATTAGCCTGGCCTCTGAGCCCCTTTGAGAGTTCCTTAAGGTGCTAAAGCCTGGAGTCCTGGAAACAGAGCTAAGGAGACAGAGCTCAGAATCACAAGTGGGAGTTTCGGGACAGGAGCTGGAAGGAGTGTGCAGGACCTGCAGGCCAAAGATGGGAGGCTCAAGGCTGGGGCTGTCATGAAGGCACCTGGGCAATGGAGAGGACCCTCTGTCTTTGGAGCCTCTCTGGAACCCAGTGATCCAGGCTGGCGTGCAGGAGACAGATTAAAATGCCACCCATCTAAAAAAAAAATGCCACCCATCCTTCTGGCCTGTTTGTTTCCTCTTCACCAGTAAAATGTGGCAGATGGTGGCTACTGAGGCTTCCCCTCCCTCTCAGCTCAAATCTGACACTGGCCAGTCTCATCCCCCACCCAACAACCTGGAGACCCCAAACCAGGGTGCTAACCAAGGCTGAACCCCAACCTTGACCCCTGATAGGAGGCAAGGGAGGGGCAGTCAGGAAGCCCCACTCCCTTATCTCTTCTCCTACCAGGGCAGGGAACTGGCCAGGGACTCCGCGGCTCCCAGCCAATCCCCAGGTCCAAGGATTGGCTAGCACCACCTTGGCCGTGAGCTTGCAGGCAGGGAGTCATGGCCCGCCAGATACAAACAGCTTTACCAGGCCTTGTTCCCATCTGCGGCCAAGTCCAGGCCTCTGTCCCTAGCGCCTTCTCTCACCCTGCCAGCTCCCGGCCCACCCTGCTTTCACTTAGTCTTCTGACGGAGTTTGCGGCGCACCAGCAGGCTGAGGAGCAAGGCGGTGAGCATGCTGCTGCCCACGGTGAGCAGAAAGAGGCCAGAGAAGTTGTGGGGCCAACGAGCATGCAGAGGCTCATAGATGGGCCTCCGGGCCTGATAGTCCAATGTCACCGCCTCTAGCTGGGCCAACGTGCACAGCACCAAAAAGACATGGAAAACTTGGTGTCCCTGCCCAAAGATGTGGCAGCTGCCGGGGAACCAACTCTCCGGCATGACGGTGGAGAAAAACGCAGCGGCCAGAAGAAAGAAAACCACCTGGCACTTGTGATAGAGAAGAGCGGGGTCATCCTCAGGAGGGAGAGGGGACACTATGATGCGGTGCACCACGGGGCTGATGTCCAGCGCATAGGCCAGCGCCGAGGGCACCTCCTGGCAAGTGCGGCCCAGCAGGCCTGGCTTCTGGCTGTACTTGTTGTAGCAGGACCCAGCACAGGATAGCCAGGCCAAGAAGGCGGCCATGGGCAGGAAGATGGCCTGCACCTGGGCATGCCAGGTGGGCTCAATGGCATAGTAGAAGTGCGCCAGGGCACTGCCAAACTGGTACACGGCTACGCCCACATAGTCCAGGAAGAAGAAGCTGTAGTGCCAAAACTCCGACTTGGCCTGCAGGAGGTGCGCCAGGGCACTGAAGGAGAGGTAAGTGAAGGAGGCCAGGACGATGATGAGGAGGGGCAGGGCGTGCGGGTCTTCCCAGAAGTCCACGCTCCACACCAAGATGACCAGGCGCAGCAGCAGTGCCAGGGCCGCCAGCAGGTGGGTCCACACATTCACAGCCTCGTTGTGCTGCTCGAACAGCGTGCGGAAGTAGAAACACCAGGTCTGGTGCAGCGGCCGGTAGCCAGCATAGATGTACGGCTTCCAGAAGAGACGCGGCACCTCAGCCCGGTCCACTGTGAACACCCGCTCTGGCTGCAGAGGCTTCTGGCCCACGTGCCAAAGGCTGGCCAGCAGGTGGTTGAACTTCTGGGCTACTGCCATCGCCATGTCTGGGTCCTGGGCAGGAAACTAGGGGAAAGGTCAGGGCAAAGTCAGAGTCCTTGCGTCTCTATCTGGGGCTCAGATGGCCCCAGACTTCCTCCCTTCTCCTATACCCTGTCCTTAGGCTGAGTTTGAGAACCAAAGAGTGATCCTAAAAAAGGCGAGTTGTCTTCCCCGGTGCTCGGCAGAGGGCCTGACAGCGTGTGCTCAGTTGTAGGAATCGAGCAGAGCCACTGTATCTAGGCTAAGTCATAAGGGCGAATAGTTGCTTGCTAGAAATACTTCAACCTTGAAGAATCGTTGTGGGAAACGGTGATTGCTTCCCATGATTTATGTGTAGGATTGTTTTTCTGAAGGGAGCGTGACAGCCTTTGTATGACTTGGGTCATAAGACACTTCTGGCACCCTTGGGCTATTGTGGACTGCAATTGGTACACACTAAAGACTAAAGTAGCAGGCGCCTGTGACACTCTCCTTTACAGAGACACATGATTAGAATAGGGACCTTGGTATGAGGAAATACTCTACCAGAAAAACAGCTTTGTGTTTACAATCAATAAATATTCAGGGTTCAGCCCCTCAAGGCTTGACCTTCCTGCTGACCTCTCACACCAACCGATTCATGCAACACAGAACACCAGACACTCAGAGCATGCGTGCATGCGGAGGGGCCTCATTCACACATAAGGGTCCCTGCCTCGGCCACTTCCTTTCCAGTCCAATTGCCACACAGCTGCCCCAGGAGATGGGGACCGGCTCGCTCAGCCTGAGAGCTTGCGCCACCATCCATGTTCACTCTGAGTGACAACGACCTTACTAACAGACCGCTTCCACCCACGACCCAGCCAGAGCAGCCAGGGACTCCACTCTGGTCACCTCACACTCACCGCATGGTCTGCCCCTGCTTCCTCCTCCAGCCTCAGTGACCACATTCCTTATCATAGCCACACAGACTACCGCAGCTACTGTCTCTCGTCATGCTTTGCACAAGCTGTTCCCTCTCCTGAGACTCCTCCCCATCTTGCCGACTTAGGCAAACTCCTATTCACACCTCAAAACCCACTTCTTCTTTGTTCCCCTGACCCCGCTACTCGAGTGTCTATCGTCAAACTCTTAAACATCTCCAGGGCGTTAACTGTGTAACTGTGAGCTCAAAGAGGCTGGGCAGGTTGTCCTCATGCTTCGTGGACTTCTAGTGTGCAGTGAGAGGCTCACACTATTTTCTAAATGAAAGAACAGCATGATGCATTCTGGTAGCACTTCAGGAGCCAACCCCAAAAGCCACTTTTCCTGAGAGAAGTCTCAGGATTCAGTCCTATAGAATTGCCCCTTGCCAGGCGTTGATAGTGCACGCCTTTAATCCAAGTATTTGGGAGGCAGACACAGGTGGATCTCTGTGAGTTCAAGGCCAGCCTGCTCTACAGAGTGAGTTCTAGGACAGGCTCCAAAGCTACACAGAGGAACCATGTCACACAAACAAACAAAAAGACTGTAGAATCACCTTTTTCCCTCAGCCTCTCCAGTCTCCTCTCTGTTGCCCTTGGATCCTAATTCCGGATAAACCAAATTTAAACCCTCCTCCTGGAACTCAAACCTTGACTGCCCGTCCTGAGTCCCACCTAACCTATGTCACACCCAAACCAGCTTCCTTCCTGTTTTATTCCTCTCTGTTGTTGATGTACCTGCCATTGTACCGGGGTATGGACTCACGGAGACTGTGGCAGCACGGGCAGACAGGGCCTGCACGGGTCTAAGCCAGGTCAGGGTGAACACTGGGAGGGAAGTACCGAGAGGGGAAGAGAATACTATCCCACACCCCTAACCCAGAAACACCTGCAATTGATAACCACTCACAAAGAAAATACTCGTTTTCGGGCGGGAGAGATGGCTCAGAGGTTGAGAGCACTGGCTGCTCTTCCAGAGGTCCTGAGTTCAATTCCCGGCAACCACATGGTGGCTCACAACCATCTACAATTCAGTCTGGTGCCCTCTGCAGGGATGTGGGCGGAGCACTGTGTATGTGATAAATAAATAAAATCTTTAAAAAAAAAAAGAAAATACTCGTTTTCTCCAATGGAGACTCCAGTGGGGTCTCACTGGGTATACAAACCACCCTTAGAGGCAGGCCACATTCCCTGAAGTAGATGAGCAACACAAAACAAACTCAATGGCTTCTTTTCTTAACCCTACATACTTTTTTGCTTATTTATTATGGTTTCTGATTTTTTGAGTTATCTGTGTGTGAATGTGTGTGTGTCAGCATCTATATGTGTTTCTTGTGATTTTTTCTTTAGCTCTTTTCTTTTCCTGTTTGTATGTTTTGTCCTATTCTGGTTTGTTTGTTTGCCTTATTATTTATATTTTAGATGCATGCTTGCATTCCAATGAAAGAAAGAAAGGGTGTGGTTTTGGGGGAGGGAGTAGGAGGATAAGAAAGGAGTTGGGGGAGGGGAAACCATAATCAAAATACATTGTACAAAAGATATATTTTCAATAAAAAAGTATTTCCTCTATGACAAAGAAGGAAGAAAGGAGAAAGAAAGAAAGAAAGAAAGAAAGAGGAAGGAAGGAGAAAAAGAAAGGAAGGAAGAAAGGAAGAAAGGAAGGAAGGAAGGAGAAAAAGAAAGGAAGGAAGGGAGTGAGGAAGGAAGGAAGGAAGGAGAAAAAGGAAGGAATGAAGGGAGGAAGGAGGGAGGAAGGAAGGAAGGGAGGGAGGGAGGGAGGAAGGAAGGAGAAAAAGAAAGGAAGAAAGGAAGGAAGGAAGGGAGGAAGGAAGGAAGGAGAAAAAGAAAGGAAGAAAGAAAGGAAGGAAGGGAGGAAGGGAGGGAGGGAGGAAGGGAGGAAGGGAGGAAGGAAGGGAGGAAGGAAGGAAGGGAGGAAGGGAGGGAGGGAGGAAGGGAGGAAGGGAGGGAGGGAGGAAGGGAGGAAGGGAGGAAGGGTA
The DNA here is from genome assembly GCF_017639785.1 of Mesocricetus auratus. Taxonomy (NCBI): domain Eukaryota; kingdom Metazoa; phylum Chordata; class Mammalia; order Rodentia; family Cricetidae; genus Mesocricetus; species Mesocricetus auratus. The sequence goes on from NW_024429197.1 coordinate 8,932,622, forward strand.
AAGCGCACTGGACATCAGCATTCCTTCCTTTCTGTTTCCTGACTGTAGCTACAATGACTAGCTGCCTGAAGCGCCTGCCGCCATGTCTTCTAGACCATGATGGACTGTACCCTCAGACTGAGCCAAAATAAACCCTCCTCACTTTGGTTGCTTTTGTCAAGTACTTTGCCACAGAGAAGAGAAAATAAGTAATATTTGAGACATGGTGACAGGGGCTATTTGCCAGTCTTTAACAAACATAACACATTTGCCTGGCACCTGCTGTTTAACACGGGTTTATCATTTGTGCTGGTTTTATGTCAACTAGATACAAGCTAGTGTCATTAGAGAAGACACTGGCTTGTATCAGCCTCAGCTGAGAAAATTCCACTATGAGATTAGGATGTCTATAGGGCATTTTCTCATTTAGTGATCAATGGGGGAGGACCCAGCCCATCGTGGGTAGTACTATCCCTGAGCTGATAGTCCTGGATTCTAAAGAAAGTAGGCTGAGAAAGCCAGTAAGCAACTCCCCTCCATGGCCTCTGCATCAGCTCCCGACTCCAGGTTTCTGCCCCAAGTGAGTTCCTGTCCTGACTTCCTTTGACCGTAAACTTCCGTGTATGATGTGGAAACATAATCCAGATAAATGCTTTCTGTTAGGACAAACTACACATACATTTTTAATCTTGTCCAAGGTATTGTACCTATACAATTTAACAGTGTAATGCAAATTTCTAGTCCTTAAAATTATTATTACAAACTATTTAGGATAATAAAGAAATGGAGGTTAGTAGTCAGTCACCCATTACAAACTTGTGGTCATAATAGGCATGTTTTCAAGGTCAGAGACATTTTATATAGACAGGTTGTCTTCAAACATTTCAGAGATATACATAATAGAGATTTAAGATGTTTTAAGAACAGAATTTAATGGAGCTGGAGAGATGACTCAGCGGTTAGGTGGACCTGAGTTCAATTCCCAGCAACCACATGGTGGCTCACAACCAACTTGAATGAGATCTGGTGTCCTCTGCTGGCATGCAGAAGACTGTATAATAAATAAATAAAATATTTTTAAAAATAAAATAAAAAGTATTTTTAAAAAAGAACAGAATTTAAGATGTTTTAATAACATAGGTTCTTTTTTTATGACAATGAGACATGTTTGTTCCTGGCAGCACCAATCTGCTGCAGAGAAGATGATGGGAGAAGAAACTCCACATGGAGTTTACTTTCTTTGTAACAAAAGTTAGCCACTGCACACGAAAGTGCCCTTGCCTCAGCTGCTGACAGTGTGTTGTCCCCAAGCAGGACACAAAGGAAAGTGACTGCTGAACCTTACCATGCCAAACCTTTGTGAAGACGAGGCATGGCAGTCCTTCAAAAATCCTGCTTCATAGAAAAGTCTGTCTAACATTCTAGGCCTATAGGCGGAAGATGGATGGCCCGACGTTACAGAGGAACTTGCTGTCCAGGCAGCAAGCTGTTTCTGTCATTTCCCACATTTTTTGAAAGTCGCTTGCTTGTACTTCCTCCTTACTCAGATAATGTCTTGGGGATTGGAGAGATGGCTCAGTGTTTAAGAGCACTGACTGTTCTTCCAGAAGATCTGGGTTTGATTCCCAGCACTCACATGGCTGCTCACAACTGTCTGTAATTCCAATTCTAGGAGACCCAACACCAATGGCAAAACGCCAATGCATATAAAATAAAAATAAATTTTAAAAATATGATTTCCTTCTCAGATCTCTGAGGGAGTTGAAGACTAGATAGTTATAGTTATAGTTTTCCTTGTTAACTAATTCAGAAAAGAAACTCACAAAGAGATTTAAGTGTAAAAAGGTTGAGAAACATTAAAAGATAATTTTGATAATGCAAATTAGAATTAGCTACAACCTTTGAACTCACATCGATAAGATAGCGCGTATTTTCTCTGAATTTGTCAAATGGAAACAGACTAGACATTGTTGATGTATTTATTGCCTGTATATATTGTATATAGTTATTGTACTTATTGTATATAATATAGTTTTTCTTATGTTAGTTATAACCTTTTTTATTTTAGACAAAAAAGGGGGAATGTGGTGATTTTGTTTGTGATCTAACAAATAAAGCTTGGATGAAGATCAGAGTGTGGAGCTAGCCACACTAGTTAGCCATAGACACCAAGCAGTGGTGGCACACCTTTAATCCCAGCACTAGGGAGGTGGAGATAGGAGTGATGTGGCTGGGCAGAGAGGAATAGAAGGCAGGAGGAGACAGCAGCTCAGGGCATCCAGTCTGAGGATCGCCCCTTTGGTCTGAGGATTCAGTAGAGCTAAGAGGTCTCTCTTGTGACTGGTTCCTTTACTTCTCTGACCTTTCAGAATTTACCCTGATATCTGACTCTGTTTATTTATTACATATACAGCGTTCTGCCTACATACCAGAAGAGGGCACCAGATTGAATTGTAGATGGTTGTGAGCCACCATGTGGTTGCTGGGAATTGAACTCAGGACCTCTGGAAGAGCAGTCAGTGTTCTTAACCTCTGAGCCATCTCTCCAGCCCCCCCCCCCCCCGTGTTTTCATTATTAAGACCAATTAGAACTCATGCAACACCTTTCCTCCCCAAGTTGTTTGGGGCATGGTGTTCCTCATAGCAATGGTAATGCTGACTAAGACATCATCACTGATTAACTCAAGCATCTCTTGGTATCTGCTGGACAACTCCCTCAACAAGCTTTCTGGACTCAGCATTCAGGTATTCTGTCCATGGATCGCCAGGTGTCTGACAAGGCCACCTTTGTCCCAGCCATTGTATGTGCTGGAGCTTGTGTTCCCACAGGTTATCCGTCACTACCCCCCCCCCAACACCCAACGGATTCATGCACAATTCAAGAACCTGAATAGGTAGCATCAGGACCTGCCCCGAGCCTGCTCACCCTCCCTAAACTCCACTCTGTAAGCTTCTTCAAGAGTTCCATCATCAGGAGGCAGAGGCAGGCAGATGTCTGTGAGTCTGAGGCCAGCCTGGTCTACAGAGAGAGTTCCAGACAGCCAGGCTACATAGAGAAACCCTATTTTGAAAAAAAAAAAAGTTCAATCAATCACACACCACTACACCTGGGGGCTCCAAAGCCCTAGGGAGCACAGTGCTCTTCAGCTTCCTTCATCCCAGAGAGCCTGACTCAGGGCAGACTCGGGGAGCAGGTCCTTTAGATGGACTATTAACAAGGACTATTAACAATTTCCACCAAGGGCTTGTTCCTCCTCTCAAGAGACTGCACTTCAGCCCTAACAATTTGACCTCCGTTTTGTATGCAGGGGCAGACTAGGCCTCAGAACACATCTTGTGTGACTCACCCTTGTCTTCCCTCCTAGACGCACACAGCCAGCACAGCAGGGTGTCCATTCTGTCATGGATGCAGTGGAGCTGGAGGGAACCGTGTACACCTCGTTGCTGTTCCCTGTGAGGTCCACTCCTAGCCTCCGTCTCCCACTCCTGGGACTCCCCAAGGCATGAGAACACATCAGAGACTCTCGGAAGTTCTATGTCAAAGTATACTTAGCTTTGTTGAACCTACATGTGCCAAGTTTACATGCTTCCTTTCCCAGTCGTGAGTGCATGAGGGAGCAGTTGAAACCAAACAGCTGGTCCCTCTATGCTTGTTGCAATCAATCCTTTTTTTCTCTTTCTGTTTTTCCAGACAAGGTTTTACTGTGTAGCCCTGGCTGTCCTGGAGCTCACTGTGTAGACCAGGCTGCTTGCCTCTCAAGTGTCACCCAACACAATCAATTCTTGTACCTTCCCTGGGAGGTAAGTCCTATCTAATACCACCCATTTTGTTGCCCAGATGGTACAATCTAGGGATGAAGAGACTCTTATTCTAAGGAAGAGGGGGAGAAAGATGCATGCCTGTAGGTACCCAGTGCTCTGTGCCTGTAGGTACCCAGTGCTCTGTGCCTGTAGGTACCCAGTGCTATGTGCCTGTAGGTACCCAGTGCTCTGTGCCTGTAGGTACCCAGTGCTCTGTGCCTGTAGGTACCCAGTGCTCTGTGCCTGTAGGTACCCAGTGCTCTGTCTGCAAACCTGACATTTATCAAGTTTTCAGCTGCTGGCCCGCCTCCTGTGACATCTTCCTGCCCCTCCAGAACAATGTTGCTAAATACTGATTGGAAGCAGGCAGTTGGTGCTTGTGTAAGCTATTTCCTTAGGCTTCTAGTCTCCCTCAGTCTTATCCTCTTGATCTTCACCAGGGAAGCCCTGGCTCACAGCCACTCCCCAGGAAGGGGACAATACCAGCACACAACCCCCACGCACCTAGACATGGTGGGCCCTAAACACAGAACCCAGAGGCAACATTCTAGGGGTATAGAGGCCCCATGGCTTGATTTCCATTAGAACCCTGGCAGAGGCGCTGCTCCATATAAATAGCTCTATCTTCAATAGGCCCTACCCTCTGGATCTAAGAGACCTCAAGCCCAGAGGAAAAGAGGGAGCAAGGCAGAGATCAAGTCTGAGCCAGATGGAAAGGGGTGATCCAGAGAGATCCTAGGGCATCCAGAGTGATCTGCCTATCAGGCAGCCAGGCCTCGCCTGTCCTGGACAGCCAGCCCAGCAAACTGCCACAGTACCCTACCCCCATTAAGCCTCTCAGATTGCACTGGATACCTGGAGGCGTTTCTCTGGAGCCTGTGGCCAATGACATCTGCTGTATAGAAAGTCCCCAGATGCCAGTGCTAAGTGGCATTTGCACAGGTGAGAGACTCTAGAGTGGGTTTCTAAGGGCCTGGAAGTGTCTTAAGTGATGTCACAGGAGGACGGGCTGTCACAGGAGGATGGGCTGTTGATACCTCTCTCCCTTTCTCTGTGACTCCCACACTAGTAGAAACCAGGATCAGCCACAAACAACACCTCTGTGGCAGAAGTATATTGCTGTCTGGAAAGCTGTGACTTACCCAAGATCATACAAGAAAGGAAGAGCCAAGCCAGCTGGTACCAAGTGGCTGGGGGCCTGGGAGATGGATGTCAGGTGCACTTGGCGGGCTCCTATCCTGTATTCACAGGGAATCAGAGAGGAAGTTAAGAATAAAGAGGGAGGGCTGGAGAGATGGCTCAGCTGTTAAAGGCTAGGCTCACAAACCAAAAATATAAGAATAAAAAGGGAGCCGGGCATTGGTGGAGCACACCTTTAATCCCAGCACTTGGGAGGCAGAGGCAGGCAGGTTTCTGAGTTCCAGACCAGTCTGGTCTACAGTTCAGGATGGTCAGGGCTACACAGAGAAACCCTGTCTTGGGGGAATGGGGGGGATTAGGGGCCGCTTTCTTAGAAAGGATTGTTGGAAGGGACAATCAAATGTGACACTAGATCCCATAAAACGTAAGTTCCATGACCTTGGGCCACTGGCTGACTCTCTGGTTCTTAGCTTCCTTGTGGGAGTCACAGAATTACACCTTGTAGAATACTGCAGATTGAAAGGACCCAAACTCAGTTTGAACATCCTTGAGGGACTCAGTAAATCATAGCTGCCATCTTTGTGAATACTAGTAGTGGTTAGAGATCCCCAGCCTGAGATTAGCTTGATGGACTCTTTAAAAGTCTGTCCTTGGCCAGGTGTTGGTGGCGCATGCCTTTAATCCCAGCACACAGGAGGCAGAGGCAGGTGAATCTCTGTGAGTTCGAGACCAGCCTGGTCTACAGGGCGAGTTCCAGGACAGGCTCCAAAACCACAGAGAAACCCTGTCTAGAAAAACAAAACAAAACAAAGTCTGTCCTTGGAATGGGTGTGTGGCCCAGCAGATTCAGGGCCCAAGGGCCCACCCCAGCACCACAACAAAAACAAAAACCTTCCATCTGAGCCAATGGGTTTAGCAGGATTAGCGGGGTGGGGTGGGGGGGAACACAGGGATGGACAGACAGAACATTAACTGTATCCTAAGCATAGTGCGACAGCTCCCACCTATAATTTCAGCACTTGGGAGGTGGAGGCAGGAGGACCAGAAGTTGAAAGGTTATCCTTGGCTATATAGAGCAAGAACAAGGCCAGCCTGGGCTGCATAAGATCGTCTTGGAGAGAGGGGTGATTAGTTGTCTCCTGGAACATTTACCTGATCCTTGGGGACATATCTAAGGACCAGGGAAACTGGAGTTTGGACTCCTGAGGACACGGAACTATTTAGTTGAATTGTTCTCAGCACAGAACATTCAGGATGACACCCTTCTGGGTTCCAGGATTCCTGAAAATTGGCACTTGCCCACAGACTCAGGGAAGGTGGCTGGGAAGTGACATTCCCAGGGAAGGAATCTTAATCCCAACCATCCTGTCACAGAGATAGAGGACACCAGAGGGTAAACTGTGCAAGCAGGCAGGCCAAAAGATATTCCGCCTTGGGCTGAAGGGATGCCTCAGTAGCTGAGAATGTGTGCTGCTCTCCCAGACGCTCTGCGTTTGGTTCCCAGTGCCCACAGGCTCACAACTGTGTGACTCCAGCTCCAGGGGAAATGATGCCCTCTAAACTCTACTGGCATCTGCACTCACATGTGCACGAACCACATGCAGAGATTCACATAATTGTAAAGAAATCAGATATATGACTGGTCTGGAGAGATGGCTCAGAGGTTAAGAGCACTGGCAACTCTTCCAGAGGCCCTAAGTTCAATTCCCAGCAACCACATGGTAGTTAAAAACCATCTATAATGAGATCTGGTTCCCTCTTCTGGTGTGCAGACATATACACATATACATAATAAATAAATCTTTAAAAAAAGATACATGCCCTGTCCCAAGAGGAAGTGGGAATATGGGAATTCTGGTCCTCCCATTCCCCCTCTCCAAGTCTACTAACTCATACTCCCCTTTCCCTAAACCCCAGGACCCCCTCTTCACCTTCTCTTCCACGGCTTGACAACCCTAATTCCTTCTGGAGTTCTCATACCTCTTGGCTGGTACCTTCAGCCCAGGTCATCAGGAGGAAGTGGGCTTTGGAGAAAGTGAGCCCTGACCCCCACCCCACGCTCAGGTTTCACCAAGTGCCTTCTAATCTGTACCCACCAGGCCATCCCCACAGAGCAGGAAACACAGGGAATGATGGGATTCCTGCTCTACTGTTTTGCCCACACAGATGTTTATGGAGGGAGACAGCCAAAGGGCCACCGTGAAGAAGACAGGGCACGGCCTGAAAGGTGGGTGACTGCTACTAAACTCTGGGGAGCCAAAAGTCTGGGTTTTATGTGGGCATGGAATCTGAGGTCCAGAACTTACCAGCTTGATAACCCTGTGAGAGATCCTTAACCTCTCTGAGCTGATTTCCTCAGAGGCTAAAAAGAACTGCCACTGGGCTCTTGTAAAAAAAAAAAATGTCCCGGCTTGATGCTCAGTGTTGGCCCTGGCATTGGCTCCGTTATTTTTGTTGGGAACTCCTTGCTCAGCCACATAAGCGCTGGGTGGCTTGGGCAAGCCTCTTCCACTTTGGGTCTTTTTTTTTTTTTTTAAAGGAAAAACAATGAATTCACCTACTTCAAAGTGTCTCAAGACACTGTGACAGTTCCTCGGGAGTTACATTAGGCCTACTATGCTCCGGAAACTAGAGTTTTGCCAATGATTAACGCTGGCACATTAGCGCGGCTATCCCCTAGCCCTCGGTGCTCCAGGCCTCACTCAAGAACCAGGATCAGAGGCTCGGTCATCCCTGCCCTTCACTTCCTTGGCATGCACAGCAGTCCCTGTTGCTTTGTGAACCCTGACTGCTCAGCACATTCTCTTCAAATCTATTTTATCTTGCCATGGAGAGCAAAGTTTGACCTCCTTAGATAAAGAGAATAAAGTCACGATTCAGACATTACAATGTACAAATGTCATCTTTGTCCATTCCTCCTTTCTTTCCTTGATTTCTTCCTTTTTTCTTTATGTGGGTGTGTCCCTGTGTATGCACGCCCATGTATATGCACGAATGCTCACGTGTGAGTCTGTGTGGAGGTCTGGGCTGTCTTTCTCTATCATTCTCTACCTTGTTTTTAGGCAGGGTCTCTCTCTGAACCTGGATCTCTCCAGCTGGACTACACTGACTGGCCAGAGAGCACCCCCCAATCCTGGTGTTATAGGTTTTCCATGTGGGTGCTGGAGATCCAATTCAGGCCCTCATGCTTATCCAGAAATCACTTTACTGGCTCAGTCTTCTGTGTCCTTTTCAGACAAGATCTCACCATGTTGCGCAGTTTGGCCTTCAAATCATGACTCCCCCACCTCTGACTCCTGAGTGCTGAGATTACAGGTGCGTACCACCATGCACACCTAACTTTTTATATTTCTATGAACTTGTTAAAAATAAACACCCATTTGGACATGGTGGCCCATGCCTTTAATTCTAGTACTAGGAAGGTAGAGGTAGACGGATCTCTGATTTTGAGGCCAGCCTGGTCTACACAGCGAGTTCCAGCACAGCCAAAGCTACACAGAGGAACCCTGTCTCAAAAACAAAACAACAACAGGAAAACGACCCAATAAGTAAATAACCCTAGCAATTGGGAGGCGGAAGCAGGAGTACTGAGAGTTCCAAGCCAACCTGGCCTACACACTAACACCCTGCCTTGGGGACAGAAAAGAAAATCACTTGAACCCAGGAGTTCAAGGCCCATGTGGGAGAAACAGCAAGACTCCTATCTACAAAAGATAAAAGCTAGCAATAAGTCTAGCCAGAGTTAATATACACTGTGGAAGGCAAAGCCTCCAGGGGGCCCTGGGGGGAAGACAAGTCATGGAGGACCCCAAATGCTCGTCATTAGGTGTTCTACTAGTTATCTACAGTAGCTAATTTCTCACATGGTTCTGCACAACTTCAAACCCCAGATCCAGCTGGTGATCCAGGCCCAGCAGCAAAATAACGCCAGTGTTTGTCTAACTCCAGAAGCAGAGCTCCAGGCAACGTCTGGGCACCCAGTGGGCGAATGCAGATTGGACAAGCTCTGGCCGGTCTTCAGATCCCTCAGCAACCAGGTCACCTCCCTCTCCGCAAACCAATTCTCCAATTCAGCTCAACCAGTTTAAAGAAAAAGCCCCTCCATGTCTTCCAGGACCGAACAGAAACCGTCTGTTTGCGACTGTGCTGGGGGCCTCCACTTGTACTTAGAAATGTGACCAGAATGGAATAAGTAACTTTTAAGGAAATTCTTCCCCGAAGCTCAAACACCCCACAGCTCCAAGGAGACTGCCCTGAAAGGGGAAAAGCCCAGAGAGCTTGGTCAGCTAGCTGCAGTCACCCAGTACAGGACACAGGTCAGGGACAGGAAGGAACCGCACCACTACTAACCAGCAAGGGTCATCTGCGACAGAGATGGAGGCTGGAAGGGTTACCCTTTCACGAGGGGGCCACCTGAGGCACACAGTCCTCCTGACAGGAGCTTCATCGTGGTGTCCCCAGATGCCCAACAAGTACAGGCCAGCCTGGAGAAAACACCAAAACCTTCCAGCACCTAGCCCGAGGCAGCCTTGGTTGCCTCGGGGGTTGCTAAGGGAAAATCTCCCAGATTAGTGCTGTGGGTGGTGGGGGTCTTGTCCCTTCCCTCCCTAGGGCGACCTGGCTTTCCTGACACTTAAGGGAAGGGTCCAATACTCTGGACTACTGGCCCTCCTACATCCCTAGAGCTTTTCTTGGGGTTCCCCACAGGACCTGCACCCCCACACCCACACCCACTCCTGTCCCGTTACTTGCCCCATTATCTCCTGGCTCCTAGAGTATATGCAGCACATAGCCTGTGAGACTGTTCCTTGGTGTGTGATCCTACAGTCCTGCTCGCCTGCCTACTTTCTGCAGACTGTATTGAAGTAGTCCCTCCATCCCACCAGCTGGCTCATCCGCTACGCTCCGGTCCTGGCTCTCCTGCCTTTGGTCCCCTCATAATCCTTCTGCTCTCCGCCCCCTCGCCACTGTTCCTCTCACGCTCCCAGGGGTGACCTCGGGCTCTGCTTCTTTCTGTCCCAATCTTGCTGCTGATTCCCCTGGTGGCCTCTCCCGACCCCTACTGTCAGGGTCCTGCTGTTCTCGGCCTCGCCCCCTCTTCCGCCACCTGCCCACTTCCGCCACTGGGCACTGCGCACGTGCAAAGCTAGGAGCACACCCCCAACCCCCGCGCCCGCCGAAGGACCTCTCTACTCCCAGCCCAGCCCCCGGGATCTCCAGGCGCAGCCTCACCTGTGGCCAGGGCAAAGCTGAGAGCTGTCTGCTGCGTCCCCGCGTTGGAGGAGCAGATAAAGGGGTGGCGGCCACGCCCCAAGCGCGGAGGGCGGCGCTGGGCACCAGGGACTCAGCCGCCTCCGCCAGCCTGCAGTGTCTAGCCTAGAGTTATGCAAGCTTGGGCTGCAGGAGGAGTCACTCGCGGTTGCATCCCGGGACTTCCTGGGGTCACAGTACAGTCTGAAATAGGAGGCCCAGAGATCCTAGGCTGGGCAATGGGGCTGCAAACTCCTGCTGAGTTTGTCCACTTCACCAGAGTGCCGGCTTCAATCCGGTGATAGTTGCAAGAGAGTGGAATGAGTGTCCCAGCAAGAGAGCTCTGAGCTCAACATACTTCATTCACTCCCTCACTGAGCTACTGTAGTCCGGACCTACCGGGTGAGTTGCTCCCCAAGCTGGGCTCTCTGGCATCTCAAGATCTCATCCGATGACCTCGGACAATTCCCCTGGCCTGGTATGTCTAGATCTCTGTTGTCAAAACAGCCACTCCCTATTGTCACAGCTCTGTCCAGGTGTGGTCACATCCCTGCACGTTTTTTTAAGGCAGGGTAGGCTTTCCTTCAGTAAATACCGGCTCACAGTTCCCATGCCTGTGACGTGTAGAGACCCTTACCTAACAAAAAAGGAGACCCAGACTGGGTCTTGAGTGCATAGGGCCTGACTTAGTGAGGAGGCTAGGGCTCTGCTCTTAGTAGCTCTTGAGTCTGGGGCACTGGCACATTAGCAGGGTTGGAGCTCAGTGCTATCCCAGCTCTCCATGTGACTTTGGACAAAGCTTCTTGCTCTCTGGGCCTCAGTTAGGGAGAGAGTAGTACCACCTAGCAAGGCTGTTAGGATTAGGTCAAACGGTGGGCTTTGAGGTCTTTGAAAACTGCAAAGTGTGTATTTCACTCTGTGCTGTGGTGAAGCATATAATCTTAATGGAATAGTGTGAAACTGGCCCCTCCTCCAACAAGTTCAGACAAGCCCCCAAATTCCCCCAAATCCATGGGGCAAGGTACTAGGTCTGCCATCCCAGCGACTCTAGAGGCTAAGGCAGGATTGTTTGAGCCCAGGAGTTCAAGGCACAGGGCTGTGATTGATGAAGGCAACCCTGTCTCAATAGGATGAATAAAGACTAAAGACCTGCCAGGCATTGTGGTGCCAGCCTTTAGTCCCAGTACCCGAGAGGCCGAGGTGGGAGACTTCGATGTCAGCCTGGTCTACACAGAGAGTTCCAGGACAGCCAGGGCTACCCAGAGAAAACACTAAAGACCTGGAAGATGGCTTGGATTCGTCTTCCATTTTGGGAAGGAAGGCGGCCAAGCTCAGCTTGCTTTCTTTCTTTGTTAGGTTTTGTTTTGGGTTTTGTTGTTAGGCTTGTTGTTGCTGTTGTTCATTTGTATGCTTTTCTAAAATTTGCAGTCGTGTTTTGCCTGCTCGTGTCCTGCATGTGTGTTTTGTGTGAGAGTGTTCAGATCTTGGAGTTTCAGGGCAGTTGGTAGCTGCCCTGTGGTGCTGGGAATTGAACCTGGGTCCTCTGGAAGAGCAGTCAGTGCTCTTAACTGCTGAACCATCTCTCCAGTTCCCCATTTGCGTGTTTTTAAAGACAGCTTCTGTCTGGAACTGTGTAGCAAAGGCTGGCCTTAAACGCCTGCTTCCCCTGGCTCCATCTCCCACGTGCCGGGCCTGCAGGCATACACCACATCCCCCACATAACACCACATCCCTCCCCCACATACACCACATCCCCCACATACACCACATCCCTCCCCCACATAACACCACATCCCTCCCCCACATACACCACATCCCCACAGCTTACACGTCATGTGTTTGGCTCTTGGCAAGCATCAAGCCAAACAGTTGCTGTGAGGACCTCTCTTGATTCAACAATCCTATGAAACAGGTACTGTGTTTAACCCACTTTGCAGATGGGGGAAGTGAGCTCAGAGGGGCCACAAGGGCCTTTTCCATGATCTTGTCTAAACTTTGAGCATTCCTTTGAGGTGAATGCGACAGCCACTATTTTATGGATATAAAAGTTGAGGCCTTGAGCCGGGAAAGATGTGTTCCAGCTCAAGCAGCTGTAGATGTGTCTGGCCCGGGCTCTGGAAAATGGCCCAGGAGGTTCGCTTGCAAGAGGGAAATCATTTAGCCGTGATACTCCACTACGGATGTCTGAGAGCCCAGTGATTCAGTAGGGACAGTTGTCAGCCATGGACCCTCATTGCCTGTCAGCCCCATAGGAGTCCCCTACCTATTCTGTTGATCTGTGGCATGTTCTGTCATCATATTTGTCAGTGGCTGAGGAAACAGGTTCCAGTGTGCTCCCTCCCAAGGCCAACCAGTCGCCCAGCACTGGGCCTAGATTCAAGCATCTCTTATCTGTGGCACGGGGCTGGGATGAAGGAGTAACCCTGGGTGCTTCCTTCAGTGTCCTACAATGCAGCTCCTGTCCCCTGCCCAGGCAACAGGAAAACAGCACCGGGACACCACCTCCCACAGCTCAGTGTAGGCCATTGGGTGAGGCAAGGACTCCATGTTCCAGAAGCACAGACAGACCCCCTGCCCTCAGAATTCATTGTGCTCAGGACCATTTGGTATCATCCAGTTGTCCCAGATCCTAGGAACAAGGTATTCAGTCTCAAGAACCAGCCTCCCTCAAGCCTCTGACAGAAGTCAACAGGCCTCAGGAGCCAGGCTCTCAACCGGAAACTATCAGGAAAGGTCTTCAAGGTGCTCAAGGTAAGAGAAAGGATGAGCAGGTGGCACCTGTGCCATCCCCAACAAGGTCGAACATTCGTGAACTCTGCAATGCGTCAGTTGTGCTACCATGAGCCCATCACATGCCCTCTCTGGGTACATCTCCACTAAAGGGGGGGGGCGAGGAAGACAGAGCACAAAGTCCATACCCTCCTCACGAGTCTCAGAAATGGAATTCGTGTCCATCAGGCTTAAGGAGCAGGTACCTTTGCCCACTGAGCCATCTTGCCTGCCCAAACGCCTATTGTTTCACACTTCATAGCCCCGGAAGGTTTGAGGTTAGACCCCATTGAAGGCTTTCTGGTCTCACATACAACAAAGCTAGTATTGAAACCCTCAGGTCTATCTAGAGACTGTAATTGCAGCCATGCCTGGGGTAGGATGAGTTTCCTAGTCGTTGGTCATCCGGGGACCCCAGGATGAGAGTCCCCAGGCCCTCAGGAGCAAAGAGGACTTCCAAAGGCCAAGGAGAGAAGGCTGAGGACAGTGGGTGAATGGACCATGGCCGAGGGCTTGGAGCAAGGTGGGGCTTCTGGGACTGAAGGGAGAGATGTGACAGGACTCTGTAGAGAGTAGGGAAGCCATTTTCTCTAGAACTAGGGGTCCTGTCTTGCCGGGTATGCTGGCGGGCCATGTACATTCATTCATCCCTAACCCCTTTGTTCATAAATGGTTAAAATCTGTTTAGTGTTTGGAGTTCTCTGTCCCTCTCATTCTCTGAGTGTCCACAACCACACACTTAATCCCCCTCTACAAGTCCCCTCCACCCCGGAGTTTAACTTCCTGCCTCGTTTCCGACGTCTCGTTGCTCTTTGGTTATAGACATCTCGTTGCTTCTGCTCTTTGGTTATAGACATCTCGTTGCTTCTGCTCTTTGGTTATAGACATCTCATTGCACTGGCTGACCTTTCACCTGCACCGTTTTGCTTAAGCCAGGATGTCTGTGGGGCAAAGTCCTAGGAGAAGTGCTGAGTTAGAGGGAAATGATTTGACTTAGCGCAGAATCTTCTTTGCCCTTTAGCTTGCAGCTTTGGTGGCTCTCGTGAGTGGGGCTCAGTCTGCGTCAGAATACACTGAGGGAAGGTCTGGAAAGGCAATGCAGTGACTAAGGGCTCAGTGCCCACAAGGAGAGGAGGAAGTGCTGCATCCCTGGAGAGCAGATACAGATGGATGTGATCACCCTGTGGGTGCAGAGAATCAACCCGGATTTTCCATGAGAGCAGCAAGTGCTCTTGACCACTGAGCCATCCCCCAGGTCCATCTTCTCTTCCTGTCTTTCTCTGACTCTGTCCTTCTTTTAAAACAGGGTCTAGCTTGGAACTCACTATATAGACCAAGTTAGCCTTGAACTCACAGAGACCTGCCTGCCTCTGCCTCCTGAGTGCTGGAACTAAAAGTGTGTGCACCATGTCCTGCTGAAGATTTGTTTCTTATTTTTCAGTGTGTGTGTGTGTGTGTGTGTGTGTGTGTGTGTGTGTGTGTGTGTGTGTGTACTCTAGAGGGCCAGCCTTTTCTAATCTAGTTAGACTAATTTCCTAGATCTGGAGTTACAAGGACTCATGAGCCCCTTAGACTCCAACATGGGGACTAAGAACTGAAGTCAGGTCCTCTGCAGGAGCAGTAAGGACTCTTGAGCCATCTATCTCTCCAGCCCCCAAGGACAAGCTAGGTTGTAAAGCAGCAACCCCCAACTGAGGTATCTAACCCCCAACTGCATAATCTGCGTGCTGTGGGTCTAAATGTATTATTCTCCCTGCACATCTCCCCTCTGAGCTCAGGGACGATTAAATAGCAAAAACATATAGATGTATTAACATGAAAACAGGAATAGCTGTGGTGGTGCATGCCTTTAATCCCAGTACTCAGGAGGCAGAGGCAGGCTGATCTCTGAGTTCAAGGACAGCTTAGTCTACAGAGAGAGTTCCAGGACCTTCCGGGCTACATAGAGAAACCCTGTCTCAAAAAAAATCCTCAAAATAAATAAATAAATAAAATAATGAGGACAGAAATGAACTTCCACAATAATTCCTGAAGTTTGAATGACCCAAGAAACACATGTTCACTCACAGTTGAAATCCATGGGGGGGAGGTGGGGGAGGTGGTTCCTGGCTTTGGTCCTGTTTTCCAGATAGGAGTGTGGGTGGAAGTTGACTTCAGCAATCTGATCAATTTGTGTGATCTAGGGAATTCCTCTCACCATGTGTGTGAAGAGTAGGGGAAGTCAGGAAGCCCTGGATTCTAAACCAGCGTGTAAAGGCCTTTAATCACCTTTAGATCGCTTTTCAAAGCAACCGTATTTGCAGAGGCATTGTTCTCTCTGATGTGACACATCACGTCCTAGTTAGTTGGTCAAGTCAAGTTGCACAGTCTCCTCACTAAGTTCTGAAGGAGAGGAAGGCCATACAGTGGGAGGAGGAGAAGCAGCCGTGCCTGGATGACTAGCACTCAGAAACAGCTAGACTCTCTCTGCCAGGCTCCCTCTCCTACCTGGAAAAGGCCTCTGAGGTCCATGGCCAGGCAAGCATCCCTCCTCTCGACTACAAACCCAGCCCTAAGCAAACAGAATACTTCCCAGACTCAATGCCTGGTTTCCTATAGTCTTGCAGAGTTTATGTCAGGCCCTGGGCTCTGGATTCACTCAGTTTTCCCATTTGGAACTGAGAGTCCCAGGATCTTTCATGGACTGGCATAGTCTGGGAGGACCGTTTGAGCAGAGGCAGCTCACAGCTGAAGAAGCAGGGTCCAGAATCCAGGGGGCCTGGCCAGCACCCAGGCAACTTGGTGGCGGTCTCACCGCTACACAGTCCAGTCCAGACTGGCCTCCCTTGGGGACTACCAAGGAACCCACTGAATGAACCGGATCTGGCTTGGTACAGGCAGTCCCTTGCTCCTGAGAGCCCCTGGGACTCTTCTAGAGCGCTGGGGCCTGGGGTGAGATGGTTCTGAACCTTTCCATAGTCCAAGACTTCTAGGCACGGAAGGTGGGTCCTCTTCACTTTTTCCTCTCTCTAAAGCTCCGCCAATTTTGCTCTGGAATAGCTGGGGCAGAAGGGAACTGTGTCAGCTCCCCCTCCTTCCTTCTCCTCGCTTTGTGAGAACAGGCTCTCACTCTTAGGAGTGCTGGTAGCTTAACACTGCTTCTGTTAACCTGGGTGGCCATGAACTTACCGAGACCCTCCTGCCTCTGTCCCCTGGGCACTAAGTTTGTAGCTGTGGCTCACCCACGGTACCCAGCTCTTCGGCTTCTGTTACTTACTTATTATATATTTATAAGCAGGGTTGAAGGTAGCCCAGGCTGGCCTGAAATGCTCTGTGTCGCTTAGAATGACAGTGCACATCTGGTCCTCCTGAGGCCTGCCCCCAAGTCCTGGGATTGCCAATGGGAGCCATTTGCTCATCCTGGCATGAACGGCTTCTTCATTTCCACACCTTGCTCCCCGAGGCAGTCTCGTAAAAGGGAAAGGCAAGATGCAGAAAAAGGCTTTCATTGGCCTGTAATGTAGAAAAAGGCTTTCATTGGCCTGTAATGCAGAAAAAGGCTCTCATTGGCCTGTAATGCAGAAAAAGGCTCTCATTGGCCTGTAATGTAGAAAAAGGCTTTCATTGGCCTGTAATGCAGAAAAAGGCTTTCATTGGCCTGTAATGTAGAAAAAGGCTCTCATTGGCCTGTAATTGGGCCTCGCTGCCTCGGGACCCAAAGGCTGCTCCTGTATGCTTTCTACCCCTCAGCCTCTGCATTTACAGCCATTTGCTACAGGAGAACCTTGCTTGGGCATGGCGCTTTCAGAAGACTGATAGCCTTGGCACGTAATAACCTTTCTTCTGAAGGTTCTTCTGGCCAGCATCTGGAAGCTGAGGAAGGAGGGAGCAGCTTGTTGCTTCAGGCCAAGCTGAACCCAGGTACCTTCCTCCCACAGGGACTGATGGAGAAACTCCCTCACTGTCCCAGAGACATGGACACTCACGGGATAGACACAGTCTCCACCCTCCTGGTACACACATTATAATTTGTGGGCTGCAGCACAGAGGGCTACATAAGTACTGTGAATTTAGTGTAGGGAATAGGGAAAGGCCAGGTGATGATGGTGCACACCTGTAATCCCAGCACTTGGGAGACAGAGGCAGGTGGATCTCTGAGTTCAAGGCCAGCCTGGTCTACAAAGTGAGTAGTTCCAAGACAGCCAGAGTTACTTTCAATGAAGGAAAGGGGGGTGGAGAGAGAGATTCTGGGGGCAGGAGTGGCTATTTTTGAAGGCTGTCACCTCTTTCCACCAAGAGAGACAGACACACTGCTCCCACCACAGCTTGTGACTGACTGTGCCCTTTACATGTTAGGTGGGATCTCTAATCCTCCTTGGAAACCATAAGTCAGCATTTTACAACCCAGCCCCCACCCAGATGGGTAGACTGAGGTACAACCAGCAGAACTGGTTGGTATTCGACCCCAAGTCTGCCTCAATGTCCCTCTTGTCTTTCATCTTTGAATCTAGGGTCCTCTTGCCCAGGCTGTTCTTCAGCCTCGAGGTCACTGCCATCATCACCAGTAAATATTTAAGCACCTAGTGATGGGGATACGGGTCACCCCGGGTCACCCAGATGACCTGGAGGGCTGGGCAAAGGGCACAAGCACAAGAGACATGACTGTTCAGGCAAAGTCTGAACTGAGGCTCGGGTGTAACGGTCCAGAAAATAGTCCTGAGAGCCAAAAAATCCTCAGCTCATCTGATACCTGGAGGCCAAGGATCTGGAGCTACTAATTGGGGCTCCAACTGTAGCAAGGAACCACCCAGGCCATTTCTAGATGTTTCAGGTCTAAGCAAAGTGAGAGCAACCTGGGCACCCCACTCTGTTTTTGTTTTAGCAGTGGGGTCTCATGTAGCCCAGGATGGCCTTGAACTACATACCGAAGATGATCCTGACCTTCTGATCCTCCTACCTCCACTTTCTGAGTACTTGGATTACAGGCATGCACTTTTTATGTGGTGCTGCAACTCCGTCCCGGGACTTCATGTGTGTGAGGCAGGCATTCCAGAACTGAGGCTGCACCCTCAGTTACCTGGAACTCACAGAGATCCCCCTGCCTCTGCCTCCTGAGTGCTGGGATTGGAGGCATGCACCACCACCGCCTGGGTACTTTTTAAAACTTTATTTCAAGAGCTTTGCCTGCATGTATGTATGTGAACCACATGATACTTGGGCATTGGATCCACTGGAACAGGAGTTACGGATGGTGGTAGGCTATCGTATGGGTGCTGGAAAGCGAACCCAGGTCCTCTGCAAAAGGGCTTAACCTGCAAGTGCTCTAAATTGCAGAACTGTCTCTACACAGACACAGACACAGACAGACAGACAGACACACACACACACACACACACCCCACCTCAAATTTTTAAGCATAATGGTTCCTGGAAGGGACAGGGTGTAGGGAGGAGGGACAGGCAGCTTTTGATGTCTAAGGAGCCCTTAGGGAACCTGAGGTTCTCAGGCAGAGAACTCCAGGGAGGGGCTGGCTCACAGCAGGTGCACGGGAATGAAAGGACCAGTGTAGTACAGAGGGAGGTGTGGAAAGCAAAGAGAACCTCTGGCCCAGGCAGGACCAGACTTTGAGTCTCTTTGTGTCCATTTTGTGGCGACTATAGGTGACTTGCTATTCCTCTGCGCCTCAGTTTCTGATTAGAAGCCACAGGTCAGCACCGGTCTCGACCTCGGCCAGAAAAGCTTCTCTCCGCAGTGGGCAGCAGTTCGTTGCAAAGACTCACAATCGGCCAGTGTTGAGAATAAGTGACAACTGAGTGTTCAGTCACACGCAGGGCATTTGTATCAGCACTACCGCCTCCACCAAGGCTCAGGGAGCATCTCAGGAGATGGGGAAAGAGCCAGAAGCCGGAAAGGGGTGCTGTGCCATGCTGACCTCTGGACACCGCATGGCTGGTCCCCACGAGCTCGCTGCAGCTGTGGCCATCTGTACAAGATTAAGTCAACATGCAGGACTAAGTGGGCTCAGTGGGCTTGAAGGGGGTGGGGGCAGAGGCAGGCGGTTGTCTGGGAGTTCTAGACCAGGGCTGTGTAGTGAGATTCTGTCTGGGGGGGAGAAAGAGAACATGAAGGAGAAGGACATGATGGAGGGGGTAAGAGAGCAGCTGGTGTGCATATAATCAAAATACATTATAGGCATGAAGTTGTCAAAGAATAAATAAAAGATACCTGCTTTGTCTCAAAGGAACAGATTGAATTCAGTGGCCCCCTTCAACCCTAACTAAATAAATTGGACCTTCCAGTGCAATGAGCCCAGTTGGAGGACCGCAGGTCTGCAGACTCAGTTGGAGGACCACAGGTCTGCAGACTCTACCTACTCTTCAAGCCTGGCAGAGGGGCAGACACAGGCATCAGTGAGCATCCTCACACGACCCAGCCAGTCTATTCACTCTGCATCAGGACAGGGCATGCCAATGGAAATTTCCACTCAGCCCCTCTAGCCCAGCAGGGAAATAAGGCTGTCCTTTTAGCTTCCAAGTGGAAATTTCCATATATACAGACACAGATACACACACACACACACACAGAGAGAGAGAGAGAGAGAGAGAGAGAGAGAGAGAGAGAGAGAGAGAGAGGGAGAGAGAGGGAGAGAGAGAGAGAGAGGAGGATGTGGGAAAGAGGGGGAGAAGAAAAGAGAGGGAGGGAGGGGGAGAGAGCAGGACAGAGAGTGCAAGCTGGCAGGAGATTCAGTGTCCGAGGAGCTATAGACAGACAGGAGTCATCACAGTGGGAAGAGATATGGGACAGCCTCTGGTCTCCTGCTATATGGAGGAGAGCCAGGGGTCTAGGTATCTTCCTCCTAGAAACACTTTGTACCTCATTTGCTACTTTCTGGGGCCTATTCCAGTTGTCAGGGATACAGCTGCTAATAGGCTAGACATCTCTACCTTCCTGAACATATCACAGGGGAGAGGATTACTTAATGTCCTCATTGCTGCAACAAAAATCCTTACCAAAAGAAAAGGCTGTTTATGGAAGGGAGCATCTGTTTGGGCTTACAGGGCACAGAAGAGCAGTTATGGGGCTACAGTACATCACTGCAGCAAAGACACGGGGGCAAGAATGGCTGGCCACATTGCTCTAGTCAAGAAGCAGAAAGTACCTGGGTGTGGTGGAGCACACCTTTAATCCCAGCACTCAGGAGGCAGAGGTAGGTGGATCTCTGAGTTCAAGGCCAGTCTGATCTACAGAGCAATTCCAGGACAGCCAGGGCTACACAGAAAACCCTTGCTTCAAAAAAGAAAGAAAGAAAGATAGGAAGAAGAACGACAACACAATGAATGTGCTTAGTGAAGGGACCCGCCCACCCCCTAGACACTCCCCTCACACTGCCCTATAAGATCCCTGCCTCGTGATTTCTCGGGGTCTTTTCTCCAGCCATCTGCTGTGGTGAATGGATGAAAGGCCCGAGCTAATGGGGTTAGCTCGTTAAACAACTACAATAAAAGACTCTTTGCTTTCACATTGAAATAGGCCTCTTGGTGATTTTGGGGTTCAGAATTTGGCCACAACACTTAGCTCTCCATTTTATACAGTCTGGGTCACCAGCTCATAGTCCACATTTTGTTTTGCTGAGTCCCACCCCATAGTCCACATTTACAGTGGGACTTCCCACCGTAATTCACCCAATCTAGATACTTCCTTGTAGATCAGTCTAAAAACTTATCTGCTCAGCAATTCTGGGTCCTGTCAAGTGACAGTTGATATTAACCCTCAAGGAGAGGAGATCCACATTAATACTGTGAATGAAAACCAGGCAAGGGAACTGTAGAGATGACTCAGAGGTTAAGAGCGCTGGCTGCTCTCCCAGAGGTTCTGAGTTCAATTCCCAGCAACCACATGGTGGCTCACAACCAGAACATTGTATAATAAATAAATAAGGAAAGAAAGAAAGAAAGAAAGAAAGAAAGAAAGAAAGAAAGAAAGAAAGAAAACCAAGGTAGGAAACAGGGATGATGCTGGGATCAGCGGGGCTGCCTTAGAGCCTTAGAGAAAGTCGTGTGTGATTAGCAAGGGAATGGCAGGTGCAGAGGCCCCGAGGTGGGGAGGGCAGCAGAGGAAGACCTTGGGGTGCTGGGAGCCTGACCGCCACATCATGGGCTGAATTTCCTGTTGGCTGCCATGGAGACTCCACAGGAGGTGTGTTAAGCAGAAGAGTGACATTTACTTTAGAAGTTTCTCAATGGCTTCTTCCTTTTCTGTGAGGCCACCATAAGCGTGTCAGTCAGTTGGGAAGGAACAGCTAAGAGATCCTGTGGCCATGACAATTGGAGACATGAGAATGGTCAGAGGGAGTCCTTACTTACCCTCCCCTCACTAGTAATCAGTTTCTGATAGATGGGAGAAAACAGCGGGGACCTGCCAACTCAGGATCCTCAGCCCTAGAAAACAGCCCTCACCATTGTCACAGCCCTGAGCTTTCTAAGGGGGGAGCCTGGCGATATCATGTTGGCAGATGGTGGGTCTCAAGTGACAATATCATACTGCAGAACCAACCTGAGCGTGACTCCGAGACACATCACATGGTCTCTCACCTCCTTGGCCCTTCTTGAGGCAGCTGTGGGAGAGCCGAATGTTCTTTCTTTGTCTCTGCAGTGTTGCAGCAGAACCAAGGTCTCCCACATGCTAGAGAAGCCCACGGTCAGCTACACCCCAACCCGCAAGCTCTTCCTAGCAGAACCTTCCTGAGTTGCCTCTCAAGCCATGTCCAGAGGCAGCCTGGGGAGTGATCCTCAGGCATGGGCCCCGGGTGGGTGACACCTCCAGATAGCCAACAACAATGCTGGTGGTATGGACAGATGCAATGGGGCAGGTGCCCCCTGGACTTGGTGCGTGCAGGGTTAGGCACATGCAGGCCCTGGGTCAACCCTGTGGGTTGGACTCTGGCAGAGCTTTGGGGAGCAGATATAAATTCCTGGAGGCAGCATAAGTCCTGGGTGTACAGTGATGTAGAGTGCTGAATTTTCTGTGTTGGCCAGCACAGTGAGTCAGCCAGGAATCCTGGTTAACAGATTCTCGGTGCCTCTTATGTGCTATGCTACACCTGAGTCATGTTACCATGTTCCATAGCCAGCTTAGCCTATGTCACATCAGTAAGGAACGTCGTGGCAGGAGCTTTTCTGTCCTGCACCCCAGCCACACAGCTGCTTATAAAATAATCACTCAGCGGCTTAATATTAATTGTTTGCCTGATGGCTCAGGCTTATTAGTAGCCGTCTCTTACATTTAAATTAACCCATTTCTATTAATCTGTGTATTGCCACGTAGCCATGGAGTTACCTCATTTTCTATATGTCCTGCTTCCTTGGTGGCTGCTGGCATCTTCTCTCCATTCCGCCTGCTTTCTCCCTGTATCTCTGCTTGGATTTCCTGCCTGGCTATATTCTACCCTGTCATAGGCCAAGGCAGCCTTGTTCATCAACCAAGAAAAGCAACAACGCATATTCACAGCATGCAGAAGGACATCCCACATTATTTCCCCTTTTCTGACTTATTAAAAAGGAAGTTTTAAACTCTTTTTTAAAGATTTATTTATTTGTTATATATACAATGTTGTGTTTGCATGTATCCCTGAAGGTCAGAAGAAGACACTGTATCTTATTATAGATGGTTGTGAGCCATTGTGTAGTTGCTGGGAATTGAACTCAGGTCCTCTGGAAGAGCAGCCAGTGTTCTTAACCTCTGAGCCATCTATCCAGTCCTAACTTTTTTTAAAGACTTATTTATGTATTACATATACAGTGTTCTGCCTACATGCCAGAAGAAGGCACCAGATTGAATTTTAGATGGTTGTGAGCCACCATGTGGTTGCTGGAAATTGAACTCAGGACACCAGAAGAACAGTCATTGCTCTTAACCTCTGAGCCATCTCTCCAGCCCTGAAGGTTTTAACTTTAACATTGTAAAACTACATATAACAAAACAGGTATCAAGCAAGAATTACAGTTATAATATTTAGGCTATTTGTATTGACAAAATTAAGGAAATCCCCTATCATCTATCCTATTTTTGAGTCTAACTGAAGTTTTACATCTAATTTATTTTTTGTCATAACTAAGGAAAACTCTATCTAGTCTTCAACTCTATCAAAGACCCCAGAAGGATATAATATTACCTAAGTAAACAGGAAGTGCATTATAAGCAACTTCCAAAACTCTAGACAGTCAGTCTAAGTCCTTCTGTAACGCTGGGGCATCCATCTCCAGCCTATAGGCCTAGAGTGTCTGGTGGAGTTCTTAGTGAAGCAGGAAGTTTGGAACTGTCCTGCCTATGTTGGCAGTTTGTCAGTCACTTTTTCCTGTGTCCTGCAGAACGTCTGGCAGACTCCTGCATGAAGCAGGAACGCTGAAGGACTGTCCCATCTTGTTTCGGCAGTCACTTTTCTGTGGGTCCTGCATGTCCAGTTTATATAGCATACGGTCAAGCATTCCAGACAAGGGCAGTTTCTTGCCCAATGGCTAGCTCTGCCACATTGAAGGCAAACTCCACAAGGAGCTTTTCTGCTGTCCAGACATGGATCATGTGTGCTGGTCTGTGGCTCTTCCTGCAGTCCTGGCACCCAGCATGCAGTGGGTTTCTCCAAAAGCGCACACATGAGTGAAGGGCGCAGGACCCTTTTTATGACACAAAGGGCCAGTGACAAGAGTAGCCTGTGTCCGTAGCAAGGAGAGGGGGGGGAAACCAGGCAACGGCTTGCTCCATATGGACAGAAGAGACCCAGGGGAAGATGGTAGGTGGAGGGAGGCCAGCTTCTGCAATCAAAAGCTCTGGGTTTGGTCCTAGCACAGCCATTATTAGCCACATGACTGACCTCCATCTTGCTATAAAATGGGGACAAGCACACCTCCCTCAGAGAGAATGTGGTGAGGTATTTGGCTCATACAGAATGTTCAGATTGCCTAAGGTCGTGTGTGGGTGAGGACTGTGAGAACAGCTGTGCCCCACCCCTCCTGGGACATCACACTGTAGCACCTGAGGAACTTCTCAAAGTTCAGCGGTGCAGAAATCGTGTCTGTCTTTCAGATTCCACCAGAGGGCGCACTTCTTAAGGCTGGAATTCTGTCTATTGCATCATTGCTAATTCTCTTACCCTGGGATAGTGTCTGCCTCATAGTTCTGCAAATATTTTTTTCTTTTGGTTTTGGGGCTCAAACCAAGACCTTATGCAGTCTAAGCACATACTCAAACACCACTCCAGACCTTAATATTTTTTTTGAATGACTGAATAGATAACTTGGTACAGGTAGGGAGTCCCTAAACTTCTTTTTTTAAAATTGTATTCGGTGCATGTTATGTGTTCATGTGGGTGTATGCACATGTGTGTTTAGGCGTACATACGTGTGTGCACATTCAAGTGGAGGACAGGGGCTTACGCTGGGTATCTTCAATTGCTCTCATTATAGAGTCTCACTATATAGCTCTAGCTTGCCTGGAACTCACTATGTAGACCAGGCTGGCCTTGAACTCTCAGAGATTCTCTTGCTCTGC
This sequence comes from Mesocricetus auratus, assembly GCF_017639785.1. Classification (NCBI taxonomy): domain Eukaryota; kingdom Metazoa; phylum Chordata; class Mammalia; order Rodentia; family Cricetidae; genus Mesocricetus; species Mesocricetus auratus. The sequence goes on from NW_024429197.1 coordinate 8,957,084, forward strand.
CTCCTGAGTACTTGAGGCTTGCACCACCATGCCCATCCCACCTAACTTTTTTGATACAGACCTATAGTTCCAGCACTTGGGAGGCAGAAGCAAGAGATCTCTGTGAGTTCAAGACCAACCCAGTCTACGAAATGAGCTCCAGGATAGCTAGGACTAAGGCTATGCAGAGAAACCCTGTCTAAAAAAAATAAAAAATAAAACAACAAACAAAAATCCAGCTCATTTTGGCTATACTGACTAGTCAGAGAGCTACCCAGTGTGGGGTGTGTGTGTGTGTGTGTGTGTGTGTGTGTGTGTGTGTGTGTGTTACAGACATACCAGGCTTTTTAATGTGGGTGCTGGGATCAAACTTGGGTCCTCATGCTTCTGCATGTCAAATTCAGCATGAATCTGTTAACACTGACTTTATTCAGCAGCAATGACAAGTCAACCACCAACCTAAATAGGTAACTGGATTAATTTGCCTTTTGCAACAGAACCTGGATAACTGGGCAGCTAAGTGATATCACCATAGCCTTAGGTCTTTTCTGTTCCCTGCTCCAGTCACCTTTATCTTGGAAACTTTACCTTCCTGGTCAAGAGATGACTGTTACACTCCAGGCATTCTCTGTACCACGCAGGGTCTGCTGTAATCCAGTCTAATTTTGACCCTGGAACCCTCCCTCCTGTACTTTCCGAGTGCTGGGATTACAGGTGTGTGCCCCCGCCAGTTTATGCAACACTAGGGGTTGAACTCAGAGCCTTCTTGTGCTAGAAAAGCCCTCTACCAAGTGAGCTCTATCGCCAGCCCTCCCTGGCTTCTTCATTACGGGAACAGCACCTCCCTCCATCCACTCATCTCCGCAGGTATAAAGCCCATGCCCAGTCCTATGGCCACCTCTAGTCTTGGCATCCTGTGGGCTCAACCTTAACCTAGACATGCCCGGTCTCCCTCCTGTGTTGTTTAAGCTGCCCTCCCCTCTCCCTCCTCCTTCCTGTCCCCTGCCACCTATTCCCCTCACAGTGGTAAGATCCTCATTCTGCCAGCCGCTGCCCCCACACAGGCCCCTCCCCTTCACGTTTTTTTACCTCCCTCCCTCCTCACACCTGCTGGTTTCTGCTTGGGGCCTTTGCACTTGCTCTTCCCCACTCCAAGAAGACTCCCACTCGGGGGAGGGGTCCCTCAGCCCTTCTCCCCTCTGTTAGCTTCTGCACCCCCCCTTCATTGTCCCCACAGCACTCACTGAAGGCACCTGCCAGCCTTCTTCCCCAGAGTGTAAACCGGAGGCAAGGTCTACTCTCCCACAACCAGACTGCCAGGGCCCAGAGCTGTGCTTGGCAGGAGGGACAACGTGTGTGTGTGTGTGTGTGTGTGTGTGTGTGTGTGTGTGAGAGAGAGAGAGAGAGAGTGTGTGAGTGTGTGTGAGTGTGAGTGTGTGTGAGTGTGAGTGTGTGTGAGAGTGTGTGTGTGTGAGTGTGTGTGTGTTATGTGCCATGATTGAGCAAGCACAGAGGCTAGCTAGCTAGCGTAATCTCTTAGGGGCCATCTCCACCAACCCCTGCCTGCCCAGGTGATCCTGCAGTATTGGCAGAGTCACGGAATGTCTAGGAAACAAGACTGGGGTGGCAAGCAGTGGGGGGGGGGCAGAGGATGGTAAACACGGGTACCAGTCACATCTGACATACTGAATCTGAACCAGAAAGGGACCCAGGAAACAAAATTCAGAGAGCAGCCTGACCGTGTGCCCTTGTCTCCAACCCTGGGAGCTGTGAGATGGGATAAGAGTAGAACTCAAGGCCATTTCAAGTATTAAGATGGCATGAGCAGGCCTGGGGGTTGGCCCACGCCTTTAACTCCAGCACTCCAGAAGCAGAGGCAGGTGGATCTCTGTGAGTTCGAGGCTAGCCTGGTCTACAGAGTGAGTTTCAGAACCCCTGCCTCAAAGGAAAGAAAAAAGATGGCATGTGTAAACTTCTTAAATACTACGAATATATAAATCATAAGAGCTCAGAAACCCTGAAGTCATAAAAAGAAAGGAGAGAAAGGAAAACAAACATGAAGACAGAGCAGGCCCCAGGGACAGTGGGGTCAGACAGGCTGGAGTTTGGTCCTCTCAGAAGAGACGGAACACTCAAATGGCAACACCCTCCCTCCAAACTGACTTTGAGTACTTCTGTTCTAGCTCACTCTGTAGACCAGGTTGGCCTTGAACTCGCAGAGATCTGTTTGCCTTTACTTCCTGAATGCTGGGATGAAAGGCGTGTGTCACAATACCTGGTTTACAAATAATTTAAGTCTCAGAAAGAACAGAGACTCCCAGAAGTTAGATAGAAGATCAAATGCATCCAGAAAGCCAGCTGCAGAGAGGCCTTGTGGGCTGTTGCAGTGGGCTGTGAGCCTGTTCTCCGTCCAGGAAGGCATGTGCCTTCCTGTCATGACCAGGCTGAGAAGATCCATGAAGCTGTGGATCAGTCCCTGGAGGAAGAGGGCAGGCAGGCCCTGTGTGTCACTTCTCTGAACCCAGCACCAAGCTCCTCCCACCCAGCTGTGGGGATTATGATGCTGGCATGGATACCCAAAGTCCTATACAGCTGTTAGAATAGACCTTGAATCCCATTCTCTGTGACTCAAAAACAATTTGTTTGGCTGCTGCATAGCAATAGAAAAATTTCTAAAAGTATTGCTAGCTGTCTGAGACAGTTGACCAGTCCTTTCTGTAGTCTGAGTTTCTTTAAATAAGACGGGTAGACTCCACCAAATACCAGGGACTACCAGCAGAAGCTGATGTAGGGGTTGAAGAAAAATGCACCCCACCTAAGGCAGAAGGAAATCTTGCAACCTCATAGGCCTCAAGACAGATGTCTCCCCAGTCCAGGATAAGTCAAGAGAGCCTGTAGCCTTAGAATACCCCAATGGCCACACATCCACACTTGTGCCCCAGGAGTGCAGGGGGAGTCCCTAAATCCTGCTATCTATGTGACACCAAGCCTTCAAAGGTGGTGCCACTTCAAGGGACTGGATTGTAGCAATTGTACTCACGATGTCTCATTCTGAGCATTTTCCTGGCAAAGCAACAAAACCCTCTCTCTCTCTCTCTCTCTCTCTCTCTCTCTCTCTCTCTCTCTCTCTCTCTCTCTCTCTCTGCGTGTGTGTGTGTGTGTGTGTGTGTGTGTGTGTGTGTAGGGCAGAGGTCAGCCTTTGGTGTTGAGTTTCGAGACAGGGTCTCCCACTAACTCTGGAGCTCTTTGATTAGGATAGACTGAGGCCAGCGAGCCCAGGGGCCTCCTTCAGGTGAGGACATGTGCGGCCCTTAAAGTACACCTGGAGGAGGGAGCTGTGGTGCATGCGTTCTGCCTCCAGGGGGCAGCAGCCACCAGGAGCTGACTGTGGGTGGGGCTGCAAGCCAAAAACAAACCGTTTGTCAAGCCTAAAATCAGATTCTTCCGTGGAAATGTCAGCTAATTCAATCATTTAAGACACAGCATGGGCCGGCAGCATGCCTGAGAACTGTTGCTGGCTGCAAGCCACCAACTTGTCAGCTTCCACTTCGGGCATAGGAGGGTTCTTTTACAAGTAGGATACCTCCAAGGCCAGTTGGCAGAAGAGAGGCAGAGCCAGCCTTTCTCTCTAGAAAATTGAACTCACTCTCCATGGGGGTCCACAGGACAAACAGGTGTTCTGAGGTACACTATGGGAATCATTAATTCAGCACTATTTTTTTTTAAACATTTGCTTCCTTGACGTGTTTGTGTATATGCGTAGGTGCAGTGCAGGCTGGGTATTCTGGGGACTGAACTCACCTTTATCTACCTAGCCTGCTGGCCCCTCAGAACTTTTTTTAAACTATCATTATAAGCCAGGTTTGAAGACTTGTGTAAGGACAGCCCTTGCTGTGTTCCAGCTGGGTACAGGAAGGTGATAACTGCAGGGCCACAGGGGCGGAGTTAGATCTGACCCCACCACCGGTCATAGAGTTAGATCTGACCCCACCAGGCACTGGTTACGTCACTTTGGACAAAAGGCCTCATCTGTGGGGCAATTTGATGAGATCATGCAATTATTAGCTGTAAAGTACAGAAATCTGAGAGAAGCTTAGGGAGGTGCCAAGGTCAGTGTGGAGAGCACTCAGCCTCAAGGTCAGTGATTACCTGGGCTCTCTGTCAGTGCGTGTGTGCGTGCGCACACATGTGTGTGTGTGTGTGTGTGTGTTTATGTGTGTGTACACAAGGGTGGAAATCCTGACCCGTGAGTCCCTGTACCCCCGGGGTCAGTCATCCTCTCGTTTGCCATCTGCAGAGATGAAGTCATGGGGCATCTGGCTCTTTCCACCTGTGTCTTCCCTTGTAGCCATCTTGTTTCTTGGATTTGGGGTCAAAGTCAGGGTATAACCCTAGTCATGTTGGGCAAGGGCCTGCCTGAGGTGCTACCTTTCGAGCCCATCAAACCCTACAACCATGCTTTAAAGATCCACATGCATGGATGAGGTTTTTTTTTTGTTGTTTTTTTTTTTTTTTTTGAGATAGGGTGTTATGTATCTCAGGCTGGCTTCAAACTCATCATACAGCAAAAGATGACCTTGAACTTCTGATCCTTCTGTCTCCACCGCCGCAGTACCAGGATTGTAAATGTGTACTGCCACATCTGAGTTCTATGGTGCTGGGGATGGAACCCAGGGTTTGACGCATGGGAGGCAAGCACTCTGCCAACTAAGCTGCACCCCAAGCTCTCCTACCTCTTAAGGGCAGAACTCAAGCTTCCACAAGGATGCTCGGGAATTGGTGTTCCATGTGGTGAGCAGAAGCAGGTGTCCGGAGACTTCTGTATCAACAGTTTCTGGGACCTCAGGCTCAGCTCACTGGGGGATCCTTCCACATCTGGTCACAGAAGTCTGCCCAGGCAGAGTCAGTCTCAGACCCAGCAGGTAACTTCCAGGCACCTACTCTAGCCTGCACCCAAACAGGAAAGCACCTCCGTGCACCGAGCTTGTCTTCTGATTATTCTAATCTGTTAGCACCTGGTCAAGACGGCTGAGTTGTCGGTGAAGGCAGACACTCTGCAGTACACTTACCCAGAAAGGCCAACCATCACTGGGAACCACAGCTCCTTGAAAATATGTAGAAGGCAGGGGGGCGGAGGGGGGGGCTGTACAAAGTGCAGGATGGACAGAACCTCTCTCCACAAGTGCCATAGTAACAAGAGACAGTCGCTAATTGCTTTTAAGGGTGTGGCCCTGGCTGCATGCAGAGCTTTCTGCTGGTGAATTCTGGATGCAAGAGTAGGATAGTGACTGTCCAAGGCTGGAGGACACTGGGCCTCCAGGTCCATGTCCCCCCGCCCTTCAGGCAGCTCAGGGCCTGAGGTGGACTCTTACAGATGGGGGGGGGCATGTGACTGCTCCTGGCAGTTCATTTCTCCGCCCCCCGATCATTTACAGGACAATGTGGGCTCTGGTGGCCCTCCACATTGGTTCCAGCAGCGGCTGTATCCTTTCCCTCATCAGCCACCGAGTGTTTTTTCTCCATTTCCCAGGTTCAGCTGCACAGTCCAGCTCGCTCTTCAGTGCAAGCCATGTGGACCCATTTATTTTCATTTATTTGTTTGTTTCCTGAGACAGGGTTTCTCTGTGTAGACCTGGCTGTCCTGGGACTCACTCTGGAGACCAGGCTGGCCCCTAACTCAGATCTGCCTGACTCTGCCTCCCGAGTGCTGGAGTTAAAGGTATGGGCCACCACTGCCTGGCTATGTGGACCCCTTTAGAGCCCTCTGGCCCATACCCCCTATCTCACCCGCATGATTCTAGTCAGAGACCCCCCCCAACCGTGATCTCATCTCAGTCTAGTGGCTGTCAAGTCACTCCCCTGTAAGTTCTCTTCCTGAAACATCCCTGAGCTCTGCTGGCCGGTGTGCCTTGCAGCCGATCTCTAGATTCAAGGCCAGCCTGGTCTACTGGCTTGTCTTACCTCCTGGCTCAACCCTCTTCCACAGAGGCCAATCAATATAAAATTCTTAGGAGGAGCTGGGCAGTGAGGCACACCCCTTTGATCCTAGCACTTTTGTGTTTTTGAGACAGGGTTTCTCTGTGGCTTTGGAGACTGTCCTGGAACTAGCTCTGTAGACCAGGCTGGTCTTGAACTCAGAGATCTGCCTGCCTCTGCCTCCCAAGTGCTGGGACTAAAGGCATAAGCCACCACTACCCGGCCAATTCTAGCTCTCTTGAGTTTGAGGCCAGCCTGGTCTACAGAGAGAGAGATCCACAATAGCCAGGGTTGCACAGAGAAACCCAGTCTTGAACCCCATCCCCCCCTCCCAAAGCAAACAATTTTTAGGGAGGGACAGGTTTCATTTTCCACTCAGGATGAAGGAACACTCCATAGTGCCAGCCCTGGTTACAGTCAACCCTACGCTGGCCTTAAGACTCAACGAGAGAAGAGTTTGCACCTGGCCCTGGAGTGGGGGGGTGGCAGGCTCCTGAAGCAGCTAAGCACCCAGGCCTAGGAAAAGGCACGGATTCCTCTGGGGTGGGGATGCAGCTCAGTGGTGTTTACCTAGAATGTGTGGCACCCTGCTTGATCCCTAGCACAGCTTAAAAAAATGACCAAGAATCCCCATGACTCTCCTTTCTCCACATGGGTACCGTGGAGTCAGTCACAGATACAGTCCAACAGTCCCAGCCAACGATCTCGTTCCATCCTCGAGAAATGGGGCCCAGGCGGAAATGCTAACCCCCAAGGTCAGGGCTTCTGGTTTATGTTAAGGTGTATCATCCCACGTAGTTCCCTGAACAGCACTGTTGCTTGGAGGGTCCTGGAACCACTGGCTTGGCTGCTCACCGGGGCACATATATCCTTCAGACCCACATTGGGACTACTTCCTTTTCTGCTGTCTTTCTAACAGAAGTGGTGCCATCTGTGGGGCACAAACGTCATTGCTGCTAATTCCTACCTCCAGGCTGGCATTTGGAATTCCCACCTGCTCAGTTCTGACCAGGATGCCTAGGCTGACCTTCAGCAGCTCTCTATGCCAGATGCGAATTCAGTGGCGGCGGCGACAACACAGTCGAGCCCCTGCAGGCAAGCCTCACCTGACCTCTGGACTGCTAAGAGCACACTGCTAATCTTGATTTTGTTTCTCAGAACTCCTCCGATGCTCTGCCTTCTATCCAACTGGAAAGTCAACTTGAGGCATACCGACATTACATAACCATTCCCAGCTCAAGGTCAGAAATGGATCACTCGTTAGCCATGATTTATGGAGTGCCAAATATATAGTGGTTCTAAACATGTTCTCCACACACTCAAAACCCCACTCCCCAACTGAATCTAAAGGCAGAGGGTCTTCTGTGGCTGTCTCATGCTTGGTAAAACGCAAGTGAAGCTCACTTCTTTGTCTTAGTGGAGGGGCTTGCTCTGTAGCCCAGGCTCGCCTTCACTTCCTCAATACCCTCTCATTGCTGCCTCCTAAGTGCTGAAATTACAGGCACAAGCCATTAAGCCTGGTCCCCAAGGCACCGTTAGCCCTCCTGTAGGCAGGCTCTTAGCTTCTAAGAGCTTTATGTAGATGCGAGGGGCAGACAGATTGTATGTAATTAAAGTTATTTCCCAAAGGGCTGGGAAAGCTGCCGAGGCTTTCCCTGAACTGAGGGGCACTGTGGCGTGCTGACGACAGTGACCAGTATGGTCTCTGGGTACAAGGTAAGGTGTCGGCCTCAATGGTCCTTTCCCACTCCTATAGGTGTCACCACAGCCAGTTTTGTGAGTACTCACAATCTCAAGACATCACTTAGAAGGAAGGAGCATTAGTTGGCACTTCTACTCCCAACTGTCATATTAAGCAAACAAACCATCTAGGATATTCTAAACTGCTCTCTAGAAAACTATTGGTGCCTGCGATCTGCCTTTTTAACGAGAACAAAACACTGCTTGTTCCACGTAAACATCTGAAAGAAAGCAGCTGATCTGGGTGAGACGACAACACAAAGCCATGATTGTGCAAGGGATTGGGAGCGGAGAACTGGCTGGATGTCTGCAGCGCTGGCCCCGCCCACGTCCAGCAGTCTATAACTTGTCACTACCTGGAGAGAAAGGAATCACTGCCACAACAGCACTGTGCAGTTTATTAACCATTCAAGTACAGTAGCATCTGATAAGATTGGGACAGAATTGGGATCGCAAAGTGAACAGATATTCAGCATCTAACAGGTTGGAAGAAGCCACTACATACTCTTCACAAACGTCTTCCACAGAGTCAGTACAGTACTAGCCATTAACCCAGCACACCGGGTGTGCTCAAGTGGAGTAGATGCAACGAGAAAAATAGCTACGTTAGAAAGACCAACACTTTAAAAAGAGTAAAACACTTTCAGTTTCTCCCCTCGAACCCCTAAAACATCTCACGGTCTGGATCTACCTATACGGTCCTACATCGGCTTCTAGAATATTTGTCAGGAGGGAAAAAGTAAAATGACACTGGCCAGTACAGTCTTTGGATATTTAGGAAGGGGTCGGGGAGAAAGTCAGTTCTCAGAACAAATTAGTCAGCCTCGGTTTCATCCGCAGGATCTTTGGATTCTTTGTTCTTCCGCACCTCTTCAACGTGCTTGTCCTAAGAAGAAACTGCGTGTAAGTGTCATCTGCCAAGAAATAATTTGTCAAGCCCTGCCTGCTGCCCATACAGCCCAAGTCACACAACAGCCCATGAGAACCACAAACCAAAACTCCCAAGACATCATCATCTTCAAACCTTTTGTTCTCCTGGGGATGATAACAGCTAAGTCTCCAACTGCCCTTCCAAGGAATATGCAATTAAGCTGAGAATTCTAGAACATTCCCTAAGATGAAATTCCTTCTTAACAAATGATAAGCCCCAAACTGATGACAGTTTATTTTATGAAGACAGTTCAAGCTCCCAACTCCTCTATAAAGTAGAAACCAACCTTCTCTCGCAAGCGCTCCAGCTTGGCAGCCATCTGCGCCTCCCGGTTCTCTTTGTTAGCTTCCATCTTGTGGGTCAGCTTCTCCTCTGCCATCTTGCTGAAGTTGTTGTTCTCCTCGATGGCTTTCTGAAGCACTTCCTTCTCGTGCTCCCGCTTCTCAGCCAGCTGCTTCAGGACTTCTGCCTCATGAGACTGCAAAAGAAATGATTCACCAGGGAAAACAGGCAGAAAAAAGGGTCCTTTCAAACTAGTACCCAAGCGAGGAGCTCAAGTATCTTTTATGAAACACTGAAAATCACCTTTGTTTTCCAAACAATGTTTGTATTTACTTTGGAAAATTGTTCATTTAGGGTTTTTTTTGAGCCGAGATCTCATGTAGCCCAGGCTAGCCTGGAAGTCTATATGTAGCAAAGGCTTACCTAGAATCTATGTTCCTCCTGCATTTACTTCTCAGTGTTGGAATTATAGCCACACACCACACCAACTCTAGCCTGTCTAGTTTTCCTTCCAAATTATTTAGGACTCAAAAGTATTTAGATGACTTGAATAATCTACTTAAGAATGGCACTGTAAAGAATTTCTGCTATTTCATCCCAAAGGTTATGAAAAGGGCATTGTCAGCTGGGCACGACGGCACATGCCTTTGATCGCAGCACTCGGAGACAAGAGCCACGTAGATCTCTGAATTTGAGACCAGCCTGGTCTAAAGTGAGTCCCAGGACAGCCACGGCCAGAGAGAACCTGTCAAACGTTTAGCAGTAGCCAACAAACAGATTCGGATATATTCGGAAGAACCAACTTGCATGGTCTCAGTGCAGGACATTTGCCTCCGGTTCTACCAGCCCTCTTCCATAGAACCTTTGTCCAGATGGGACGCGCACCACTGCGTTACTGCAGGCTATTGAACACAAGGCCTACTTTTCCTGTCTACTCTCTGATTGCATTGCTGCCTCCTACTCCACGAACTCCCAACGACATGAAGCAGCAGGAAGATGGCACACTGGGGTAAATGCTGTCATTCTTTTTAGTTACTCTAGCCTGGCCTCGAACTCATAAACAATCTTCAAATTCTGATCCACCTCTGCCTCCCAAGTGACAAGATTATAAGGTGCCAGGGACTGAAACTTGGGAATTAATACATGCCATGCAAACCACTCTATCAACACCCTGTGGCCAGGTTGGCCTCCAACTGGATCTGTAGCTAAGGATGATCTTTAACTTCTGGTCGTCCTGCCCCCACTTTCCGAGTACCAGGATTGTAGATATACCCAGCTAACAGCCCCATTCTCCCTGAGATGGTAAGTGCTGACAATAGGGTATAGGAACTGAAAAGTACAAGTGCTATGGCAGTTAAATGTACATGTAATGTTAGACCACAAATTATCCCAGTGGTGCTCATATGGGATCAGTTATTACTTTAACCTTTTCATGCCTTAGTTTGCCCAAACTAAATCCACCCACCTAAATCATGGCTAAGGGAAAGAGATTTTAATGAAAATTTATGCAAAACTCTTTTGTAAAAGCATATTTAAGGGCTTTGCTTACATATAAGTATACTCTACTGCACACACGCCTGGTGCCTGAAGCCTGGAACTTGCGTTAGAATGCTGTGTGCTGCCCTGAAACTGTGCTGGCAGTGAAACCGGGGCCCTCTGCAAGAGCAGCAGGGTTTTAACCACTGGTGCAGCCCCAGTTTTTACTAAGAATACTGCTGAGGGCTGGAGAGATGGCTCAGAGGTTAAGAGCACTGGCTGCTCTTCCAAAGGCCCTGAGTTCCAACCATTCTATAATGAGATCTGGTGCCCTCTTCTGGCATGCAGAATATATGCAGACAGAACACTGTATGCTTAATAAATAAATAAATCTTTAAAATATTGCTGAGCCGGGTGGTGGTGGCGCACACCTTTAATCCCAGCACTCGGGAGGCAGAGGCAGGTGGATCTCTGAGGGTTTGAGACCAAGCGAATTCCAGGACAGGCTCCAAAACAATGCAGAGAAACCCTGTCTCGAAAAACCAAAAAATAAAAAATTTAAAAAAAAATTGTTGAATGGTCAGGCGTTGGTCATGCATGCCTTTTTGGGGGGCAGAGGCAGATAGATCTCTGTGAGTTCAAAGCCAGCCTGGTCTACAGAGCGAGTGCCAGAACAGGCTCCAAAAGCTACACAGAGAAACCCTGTCTAAAAAAAAAACCCCAAAAATTAAATGTTAACAGGGATACTTCTATAAGTGAAATTATATTTAATTCGTTATAATTTCTCAATTCTTCTATAATTTTATTAGTGTCTGTTAAATCTTCTCATTCTACTTATTTTATGTAAACACATATGCATCTCAGGCCTTCTGAGGCCAGAAGAGGGCATCAGACGCCTTAGAACTAGTTGCAGGCAGTTGTGAGTGGCCCAACATGGGTGTTAGTAACTACCTTCTGGCCCTCAACCAGAACAGCGAGGACCCTTCATTGCTGGGCCATCTCTCCAGCCTCTCATTAGGTCTTATTTATTTACTTTATGTGCATGGTTGTTTGGCTTGCACATTTATCTGCGCACTACTTGTACGTATGGTAGCCATGAAGGTCAGTAGAAGGCAGTTGGATCCCCTGGAAATGGAGCTATGAATGGTTGTGAGCACCCTGTGGGTGCTGGGAACGATATGTCTTCTCTGGAAGGATAGCCAATGCCCCTAACTGCTGAGCCACCCCTCCAGCCAACAACAGCTTTCAAAGATGGCTACTTTATAAAGGAGGTGTTCAGAAGTGAGAAAAAGTTACAATATCACATCCCTGAAATTTTAAAGTTTTTATTGCATAGCTCTCAAAAAGAGAAATTAAGGAAACAAAGAATTACCTGCCAACAAATAAATGTCCTACTTTTCAAAGAGAAAACATGAGTTTTCATGCAACACAGGCCTTAGCTTGAATCCTGCCTCCAGCTCCTAGTAACAGGGCTTCAGGAAAATGCCCCAATAATACCATTTTCTAGTCTGTTACCTGAGATAATCCCCACCATGGAGGTTCCATTTATTAGAGAAAGCTCTTGAGTCAAGGAACTGGATCCTCATAGGAGCTCATTAAATGATGGCTGCTGCTTTCTTCCAACCAGTGACACAAGGTATTTCCTACTTATAATCACAGTATAGCTACAACTCTTTCTTCCTTTCCATGAATATAAAATCAGGTTTGCCTCCTGACACTATTAAGTATCCTATCTCCTGTAATCGTCTGGTTTACCTTGCGTCTTTCTTCTGCAGCTTCTAATTTCTTCTGGATTTCCTCCAGGGAGAGGTCCTTCTTCTTTGGGGGGGAAAGGGGAAAATCGGGGACGGATTCTTTTGACCGAGGGCTGAGAATCAGTTCAAAAGCCTGGCCTGAAGCACGCTTCTCCAGCTCCTTCACCTGAATGTCTGGAGTTGATCAGATTAATGATAAATGAGGAAAACCCAGTTTGCTTATTCAAATAAAGGGTTCTAAGGGTTCTATAATGTTCTAAAAACCAACAATTCAATGAACAGAATTAAGACTAATGAAAGTGTCTGTAGGTAAGAAACCAAGTAACATTTTTTTAAAAAAAAAAGCTCAACATTTTGGGCTAACAAATACCATTTTAAGGAGAAATTAGTATCTGACAAACATTTTATTAAACGAAGAATGGCTTGTTTTGAAAAAAAAAAAACTCACAATTTTGGTTAAGTCCAAGCCAAATTATCTAATTATAAATGATGGTGAGCTTTCCATATAGTCAACCAAATGATAAAATTTTAATTGTCTTTTTATTTGTAAATTCAGTTTTGAAAAGAACACAAATGTCAAATTAAAAGCTTAAGACCTGTACTACTTCCTATTCTAAAGCAGCAAGCCCATCCCAGTTTCAGCATTTCTAAATCAATTACCTACCAGAAGATGCCATGTCGAACAGAAGACAAGAGACTGACTGTGCACCCTCCACAATCCACGGGTAAAGAGAGCCCTGAAAATGATTTTCAAAGGGTGCAATCAATTTCTCTATGTCATCAACACAAAGGAACCTCAAACCAAACCAATGACAATGCCAGGAAAATCATTAGGAGGAATCAGTGACATCATTAAAAAATCATCTAGAAACACCTAAACACATTGGGAAATTTAAACTGAATAATACTGGCGGCAGAAAATCAAATGATGTTCTTAAAAGAAAAAAAAAAAACCTTGGAATCTTAAAAAAAATCAGAGGTTCATTCACAAGGTTGAAGGATTCCTTCCCATAAACCTCAATTTTTTTTCTACCCAACATAAGGTATTCCAGATTCAACGCAACAATGAAATCGGAGCCATCTTAATTCTGTGTACAACTCATTGTGCCACTGAAATACCCACCCCTGCTTTGTCTGTCTGCCATGGTGGATAACACCCAAGCTAGTAGCCAATGGTATTCAAGTCCTATTGTTCCTAAGGGGTAAGCTACTCGTCTAACAGTGGGAAAATGAAGTTTTATTAACCTCTAGGCTTCTTTTGGGGGGGTGTAGCTATTTTGCCCAAGGGGGCATTGAAATCGCAATCGTCTTGCCTGGGCCTCCTCGTGTAGAGAGGTGGGGTTTATCCCAGTGGGTTAGCAGTTGCCTAACATTTGCAAAGCCCTGGATTCGATGAAACCGAGGGGCGGGGTTGCATTATTGTGGGTATTGGGATTAAAGACATGCGCCACCACACCCGCTTTATGTTTGTCACATTTGCTGCCTTATGTCGCAAATTTTTTTTAACTTGTCGATTATTTTTTTAAAAAGATCACCACTCTTTTAGGCCCGAATCGTATGATTAAAGGCTCCAAACGCTACACATTGAAGTGCGAGGCAGCGAAAAACCATTTAGCTGTAGCAAAGCACCCAACGCAGCAACCTACCCAGCATGGGCGTGGTCCTGGCCCGGGCGGGCAGGCTGCGGCCCGGGCCAATCAGAACCCGCCCTACGCTCCGGCCTCTGGCCCCGCCCCTCGACTCCCCGCGCCTTTTCGAATCTCCGCGAACCTCTCCACACTCGGGAGCCCGCGCGCGTGGGCAGCGACAGGATGGGCGGGGCTAACGGTCCTCAGGGGTGCCCCGCCCCTCTCGGGCTGGCAGCGCGCGGCCGTCTTCCCCCCCCCCAACTCCCGCCAAAAATACCTCGCGGCTACGCAGCCCTGGGGTGGCTGCAGCGGGCTCGGCTGCACCGCCTCCACCCCCAGCTCGAGTCCCCAGAGCCGCCTGCGACCTCCACCACGGAGCCCCGGGAGCCCAGGCGGGCGCCCGCAGCCTTGCTCTCCATCAGACAATGGAGCCGCGCCCACCGGACGATGGAAGCAGGGGGACGGCCCACGCCCCTATTGTCTCCACGCTCGCATCCAGGACTGAAGCCCACAGCTGGCCGCGCCCCCTCCCCACCAAGCCGCGTCCCCAGGGAGCAGGGACAAAAGCCAAGGCTCCGCCCGAGCCTCACACAAAAGACGGACGCCCCCTGCCCTCCAGGTCTCGGGCCCCGCCCCTCCAGTGTTCCCCCGCTGGCGACCCGCCGCCTTCCAGGCAGGTCCCTACCCCGCCATCTCCGCAGCCTGAGACAAGCCAGCACCCACCTGCTCGCTCCCAGCCGCCTGGCCACACTCTGAGCACCAACAGACCTGGGCGCGCACAAAAGCGCCAAACAGCAGCACGTGACCTAGCCGCGGGGCTTCGCATTGGCTGAGTGCGACGGCACGTGCCGGTCCCACCCCCAAGTCTGGAGTGCCCCGCCCCTCTGGAGCGGAGCATCTTGGGAGGTGTAGTACGCGCCAGTGGGGCAGGAGGACAATGCAAGGGGTGGGATGACCGGGGGGAGGGTCCCCAGGTGTGGACCCCGGTTCTCTGCGCAGAACACTTGGCTGTGGCCGTAGGACTAAATCGGCTGCGGAGCTACATCTCTAGGAAAAGGACAGGGCGCGGCGAGGCAAGGAGCTAGGGAGGGGTCGGTTCTAACCTACTTTTAGACCTTGATCGACAGGACTCTTCCTCGGCCGAGCCGCACGAATCTGGTTCTCTTCCTAGGCAGCGTTCTTTTTGATGCCACACCCCGCCCGCTCGCCCAAGTCGCCCGAGCCCCTGTGACAAGACAATGACACTCCACGCCCCTACACGGTCTTCTACCCTCGGCGTCCTACCACGGACACACGCCAGCCTGTCACCTGTGGTGCAGCATCGCGGTCGCTAACCCATTTCGTGCTGACAGGTCACGGGCGTGGTCCTTCCCTCGGCTTTTTGCATTCTCTCCGTCCTCAGCTTCCCGAACTGGAAACACTGGGGTATCTATGCAGGACTGCGTGAGGCTCTGGAATCTGATCTTGGGTCTAACAAAGCCACTAAGCTTGAAAGGGAGACTCCATCTCCCCTGCCAAAGCCCAGCGGTGACAGGAAAGGGAAGAGCGACGGCAGTGAAGTGCTGCTTTTGTTCTGAAAGCACGTGCTCCCCAAACGGGGCTGGGCTCTCTTTGAGAATGTAAACAAAAGGAGCCACAAGGTCAAGGCTCCCTCTGGCCCGGCTAAAACGCAACTATAGCAGAGACACAAAGGAAATTAGCCCGACCCTGTCTCTCTTAGACCCCACTTCTCTGACCAAAGCTGTGTCCCCGTGGGGTGGTCATTTCCCCAAAGCACCTGCTCAGAAACCCTATACAGAAGGGACACTATTTTGTTAATGGATTTGGTGTCCCCAAAACCAAACCACACATACAAAGGCCTCTGTGGAACCGCAGTCCTAATTTTAAAAGAATCCTACATCTGGCTAACCAATAGGGAAGTACCCGAGATAAAATACAATAGGTGCACAGGACAATGAAAACTGTGTTGTACCGACAGCAGAAAACGCACAAAGCAAACATTGGCAAAGCACTGTCTCCTGAAATATGCTTGTAGAGGCATATTTTCCAACAATTGCTCCTGTGTGGGGTCAGTCTCCCTCTGCCCCCGCCCCAGCCAGCCTAAGTGGTTCTTGCTTAGCCTGTGAGCGGCAGGGGCTGGTTCTGCACATTGAAAGGCTTTTCTCTTTCACAGACATAGCCTCAGATTGGCCAGGTGCTTGGTTTTCTGAATGGATCTCAGAACCATTTAAACCCTGGGCAGCAGTGAGACTAAGTCCTTTTGGAAGACTGACAAGCAAAGGTAACACAAATGAGCAAAGACCTTCAACGCCAAGAGGCCTGGGAGCTTCTGAACCAGCACTTTGTGTCCAAGTCCTTGTACTGGATCTGGAGATGAGTGGCAGGTCCCACCCGTGTGATGCAGGGTTTTTTCCAAATACAAGACATTGCCACACAAAAATCTCATATTTCTATTAATGTTGTGACAGGGAAAAATTAATCCTTCAAAACACTGATTATTTTAAATCTCTTATACCATCCCACCCCACCCCCCCCACACACACCTTTCTCCCTAGAGCAGATGTCTATTTCCATGGAAACCACAGCTAGACATGAAGTCGACATTAGAACTCATGTAGATTTTTCATCGGTTTTTTAGCAATGCCTCTTGGCTTCTGGATTTGTTGTTGGATGCCTGCTTGTGTTGGCATCTGTGACAAGAATTTCTTGAGATTCTCACTGCTGCTTAGGAGGACAGGGGGGGTTGGGATCAAGTCTCCTCCTGGAATTACCCTGGGAATAGAAAGGTGTTTGCCTATGCAGTGGGAAGATCCCGTGCTTTAGGATGGGATGGGGTTGCTTCTCTGAAAGCCAGTTCTCACCAGTGTTCATAGATGGTGTCCAGGATTGGAAAGGGTAGCTAACAGCTTTGCTTCTCCACTGTGTAAAGGGCCACAACCTCCTTCTCTTCTAAGACTAGCAAGATCCCCGCCCTCTCCAAGAGGCAGCAAGGGGTTAATGTTTCTGTCTCAGAGCTGCCTGTCTTCGCCTATGAGAATTATTTTTGCTTCTGCTCAGATGGTTTGGTCGGACTGTTATGGGGCTGGCTGTAACTATGGATTAGCACAAAGTAAAGTCTAGATATGGCAGCTGTCCAGCTTATTTGATCTGTGTAGACAGCCAAAGGAGAGTACTTCAGGCTTCAAAGCACAGAAAGGATGTCTCCACTGATGAACCGCACCGGGCTGTTGTCAGATCTCGGCTATTCCCAGAGAGGCCGCAGCCTTTGTTCATTGTTGCTTCTGAGGCCACAGAGGTTGTCTCCCACATAGGCGCCTCTGAGGTCCACTGCTGCTCCTGGAGCCTGTCTTTAGCCGGGAGTGTCACAGGAGAAGTCCATCTTATTGTTGAAGCTTCTTTGTCCCCTTTGTCCCTAACCCTCAGGGCCTAGGCTCTAGTGTGCCTTTTTCTGCTCAAACCCATCTCGGAGAATACTTCACACATCAGTCCCCCTTAGTGGGTAGAGGCAATGGCATGTCGTATCTGGGTGTCCACTACAGGGCTTCATACATGCGGAGGGCCTGGAGGTTTATAGAGGGGGAGGGGTTGAAGAGCCTCTCTCACAGCCAGCTTCCTGTGCTGAGCTGTTAGACCCTCCATCACAGGAGTGGTGTCTGAGATAACGCATTGAAAGCCCTGAGCACAGAACCCAGTTCAGCCTTGGTGCAGAGCGTGCACGTTTAACAGCATTGCTATAGTGAAGTTGGTTGATTGCTAGAAGTTGGTGAATGAAATGAATGAATGTATTAATGAATGAATGAATGCATTGGATGAATGGCAGACTTTTATCCTTAGGGTTGCAATTGTCCTTGCTGAGTTAAGTTTCCCCATAGAACTATTTTATTTCTTTTTTTTAACATTATTTTATGTGGATTGGCATCAGAGCCCCTGGAACTGGAGTTACAGACAGTTGTGAGCTTCCAGGTGGGTGTTGGGAATTGGACTCAGGTCCTCTGGAAGAGCAGCGAGTGCTCTTAACCACTGAGCCATCTCTCCAGCCAGTGATGAATTCATAGCTTAATGAATTCTTGCAGGCAATAGAAACTTTAGGATGTGGGCTTTGGCCGGGGGAAATACGTCTCAAGGTATGCCTTTGGGGGGTATATTTGTGCTTGCCCCAAGCCCCTCCCCACCACACCTCCTGTGGACATAAGCAATGTATGTGCCTGCCTCCGTGAAGAGCGGTTTTGTTTCCTGCCATGCTTCCCAGCCTCACCTCTGTCCCAGATACAATGGAGCTAGTGACCAGGAACAAAACCTCTGAGACTCTGAGCCCAAATCAACTTTTCTTCCTTCAAGGTGACTTTCTCAGATATTCTGCCATAGTAAAGGAAAGCTAGGACACCAGGGGAACCCTCTAGTTGACTCCATTTTTCGGTGTTGGGCACTGAACCAGCACCTTCAACATGCCCTCTACCAAGCTCATTCTCAGCCTCTCTTTAGGGGATTTAATTTAATCAGTCAACTTAACTCTTTTGCTTTGCACTGCTGAGGATCAAAGCTAGGGCCTTCTACAAGCTAGGCAAGCAGTGAACACCTCAGCCTCCCCATGGAGGGAGAGAGAGGGAGAGAGAGAATGAGCGTGCATCTATGAATGTTGTTTATGCAGGAATGTGTGTGTTGTGTATGCATGAGTGTGTGAGTGTTGTATGAATGTGAGTGTGTAAGAATGTGTATGTGAGTGTGTATGTATGTGTGAGTGTGTATGAGTGTGTGCACACTCTATTGTTCTCCTCCTTATCATCTTGAGACGGGGACTCTCACTGTATATGGAAAGCGTCAGCTTTTCTGAGTGGCCAGTGAGCTCTATGGATCTGTCTATCTCTGTCCATTAATGCTGGCTTACGCACACGGTTCCTTATGTGAGTACTGAGGATGCTCAGGTCCTCATGCTTGTAGAGCAAACACTCTTACCCGCTAAGCCATCTCTTCAGCTCCCCATGGAGTATATTTTCTAAATTTAATTAATTTCACATTTCATAGAAAACATTCACGATTTTAAAAAAATAAAGCCATCATGTGAAGGCACATAACTATAATCCCAGCACTCAGGATGCAGAGGCAGGAGAATTGCAAATGGGAGGTCAATCTAGGCTACATACTGAGACCTTTACTCAAAGAAAGGGGGGTGGGGAAACTGGAGAGGCAGCTCTACAGTTAAGCACTGGCTGCTTTCCCAAAGGACCTGAGTTCAATTCCCAGCACCGACATGACAGCTGGCAACCATTTATAACTACAGTTCTGGGGATCTTAGGCTCTCTTCTAGCTGCCATGGCACTATACGCAAGTGGTGCACAGAAAACATGACACATATAAAAGAAAATTGTGTGTGTGTGTCGGGAAAGCTCAGCAGGTAAAGATGCTTGCTGTTAAGTCTGACAATCTGAGTTCAATTCCCACAATCTACACAATAGAAAGAACTGATCCTCAAAAATTGTCCTCTGGCTGGGCGTTGGTGGCGCACGCCTTTAATCCCAGCACTCAGGAGGCAGAGACAGGCGGATCACTATAAGTTCAAGGCCAACTTGATCTACTAAGAGAGTTCCAGGACTGTTCCACAGAGAAACCTTGTCTCAAAAAAAAAAAAAAGAAAGAAAAGGAAAAGGACTGTCCTCTGATATCCACATGTGTGCTATATAGAATATCTGCACACACACGTACACACATAGGCATGAATACATGCACATGCTCACAAAATAAATGTCGTACATTTTTAAGTATTAAAAATCTCTCCTCAACCGGGCGTTGGTGGCGCACGCCTTTAATCCCAGCACTCGGGAGGCAGAGGCAGGTGGATCTCTGTAAGTTCGAGACCAGCCTGGACTACCAAGCGAGTTCCAGGACAGCCTCCAAAGCCACAGAGAAACCCTGTCTCGAAAAACCAAAAAAAAAAAAAAAAAAAAAAAAAAAAGTCTCTCCTCTTCAAGAACAGCCTGGTCTACATAGAGAGTTCCAGGACAGCTAGGGCTACCTAGAGAGAACCTGTCTCAAAAAAAAAAAAAAAAAAGCTAAAACATCTCTCCTACTTTATTGATCTCTATCTGCCAATTACTCCACCCACCCCACCCCCCAGTAATCAGCGTCTTTATAGTGACAGAAGCACATTTGTAGATCTGTGCTCCTGACTGGCTTTTAAACGTGATTAATAGTAGCCACGAGTCGTCTGTGTTTAACTGCTTAGTTCTCACTGAACAGTATATATCAGGGTCTTTCCACTGCTCCTACATCTAGCTTGCTCTTGGTCTGCCTGCTATCCACAGTGTGACTATTCCATGACTGAACTGAGTTCAGCGGTGATCACTCACTCCATAGCCCCCAGGCCATCCCTAGCAACCTGCTCCTTCAAACAACTCTGTGGTGAAGGATCCAGTACACCTGGCATTTCCCATGTAAGTGAGCCTATCTGCAAAACACGCCCCTCGATGGGTGACTGTAAGGTCAAAGAATGAGCCCATTTGGAATTTGGGTAGTGCCAAATTGCTTGCCACAAGAGTGCTACCAATTCGGCACTTAACCATGTGGCGGTTTAATTCATTTTTTCAATTCATTCAAGAACGGTTTGAAAGGCTTTGTCTCTGGAAGGCTCAGGCTCCAGGGAAAGTAGGGGGAGAAAAACCACTGAAGCCATGGCTGTCAGTTCCTCGAGTATATTAATATAAGCCCTATAAAGGCTTGGAAAGGAGCAGCTGAGCTCAGAAAGCTTGGGCTGCACCAGAGCGACTGTCTCAGTAAGTCTTGTGCAAGTGTCTGCAGGTGTCACTCGGAGAGCGGAAGCTTTTTGAAGGCAAGGGTCTATTTCATGGCTATTTCCCCTCCTACCCCTCCCCCACCCCAGCCCATACACATAATCATTTGGTTAATTCCAAACTACATCTTCCCTGTATTTTTTTCTGATCCTGAAATATTAGGATTATTGACAGCGACTTTTCATGGAGATAATTTAAAACACGTGCTACTGTCATGTGTGGAAACTTGTCTACACTATGCGTGTGGGCGCGCAGAAGAGTTAAGATATAGCTATGTCCCACGTTCTTTGTTAGCTTTGCTTTTTCCTTTCTGTCTTTCTTTTTTGTTTTTTGAGACAGAGTTTCTCTTTGTGTAGCCCCAGCTGTCCTGGAACTCCCTCTGTAAAACTCACAGAGATCTGCCTGCCTCAGTCCGCCTGCCTCTGCTCCCTACCCTTCCCCTCCCCCGGATTAAAGATGTGCACCGCCACCCACCACGACTGGCTATTTATTTTTTGTTGTTTTGAGGTAGAGTTTTCCTGTGTGTCTCAAACCCACAGTCCCTCCAACTTCAGCCTCCCCAGTGCTGGGGTCACACCTCATGTTCTAAGCCTCATCCATGTTTATGGAAGGCTTTGCCATCTTCTAATGACCCATTTTTATGGGGTGACTCTCTGATTTTCTCTTAAGCTCACTCTCCTGAGGCTCGGACACCCTGTTTTTTAGGTCACCTTCCAGAAGTTCCCTGCCAAAATGGTGGTATGTGTATGCTAGTTCCTTCCCCTCAGGGTCAAGCTTCCTGCCTCTGAGTGCACCCAGACCTATGGCCGGCTTTTACAGCATATGGTCTGGGGATGCACGTGGGGCCTGGGAATGGGAAGGGAAGGGTCTGACTTCACACATAAGTGGTGCTTCAAGGAATCCAACAGTTCTCAACTTGAGGCTGGGGAAATGGTTCAGCAGTTACAGTACCCGCTGCACACACATGAGGACCTGAGTTTGAATGCCCAGGACCATGTAAAAAGTCATCCATGTAAAAAGTCATCCATGTTAAAAGTCATCCATGTAAAAAGTTAGACACAGAGGGACATGCCTGTAACTGTGGGCAGATGCCTGAAGTCCATTGGTCAGTTAATCTCATCAACTTCATGAGCCTCAGGTTCACTGAGAAACCCTTTTTTTTAAACTAAAGGTCGAGGTAAAGAAAGGAGCCACATGGTAGAAAGAAAAAAAGAACTCTACAGGTTTTCCTCCACATACATGCCATGACATTCATGCACACACACATGCACACATGCACTCAAGCACACACTCACACACACACATGCACACATGCACTCAGGCACACACACACACACACACACTGTATACTGGCTACTCTTCTAGTGGTCCCAGGTTCAGTTCCCAGCACCTATGTGGCAATTCACAACCATCTATAACTCCATTGCCAGGGATCTCACACTTTTTTCTGGCTTCCTCAAGCACCAGGCACACAACATTGTACAGATATACATGACAATAACACACCTGCACACATAAAATAAGTAATTTTTTAAAGTTAAATTTAAAAATAGACAGCCAGGCCGTGGTGGCACAAGACTTTAATCTCAGCACTCAGGAGGCAGAGGCAGGCAGATTTCTGTGTTCAAGGCCAACCTGGTTTACAGAGTGAATGCCAGAACAGCCAGAGGCTGGAAAGGAAAGATGGCTCAGTGGTTAAGCATATCTACTGCTCTTACAGAAAGCCCAGTATTCACAGAATCCCAATCAAACATTTCTCAACAGCCTGTAACGCTAGGGGATCTAACACCTTCTTCTGGCCCATACAGACACATGCACTATTGTGCACATACCTATCCAAACAAAAAAATATTGAGTATGATCAAAGAAGCTTAGATGCTTCCAAGTGATGTCATAGTATGCAGATCCGATGCTGAACCAGGCCAGGGGTAGAAGAGAGAAACCCACACATTGCATGTTCCAGTATTTCAATTATAGATCAAGTCAGCAAACTGGTTTTAAAAAATGAATGTTCTATTTTCCCACTTCTATACAGATTAGGATATGTGCCAACCGAAATCCCTGTAGAGTGACCAGGGCAGAGTAGCCAAGCAGGAGGCTAGGGCGAGTGGGGAGATCTAGCCTATGAATGTGATGGGGATAGGCTAGCCTCTCTCTGGCCTGTCTTAACAATGCACCTCAAACTGGGTGGCTTCAATGAATGTACTGTTTCATTTTTCTAGGGTTGGAAGCCCGACCCTAGGGTGTCATGGGACTGGTTCCCTTCCAGATTGAATCTATTCCAATCCTTTTTGGGCTTCTGGTACCTTTGCTATAGGTTGATCAACACACTGAGTTTTCCCTTAGCCTTATTTTCCCATTTGTCTGCCTCTGGGTCCACAAATGTCCTGCTTCTCCGGACACCAGTAGTACTGGATTGGTGCCCAGCTTGATGACCTCACCTTAATCTGGTCATCTACCAAGACTCAACTTCTAAATCAGGTCACAAGGATGGAGTATGGGAGACTCAGGACTTGTACATCTTTGGGGGGGCAGGATTCAATCCGCAGTAGTGGGCTCCATTGAGTTTCAGTGGCGCATCTCTTGGAACCATGTATGTTGAGAGATTTCTTCTGATTTTTAAATAGTGACATCTAATCAACTTTTCAGCTGAAAGTGAGTCAGCCTTTGCCACCAATGCCCCAAGGGGCTTTCTAGGCTCTGACAGTCACCCTGTGCCTATGAGACGGATGAAGGGTCAACTTCTTGCACAACACATGAGACCATCCATCGTCTGTAATGAGTCTTTCTCCGTCCTGCCAGCCAGCTCCCAAATAATGACATGGGGACTTCTCATTAATTATGAAAGCTTGGTTTATAGCTTAGGCTTGTTCCTAACCAGGTCATATAACTTAAATTAACCCATTTATATCCATCTATGTCCTGTCACATGGCATTACCTCTCTTCCATCTTACACCCCTTGTTTCTGCTCCATGTCCCCTGGTGTCTCCAGTGTGCCTAGATTCCTCCTCCTCTTCCTTTCTCTCCCCAGAAATCCCACCTACACCTCCTGCCCAGCTATTCAGCTTCGTAATACACCAATCACAGCAAATACCTCTTCACACAGTGTATAATATTCCACAGCAGTAGTCCAACCGTGGCTCACCTTGAGGATCCTTCCCTACAGCTCCATTACACCATCAGCCCATGAGAGCATTTACTGTCTCCTAGCCAGGACACTGCTGAACCTTGTCCACCTGCTGTGTCTTGGCATGTCTCTCTCCTTGTCTTGTTCTGTCACCTCCAGCCTGCAGAGATTTTTCTGGCCGTCTTCCAAATGCTTTCTCATTATCATTACTTTTGTAAAGCCTTCCCTGGCCACCCTATCCCCCAAGTTAGCCCCTTCCTTCTGTAGGCCTCTACCACACATGAAAACTCTCTGTCATACCACACAGTCTGTTTGCAGTTACTTGATTGATTTCTGCCTGGACCATGAGCCTGCGGATGGACAGGACTGTTGCTCTGGAGCACCTGCTATCAGCACACACGTGGCCTGAATCTCCTCCCACTGATCAACCTTCCCACGGCACCTCTGTCCTTATACCCTCAAGTGTCTCTCCTCCTCCGTCTCTCTGTTCTTCATTAAAAAAGTATTTATTGCCTAGCAGTGGTGGTGCACCCCTTTAATCCCGGTGCTCAGGAGGCAGAGGCAGGAAGATCTCTGAGCTCCAGGACAGCTGGGTTTACACAGAGAAACTCTGCTTTAAAAAAAAAAGCCAAAAATAGTGTTTAAGACTAGCCTGGGCTATGGGATTGTGTCCCCACCAAAAAGAAGGAAGGAAGGAAGGAAAGGAGGGAGGGAGGGAGGGAGGGAGGGAGGGAGGGAGGGAAAAAGTAAAACAACAAAGCAAAGAAACAATTCAAAAAACTTAAACACAGGACTGGAGAGATGGCTCAGCAGTTACAAGCACCAGCTACTCTTTGGAGGACCCAGGTTCAATTCCCAGAACCTACATGGCTATCTGTGACATCCAATACCCTCTTCTGGCCTCCTCAGACATCAGGCACTAAAATAAAAATGAAAAACATATATACCATCTATGCTGCTAATTTGTAAATGTTAACTTTCTAAAAACTGAACTTGTAAATCCAGCCTAGGTTTGTCTGGGCTGTGGTCTCCTTCTTCAGCTTCTACCCAACCTTCAGTTGTAAATCCAGCCTAGGTTTGTCTGGGCTGTGGTCTCATTCTTCAGCTTCTACCCAACCTTTAGTTGGTTGTCTCCATATAAATGTGTCCCCAACTGAACTCTTGAACTCCTTCCTGCCTTCCACTCAGCTCTTCTCATTACCCCACGCATCTTATCCCCCCTCCGGGCACAGGAAAGCTTTTTTTTTTTTGGTTTTACGAGACAGGGTTTCTCTGTATTGTTTTGGAGGTTGTCAGACCAGCCTGGCCTCAAACTCACAGAGATCCACCTGCCTCTGCCTCCCAGGTGCTGGGATATTAAATGATTAAAGGCGTGCGCCACCACCCGGCACAGGAAGGCATCTTATTTGACTATTCTGTTTCTTTTCCCACCCTCGCTCTGGGTTTAAATGTAAGAAAGATCCCTGGCAATAGGAGCTGTGTCTTCTTTTCACTATAGAACATTGCCCCATGCATGTCAGGTTTACCACACATGTTTGGTGTCTGAAAAAAATTAAATCCATTAGAGGCTCAGAGTATTGTGGTTAGTAATGTAGGTTCTGAGGGCTCGGGGGGGGGTGGCAGGGAGCTAAGAGAGGGGAGTGTGAATGAATATAATCAAAATACATTATATACATGGTTGAAATTGTCAAAGAATAAATTTACATTTTTTATGTGGGGGGAGCTGGGGAGATCGCTCGGTGGCTTTTCACTGGCTGCTTTTCCAGAGGACCTGGGTTTAATTCCCAGCACCTACATGGGGGTTCACAACCATCTTTAACTGAAGATCCAGGGCATCTAATAGCTTCTTTTGGCTTCTGTGAGCACTGCACACAGGTAGTGTATTGTCATATATTCAGGCAAAACACCCACTCATATGAAGTAAATCTTTGGAGAAAATGTAGGGTGCTGAGACATAGTTAAGTGTGCAAAGAGTTAACTAGAGCAGATGTGAGGATCACAGTTTGATCCCCAGGACCCAACATGGAAAGCTGGGCACATGACCCGCATGGTGGCACACACCTTGAGTCCTGTCACTCTGAAGGCAATGGTAGGTATCTCCGGGAATCTGAGGCCAGACTGTTCTATATGTTGAGTTCCAGGAAAGCCAGGGCTACATAATAG
Source organism: Mesocricetus auratus (assembly GCF_017639785.1). NCBI lineage: Eukaryota > Metazoa > Chordata > Mammalia > Rodentia > Cricetidae > Mesocricetus > Mesocricetus auratus. The sequence continues at coordinate 8,982,926 of NW_024429197.1, forward strand.
AGATCCTCTCTTAAACAAAGATTAACAGACCCTGGGCACAGACTTGTAATCCCACCATGTAGAAGGCAGAGAAGGGGCTCCTGGCCAACCAGTTCAGCCTAATGCTCCAGCCCCAGTCCCAGTAAAAGATCTTGTCTCAAAAAACAAGGAGGAACCGGGCGTTGGTGGCGCACGCCTTTAATCCCAGCACTTGGGAGGCAGAGGCAGGCGGATCTCTGTGAGTTCGAGGCCAGCCTGGTCTACAGAGCAAGTTCCAGGACAGCCTCCAAAGCCACAGAGAAACCCTGTCTCAAAAAACCAAAAAACAAACAAAAAAACAACAACAACAACAACAAAAAAAAAACAAGGAGGATTGCTCCTGAGGTTGCCTGAGATAGACTTCTGTCCTCCACCGAAACTCACAGACTTACACACACACACACACACACACACACACACACACACAAAGTGGTGGAAATAATTATTTGAAAAGGAAGTGAACCATCTTGAATGATGTTCATGTCATTCTTTGTTAAGAATTTAACATGCCCTGAGCTTTCTGACGTGACCTGTTTCATAAGCTATAGGTTTAGAAATTGCATTTGATTTATTTTGTGACATTAAAAAAAATAATGAAAGAGGATGGGCTCGGAAACCAGAGTCTCTAAGTTCAAATCCTGGTTCTGCCTCTTAGCAGGAGCAAAACCCCTGGAATGTGTCAACTGAGCACCACAGAACTTAACCCAGGAATGAGTTCTGGCCATCTCTCTGTCCTTTCATACAACAGATAAGGAACCATGAGGTGTCGGGTTCGGAAGGCAAATCCCAAGGAGGCCACAGTAGATAAACTATCAGCTCAGAGCACTGAGAACAGCCAGTCCCAACCCAAGCAAGGGAAGCCTCTAAGGCAGTGGTTTTCAACCTTCCTAATGCTGAGACCCTTTAGCACAGTTCTTCGTGGTGTGGTGACCCCTAACCATAAAACTATTTCATCGCTACTTCCTAACTTGCTACTGCTGTGAATAGTAATGTAAATATCTGCGTTCTCCAATGGTCTTAGGTGACCCCTGTGAAAGGGTCATTTGGTCCCCAAGGGGTTATGACCCACAGGTTGAGAACTGCTGCTCTGGAGAGGGGACAGCCAGAAGTGACAGGAAGGAAGTTTGTAGGCAGAGGCAGGGAAGAGGGTGCTGGGAAGAGGAAACAGTATGCCTGGCACAGCGAGGGAAGCTAGGAGTTTGCGCTGGGCAGCAAACCCACTGGGTCAAGTGGAAGGGAGTGGTGACTGAACCTGAGACCAGAGGGGGGCTGGGCAGAAGCACCCCTGCCCAGGGCTTGAGGGTAGACTGGGAGTGTAAGAACTTTAGGGATGACGGCTTAGAACCTCAGGGTGGACGACTCTTTGAGCTGAGGGATCTGGGGAGTCATGCAGCCTCGACTCCTTCCATAATGTTTACAAGTTCATGTAAGGGCTGGGCTGGAGGGCAGCTCAATGGTGGGACATATGCAGAAGTTTGGGTTTTGATCTCCCCACCACACACACTAAAACCAAGAAAGTACAAAACTGGAAATTTAACCCACTGCCTAGGATGAGCCACATTCGTCCTGAGTATTTTCTTTCTAAACATCTTCTTAGAAATATTTATTTGTGTGCGTGTGGCTTGTCTGTTTTGCTTTTGTGACAAGGTCTCTCTGTGTAGCCTTGGCTGGTCCTGGAATATTGTAGACCAGGCTGGCCTTGAACTCACAGAGATCTACCTGCATCTGCTTCCCAAGTGCTGGGATTGAAGGCCACCACCACCCGGCCCAGTGAATGTGCTTTTGTGTTTGGGTTGTTTGGGCCCTGGGGCGTGTATGGAGGGCAAACGACAACCCACTCAATCCTCTTCTTCCACTAGGCGAGTCCCAGGGATTAAACTCAGGTCATCAGGCTTGGCAGCAAGCACCTTTATCCACTGAGCCTTCTCAACAGCCCCTGAGTGTCTTCTTACAGACATATAGCTTAGAATGCCTTAAGTGGTCTGTGAATCACTTGCCTTTTAAGATTTATATATTTATTTTGGAAGTGCAAGAGTTGAACGCAGGACTGGGTACATGCTGGGCAGACCCTTCACTGCTTAGCAACACCCCAGCCCCTGAACCCTCCTCTCTGGGCAGCTGCCCTCTCCCCAGAGGCAGTCACTGTTAGGAGTGTATTTTTCTCTCATCCTTTCTTTTAAAAACAGTATTTGTGTGTTTGAATATAATCATTAAAAAACCCAGTTTTGTTTGATGTGTTGCAAAAAGTATGTTGCAGCTTTATCCTACATTCATTTAGTCTTGTTTAATATATTTTAAGTTCTACTTACATCTTTGTACATAGCTAGCTTATTGCTTCCAGCTTTCTCTAGTGACTCATAACCCACATAGACTCTATGTTACTTACATATACCCTAATGCTGGCCCTTGAACTGTACCAAAGGTTTGCTTTTAGATGCTATCTAAAATGGACAAACTCCCTGAATGCACGCATTTTACTAGGTTGAAAGGAAAAATAGAATGGCAGGCGTGTTGTGAATATTTTCAGTTTTATTAGATGAAGACAAATTGGGTTAGTCTATTCCCCCGCGTTTGCCCCGCTCCCACCCCACCCCGCCCGCTCCCCCTAACCTCACCCATACCTGCCCAGATTTGGGTTAATCCCTTCCGCAGATGAAAAGACTAAGATGTGGGGGTTAAGTCTAGCGTGCTTTGGGACAGAACCCAGACTAAACTCAAGGTCGTGCCCCCCCAACACCACCGCTGCCACAGAGGTGGAGCCACGTGAGGAGCACAATGAGGTTGGGAGGGTGGAGAGCGCACGGCTATAATGCTACAACATGGTGATGACAACACAAGTGGAAATTTTTTGCAAATCCGCCCAGAAAATGGCTTCGCCCCTTTCGCTGGAGCTGCTCCCAAGCCACCTGCAGCGCGCACAGCTGCACACTGGCGTTGTCCTTGGCTGGTCGCGGGCGGGGCGAGGGTAGGAGCGCTGTGGCGTCTCCGCCGCTGACTTCTGGGCGCAGCAGCTGGGTGCTGGGAGCCGGAGCACGAGGCGCAATGGACTCCAGCGAACCCGCAGGGACCGTCCCGAATGCGGGCGCAGGTGCGAGCGCGGCTGCAGCACCCAGCACCCATCATGAGGCATGGGCCCTTTGGTGGCCGGGTCAGCCCTGCGGAGTCCCGCCGAAGCCCTCTGGCTCCCGGGCGGGGGGGCTGCGCCGTTCATCCCGGGCCGGTGACCAGCTCTCCGCCTCCCGCACGGCTGCAAAGGCCAGTGCCAGTCTTTGAAAGAACAAAGCCGCGGCCCCGCCCAGCCGCCTTTTCTCAGCTGGGAATCCTTCTTTCCTCAGGTTTTAGGTTTGACCCGGCAGCTGCCACTTTTTGAGACCTTGCCGAGGGGGGTGGGGGTGGGGCGAACTCGTTACCGAGTGCCTGTCACTCCCTCAGCCTAACAGTTCTAAGGCTTTTAGGGGTTCACAAGGATGAGCCCAGTGCCAAGGTCACACGGAAACAGTGGTAAAACTGGAGTAAAGAAATTCTCCCAGATCCCGACTTTAAAACGTTTGTTTGGTTTGGGATTTTGCAGACAGGATCTCCTACTGTAGCTCAGGTTGGACTCAAATAATTCACTAGGTAGCTGGGGCTGGCCTTGAACTCTTTGAATCTCCTGCATCGTATTTTAAGATTTAAAAACTGACTACATTTTTTTAAAGATTTAAAGCCCACTTTTGCTAATGTTAAACGGATCCTTTTCAGACGGACGACTGAGGACAGATACCGTGCAAACAGGCGTGCTATTTCACTCTGAGTGGGAGCAGGGAGGGAGCCGGTAAGAGAGCAAACAGGTGTCTCCCAGTTGGGCATTTGTATGAAGAACTTCTAACCTTGTCCATTGTGTCTGATGATGAAATGGTCTCTTGTAAAGGAGACGGCAACTGCTACTGAGATGTATGTAAGAAGCTAATCCCTGGGACAGCTTGCACCTACAGGAATCTATTGTTCAGATGTGTGAGGAATGACTTGAGTAGTGACACCATTGCACTGGCCCAATACTTAAAGATGGAAGAAAACCTAAAATATATAAAAAAAAATTGATTAATTTAATCAGGGCAAATCCATATAAAGGAATTCTATGCAATGTTCTTCAGAAAAATCAGGCAGTTTTCATAAACAGATCGACCAATGACTTATGTGAAAAAATGTAAAAATGTCTTTGATACACTGTCATGTCCATATGTAAAAGGAGGATGTGTTTGTAGTTTTCCCATTAAAACCCATACACAGCCGTGGGTGTGGCAATACAGGCCTATGAATCACAGTGTTGGCAGTCTGAGGCAGGAGGATGGCAAGTCCCAGATCATCCTGGGCTGCGCAATGTGACTCTGGCAAACAAAAACATGGTACGCACTTAATCAATTGCCCACGGGGAGGAAACCGATGCTGAGGGACCAGCTCCAGGAAGAGGCTCTTTTCATTCTGTAATCCTTAGTTCCTTTAGAATTCTGTACCATGTGAACGCATTAGCAATGCAAAATTCAACTTACAAAATAGATTTACTAAAATCTCCTGTTTCTCCTTTGGGAAATGCCGATTAAGAAAATCACTGGGTATACCATGGCTGCCTGACATCCATGCGGTGCCTGCCTGTACCTGAAAGGAAACAGTGGAGGAGGAATGGGGTGGGGGAGAGGGAGTGAGAAGAGGGGAGGGAGGGAAAACTTTGATCAGGATGTAAAAACAAGAAAATAAAGAGTATCATTGGAATTAGAACACAGATTAGAAAAATCACTTCGATTATGTAGTAAAAAATGTGAGCAACAAAAGACCAACAATGGAGAAATAGGATTTAAAAATTATAGTGTGTGCATATAATAGCCATCATAATATCATAAAAAGATTATTCGTGCAGGTACTTTAGTGATGTAGGAAAATGCTCACAAGGTTTAGAAAAGCTGGTTCAGAAATGATACAGTCTGGTTGGACCACTGCACCAACAATAGCATAAGAATTAGGCTGACAGGTGGATCAATGGTAAAAGTGCTTGCCCCAAAACCCGGTGACCCGAGTTGATCCCTGGAACCCACAAAAGGTGAAAGGAGAGAATCAACTACACTACTCAGTTGTGCACACGCACACACACACACCCGACAAGAGGGGGAGAAAAACATGTCCCAAATTTTGTAATCATTCCTGGCTGCTGGATAAAAAGATCAAGTGATTTTCCCCTCCCTGCATAGTTTTTTAATTTTTTTCCCCAATGGACAGCTTTGTCTGGGATAATTAAAAACCAAACCAAAAAAAAAAAAAGCTTAAAAGTAAATTCCCATGGTATTTAGGAAAATTAGATACACAGACATGTTATCCCAGCAATTCCACATCTAGAAATAACTTACACGCCCCTCCCGTGTCCCGCATAAGCAGCTGTGTGAGCATCCAAAGCATTATTATTCGTATTAACAAAAGACTATAAACAGCATGTGACTCTTAGTGATGATGTAAACAAACCACCAAGTGCGGGCAGCGGCGGCTACTGGAGAACAGGACTGTGAGAAAAATTACAGTGGGAAAGCTATGGAACAAAGCAATGCGACGGCTTCGTTCATGCTTAAAAAGGAAAAACGGAGACTCCAGGAGAACACAAAATTGTTACTGTCCGGAGAAGCGAGGCTTCAACAAAGGCCACTTTGCATCTATTACGAAAAGGGGTTGATTCTGAAAGGCACCTGTTGCCAAGCTTGCTGTCCTGAGTTCTAATCCTGGGAATCCACATGGTAGAAAGAGAGAACCAGTTCCTACAAGTAGTCCTTTGATTTATGCACACACGCTGTGACACATGCTGTCACACACACACACACACACACACACACACACATAATGTTTTTTCACTAAAAAGGTGCTCCGGTACTGGGCGTTGGTGGTGGCACACGCCTTTAGTCCCAGCACTCTGGAGGCAGAGGCAGGTGAATGTCTGTGAGTTGGAGGCCAGCCTGGTCTACAGAGCAAGTTTCAGGACAGTGTCCAAAGCTACACAGAGAAACCCTGTCTCAAAAAACAAAACAAAACAAAATATAAAAAAGTGCTCTGGTGTTTGTGTAATTTATAAATAACAGTAACATGGGGGTGGGTGTGAAAACACGGAGAAAGAGCAGGAAGACTGCACAAGAGTATTCATGATGTTTCCACCAGGATACGAAGAGTGAGGTTTGAAGTGATGGCTCATTTTCTCGTCGCCTTTGTGTTCCTTGGTACAGGCTTTCTTCTTACATAATGCCTGCCTGCCTGTGTCTGAGCTGCCTGCATGATTCAAAGTCGCCGCTGTCTGCTGCCCCGGAAGCCCCGGCTCGTCTGTGCTTTTCCGTCCTCCGGTGCCCCTCCATACTCCACCTCTGTCTCTTACATAAGGGCCCTGCTCACATGCACAGCGCAGGAGCTCAAAGCCCCAGATAACGCCAGCCAGCACCGCGTCTCCTTTCACAGAATAAGATGAAAGCTAGGCTGGCAGCTGTGCTGAGAAAGTGGACAAGGACCTGGATCCCAGGCCCCTCCCACCTTCTGTTTCCTGAGATAACCTGTTGGGGAGGTGGGAAGCTCTGGCCTGCAAGGTCCCAGCCTGAAGGATGCCAGCCAGGCAGCAAATTAATGATATCAGTGCAGCATCAAATGAGGGGACAATAAACCCTGTCACTTGCCATTTGCCTCTGGGCTCGGCTTCAGCGAGCTCCCTACCCAGACAAAGGCTATTCACAGACTCCCTGGACAGCCAGGTTTTCTAGATAGAAAGTGACAGAAAGCTGGGCCAAATTGGCCTCTGGTGGCTAACACATTGGGATTCACTTCTAAGGACATGGTCCCTTTGGGGAGGTGTCTCAGAAACCCTCTCAGGGCCCCAAAAGCTGAACAGAAAGCAACCGGTATACTGGAGTGGGCGTTGGCCTAGAGGCAGAAGATTGGGGTTTATCCTAACTCTGATTTTGTGACTTGGCAATTGTGGCAATCCTGGGAGCCTGAGAGTTGGGGACAGACAGTGACCTCTGCATCAAGGAAGAAAGGAGAGTATGCACCCCCTCCCCCACACTGGTTGTCTTCAGATCCTAGATGTAGAAGCTGCAGTTTCTTCTTCCCTAGCAGCTGCTGCCTGTCTGTCTCCATGGCAACCAGGCCAAAAGACTAATTTGCCAGGGTCCCAGCTCTGGAGCTTACCTTGGAGCTGGGTTTTCGACTTATCTTTCTAGAAGTCAGGCCATTGCCACTCCCTGGAACCTCTGTTACCATCCTCCCTGCTGCTGTGTGGGGACAGCATGCTCAGTGCCAGCCAGAAAGACACTCCCTTCATCCCTTCTCAGGAAAGACAAAGAACGTGGTACCCAAGGCCTTCTAATCACTGATGATTTGTGTTTCTAAGACCACCAGCCTCCCCCTCGATGCTCTGGGCTACTGAACAGGCATCTGTAAGCACAAATGTCTTAGGGAGCAGGTCACACGCCAGGAGGTCTCCCAATGGTCCCTTTCCATTCGCTCAGGCTCCTCATGCTCTTACTGCCCTAGGGTTGGATCCAGAAGTCCTGCTGTGGCCTGTCTGGTTTTAGGAAGGCAAGACTGAAACAAAAACAGGCCTGGGTTACCTGCCCCAGATGTCATCAAAGATCAAGCAAGTGTCAGAGACTTTCAGATCTCTAACTTGGAGGTGGTATAAAGTGTCAGCTTCTTTGGGGGGACATTTTCAATCCCACAGCTAGGTTTCCTGAGGAATGATTTTGGACTCCTGGCCTTCCTAGTGCTGGGACAATGAGCATGCACCATCGCGCCTTCTTTCTATATTTACAAGCCCCTGGACTCCTCAAGGGAGACGGGGCTCCTTCTAAAAGGCCTCCCATCAGCAGCCAGGTAGCCTGGGCTACACAGCAAGACCCTGTCTCAAAACACACAGGTTTCATATCTATGTGCCACAGTTATTGTTTGGCTCTCTTTCCCCTTCCTCTGGGTTCCTAAGAGCCTGTGGGCGTCCTCGGCCCCTGGGAAAAGAGCAGTGTCTGATACAGGGGCAGGATTCTCTCGGTGCTTTCCCAGTGAGGCAGGAATGAATGGATGGAAAGAGGCAGGGAGCCGTGAGGGCTCCAGCTCCCATTTTGAGAGACTATGCTCCGAATCGTGCCTTGAGGGAGCGCTTTCGGTGGTTCCAAAATGCTTCTGACTTTGCAAGTTTAATTTCCTTCTCACCACACCCAAGAGGCACACAAAGAGAGGAAACCTGTGCCCTGTTGTTGACAAGCCCCCAGTGTGCCAAGAGGGACAATGCTCAGTCAGAGAGGATCTGGGTTGCTAGAAAGTCCTGACCTTCTGACCTGGGTTCATTTGACCTCCTCCACCAGCTTAAACCATCCCCTCTAACCCTGTAAACCTCTGGCATGGAAAGCAGGAAACGGAAGACTCCTGTGGCTTTCCGGAGGGGTGTGTGTGTAGGGGGTGGGGGTTGTCATTTCTTCTTAGCAAAAACCCAGTCCAGGACTCCAGGGAAGGAACCATCTAGTACCGTGGATGCAAAGACTCAAAGCCAGCAGAGCTGTGGTTTCCACTTTCCTCCCACTGACCTTTTTTGGGGGGATGAGGGGGAGAAGTGAGCTAGGGTCTTGGCATGTAGTCCAAGCTGGCCTCGAACTCACCCTTCTGTCTTAATCTCCCAGGTGCCAGGATCACACACATGCCATCACATTGATTATGTTGTTTACTTTCTCTGAGCCTCGGTTTCCTGAGCAGTGACAGATGTCTATTTCATGGTGGGGATCCAAGGTCAGAAAGGATGGGTGTCCTGTATCATATGCATGCCAAGGGGCGGCAAGGTTCACACTGGGGTAGGAAAAGGTCCGGGGTTTACCCCCGATTGCCAGCTAGGGAGGGCAGAGTTCACATCAGCCTAAACCAGCAAGGAGGTTTAGCCTATGATCACAGAAAAAGCCCATTGGTTCCAGCTCACAGATTCAGCAACTTCTGACCAACAGCCCCTCCCTGCATATTCTTTGGCTATTTTCTACATAGTCTCCTCCATGAGGCTGGTGAGCCATGTGATCCAAAGCATGGACCCTGGCAGTCTTAATTGTGCCAGTAGGAAGTGAAGGGTTGGCATTGCAGGGCCTGAGGGACAATGACATTTCTTAAGTCTCCAGAAAAGCCACCTTCATCTCTTCCGTTAGTACTGAGTCTTACCAACCTTGTGGAGGATAAAACAAAATCCCTGGCTACCATGACACTGTGCACACCTCTGTAGAATTGGCCTGTCATCGCTCCGTTATTGTTTCCTTTTGTGTTCCCATTATCTATAGCCATGAGTTCAGTCTCTAGTCTCACCCAATTAGCTTCCCCAGCAAACAGGAAGATGCATTCCCAAGCCATGGACTCCTCAGTCCCCTCCAGGCAGCACCACTGCCAATGGGCAGTGTGGGCCGTGCCCCCTTTCCTGCCTTAGCCACGGCTTCCTGTCCTTTCACTTCAGCTCTCTAGTGGCTGGCGTGGGATTGGCACACGGTAGGCATTTACTAAGTAGTATGACTATTTTTAGTGCATCATGTGCTAGGCACTTTATTTTTAGACATGCTCTCATGTATCCCAGGCTAGCCTTGAACTCACTGTACAGCTGACAATGACCTTGAACTTATGGCCCTTCTGTCTCTACCTCCTAAGAGCTGGGGTTACAGGTGTGCACTGCTGTCTACATAGTGGTGGGGCTAAAACCCGGGACGTTGTGCATGCCAGGCCTCATTCGCTCTTTTGGACAACCCCACACAGCAGGAACGCCAGGGATCAAGCCCAGGCAGTGAGCGCACTAAGCAAGAGCTCCACCACTGAGAGTCCTGGAAACAGGAAACAGCAGTGTTTCCATTTTACAAAGGAGGAGACCACTCATAAAGACGAAGTAACACAGGCAGGGTGGCATGGCCACTAGATAGCAGGTTCAGGGCTTGCCCAAGGCTGGGTAGCTTCAGAGGCTGCCTGTTGTTCCCTGTAACTGGCCATCTGTCTCCAGGGCTGGAACACAGCTCAGACTGAGACAGAGGGAGTCTGAAGTTCCATCCTGAGTCTCTCAGGCTCTTATCCTTCCTGGCTTCCCAGATCCCCATGGTGCTCCCTGAGGTACTCCCTGAGGTGCTCCCTGAGGTGCTCCAACCTCAGAGTAGGGCTCTCGTTCCTTCTCTCTAGCATCTCTCCTTGGCACCAGTGTCGGCAGTGACGGGGTTTGGGGCCCTCTGCTCACAGGTGCTAACTGAAAAGGGAAAACTCATAATGATTAAAATAATGAGGCAGTTGAGAGACATCTCCAGCCCCAGCTGTCCTCAGGGGAGCCTGGGATCCTAATCCCTCAGTGTGTGTGTGTGTGTGTGTGTGTGTGTGTGTGTGTGTGTGTGTTGGGGGCTCATTTACTTATGAAGCGATAATGTCGATGCTGACCCTGCTGGGGGGAGAGAAGGGGTTTGTGGGAGGACATATGGCTAGGACAGGAGATTGGAGATGAAATAGCAAGAATTGCAGACTGTTGATAAAGCATGACATCATTCCTTTCAGGAACCAAGAGTTACCTCTCTGCCCCCGCCAGGGGACTGAACTCAGGTCTTGCACTAACCCGCTAGCCCAAGAGTCTCTCTGTATGTACATGTATGTGGAGGCCAGAAGCCATCCTCAGGTGTCCCTTGCGCACCTTATTTGTGAGACAGTCTCTCACTAGTCTGGAGCTTGCCAAGTAGGCTAAGCTGACTGGCCGGTGAGCCTTGGGGATCCATCTAGCAGTACTTCCTCAATACTAGGGTCATCAGCGTACACTGCCACACCTGGTATCAGAGCATCAACCTCAGGTACTCATGGTTGCTAGGAAACCACCTTAACCACTGAGCCATCTTCCCATCTCCAAGAATCTCTCCCCACCCCAGCCCCTGTTTTGGTTTTTTTTTTGGGGGGGTCAGAGTCTCACTATATAGCCTTGACTAGCTTTGAACTCTCTATGTAGACAAGGCTGGCCTTGAGCTCACAGAGATCCACCTGCCTCTGTCTGCTGCGTGCCAGGATTAAAGGCGTGCGTCACCACACCCAACCCAAAGGAGTCTCTTTCTAATATGCAAGTGTGAAGCCGCCTTTGGAGAACTGTGTCTTCACCAATTACTCATTTGCTTCTTTGAAAGAGGCAGCCTGATGTCTGGGCAGTGGGGATGTTGGAATTCACAGTGAAATACTGAAGGCCCCATCCCTCACCCAGGAAGGAAGCCAGAACGAAAGGAGAAATGCTAGGGACAGCCTTCGAGGGCTGGCTCCACGGGCAGAAGAATCTTCCCTCGGAAGAAAGACAGGTCGTGGGGAGATAAGGAGGGGTCCTTTATTGCCTGTTCCTGTAGGTCCAGGCATGGACTGCTAAAGCAGATGCTATCATCTAAGGATTCATGGGCTGAGCCAAGATAAAAACGGTATTTAGCAGAAGAGAGAAAAATGAATTCAGTTCCCAGTCCAGTTATGAGTTAGATACAGCCGTGGGCAGAATAGCAATGAGCTCTTTATTTTGAGCAAGTGGTAGAGAGATGAAAATAGACCAAGTGTTGAAGCAATCCACGTTTTGTTGTTTTTTTTTCAATCAGTGAATTTAAGATCACTCCTTCATTAGGTAGGAAGGAGACAGAAATATGGTCTTCGAAAATGGGGTCGACTGCATTGCTTGGAGGTAAAGGGGCTTGCTGCCAAGGTTGACAGCCTGAGTTCCATCCCTGCCTCCCACAGGATGGGAAGAGAGAACTGACTCCCCAAGTTGTCCTCTGACCTACAAGTGCATGCCATGGCACATGCACATCCACACATAGAAATAAACGGATGAGCCGGGCGGTGGTGGCGCATGCCTTTAATCCCAGCACTCGGGAGGCAGAGGCAGGCGGAACTCTGTGAGTTCAAGGCCAGCCTGGTCTACAGAGCAAGTTCCAGGACAGCCTTGAAAACAATACCGAGAAACCCTGTCTTGAAAAACCAATAAATAAATAGATAGATAGATAGATTATAGATGATAAATAGATAAATATACTTTAAAAATTTAAGACAAACCAGAAAACTAATCTCCTTTGGGTAGAGAAGAGCTTTCCCAATCATTGCTAAAAAAAAAATTTCTTTCTTTTCTTTCTCTCTCTGTCTCTGTCTCTCTCTCTTTTTCTTTTTTTTTTTTCCCAGACATGGTTTCTCTGTGTAGCCCTGGCTGCCCTGGAACTCACAGAGATCCTCCTGCCTCAGTGCTGGGATTAAATATGTGCGCCACCACTGCCAGGCAAGACTTAGTTTACATCTTGGGGTAGGCTTCTAGAAGGGAAGATGCACTTTTGGATCAAAGAAAGACCCCCAAAACAAGGGCACGTGAGAGGGGTTCCCATGTGAGTATCTGGTACCAGGTATATTACATACATCATTGCATCTACATGTCATATCCTTTGATCTGTAACATTAAGGTTCAAGGTGAGGATATTGGCTAGTTTTTATTGTCACTCTGACACAAACTGGAGTCACCTGGGAAGAAGGAACCTCAAGAGGGAGTCACTCTTTCAGCCAGGCCTGGTGCTGCACACCTGTAATCCCAGCATTGGAGAGGTGGAGGCAGGATAACGAGTTCAAATCCAGTCTCAACAACTCATCAGGTCTCAGGCTAGCCTTGGATATGTGAGATGCTGTCTCAAAAACAAAACTAGGACTGGGGATGTAGCTGAATCAGTAGGATGATTGCCTAGCGTACATAAGTTTGAGCTCTGGTACACATCTACTGTGTGGTGGCACATACTGGTAATCCCAGCCCCTCCCCAGGAGGTGGAGGCAGGAGGCCCAGAAATTCAAGGTCATCCTTGGCTACATAGAGAGTTGAAGATCACTTTGGGCTAGAGACCCTATCTTAAAACAACAAGACAAAAAACAAAAACAAAACAACAACAATAAAACCCTAAAACAAGGATTACCAAGATGGCTCAGCTGGCAAAGGAACTTGCTGCCAAGTCTGATGACCTGAGTTCAATCCCCAGGACCTACTTAGTGGAAGGAGAGAAATGACCCCTGAAGTTATCCCATAACTTCCACACTTGTGCTATGGTACATGCACCACTTCCTGCGCATAAATGTAATCTAGGCATTAACAAAACAAAACAAAATAAGCCATGTAGTACATGCCTATAATCTCAGCATTTGGGAGACAGAGGCAGGAGGATCATCACAAATTTGAGGCTAGCCTGGTCTATATAGTAAGTTCCAAGTCAGTCAAGGGTATAAAAGCAAGGCTGTGTTTTGAAATAAGACCAAACCAAAACAAAATAAATAGTACAGATGAAGGATTTGAACAAAGGCCGCCTAGCACCCAAACCCAGGCTTTCTAGTTGCCATAGAGACTTTGGTTCAATTGTTGCTTCATAGCCAGGCCTCCCTGACTGATTTACCAGGAAGCGCTTGGTCCCTGGCCCTCAGTGTGCCTGACCCTCCTCTCTCATCTCTGATGTATCATTAGATCTGGTGTAATTCTTCCTCATTCCATAGCCCACATTGGTCTCAAATTCACACAATTCTCTGGCATCAATCTTCCAAGTATTGGTATGGTTTTGAATAGGAATGTCCTTTGCCAGGCAATAGTGGTTAATGCTTTTAATCCCAGTGTACGGAAAAAGGACCAGCCAAAGAAACACACCCTGAGCAGAGCCAAAGAAACACACTTTTGCCCTGCAAGCAGAACCAAAGAAATGCACCCTGACCCTGAAACCAGTGCCAAAGAAACACACTTTGTTCCTGGAATCAGAGTCAGTGAAAGAAATACACCTTGGTCCTAAAACTAGAGCCAAAAGGCTAAAAAGGACCAGAGAAAGAAACACTCTTCGGCCCTGAAACCAGAGCCAAATCTGACCCTAGCCCTGTGCAGAAAACTAACCAATCCTTGAGCAGGAGTTCTAGCCAATATGAGCTCAGCACTAAAATCTGAGCAATCCCCACCCTGGGAGCCCTATATAAACCCTGTGTCTGTTCAGCTTGTGGCTATTCATGCTACCTGGGTGTCCTCTGCCACTCTGGCAAAGGGCAGCCACTCTCCTAGATTCTTCCCTCCCAATAAACCCCTTGAATGAGACTTGGGTGAAAATCTTCTTTTGCAGCAGAGCAGAGGCGACCCAGCAGGGCTGCGGGGGGGGGGGGGTGTTTAAGTGGGGGAGGGGGCAGGGGGCGGGTGGGGAGGGGGCGGGGCTTGGTGGGGAGGGGCGGGGCTTGGTGGGGAGGGGGCAGGGCTGGGTGGGGAGGGACCCTTCCCCTGGCAGAACAGAGCTGTTGCACTCCGCTTTCCACTTTCTGGTTAGCAGAGCTGAACTATAGCAACTTTGCCCCCCCGGGAAAACTTTCTCCTGCCAGAACAAAACTGCTACACTGGGCGAACATCCCCAGCTGGAAGACCCTGTCCTGCTGGAGCAGAGCCAGAGACGATACACTGGGGAAGCCTTTCCCTGAGGCTGGGCTGTAAGCTGCTGTGTTACTGGGGCCTGTGGTGGTCCTTGGCTCCCAAGCTCCAGGATACCTTTCCATCTGAGCTGTGTAATACTCAGTATTCTGTGACTCCCGAGTACCAGAATACCAGTCCCATCCAATCCTCCCAAAATGCCTATACCCAGCACTCAGGAGACAGGGGCAGGAGGATCTTTGAGACCAGCCTGGTCTACAAAACCAGTACCAGGATAGCCAGAACGGTTACACAGAGAAAACCTGTCTCAAAACAACAACAACAAAATGTCTCTCATATGTTTGAATATTTAGTCATCAGAGAGTGGCACTACTTAGGATGGGGAGGTGTGAAGCATGCCACTGGGGGCCGGCTTTGAGGCTTCGGAAGCCCAAGGCAGGCCGAGTGTCTCACTCTTGCTGCTGCCTGTGGATCCGGATGTGGGACTCTCAGCTACTTCTCCAGCACCGTGTCTGCCTGAGGGCCGCCATGTTCTCTGCCATGAGGACAATGAACTAAACCTCTGAAATGCCAGCCACAATGAAATGGTTTCCTTTATAAGAGTTGCAGTGCTTACGGTGTCTCTTCATAGCAACAGAACTCTGACCAAGACAGTTGGGATCACTGATATGTGTCCCTTTGATACGAATAATCTAGGAACCGTTAGAGACCCTACAGATTCTAGACTCTGCAAGATAAAAGGAAGAGGACCAGATGCAGGGCACCCTGGGAAGAAAGGGTGTCTAGAGACGGCGACATCCAGACCCCAGCAGATGAGGTGCGGCAGCAGGCCCCTCGCTCACAAGCTAGCGTCAGCACGCACAGAGCTAAGTGAATAAGAACGGAGAGCAGGTAACTGGAGCGTGGGCCTGGCGGCGAGGGCTCAGCGTCTGGGCAGAGGCACTGCACGGTGTCACGTGGCATGGGTTGCCTGCATGTTGTTGGATGCTTCCTCCTGCTCCTTCATCTAGACAGATAAAAGGATAAAGAAGGCTTTCCCACAGCACAAACACTGACTAGTCCAGGCAGGAGATTTACAAGTCATTTTCGTGAGCTATTTCTTCAGCTAGCTCACGCCTAGTCTTAGTGGGGGATTAGATGGGATCACCCTCGGATAAGCCTTGCTTATGGCAAAGCATGGCACGGTGGGGGTGGGGTGGGAGGGTGGCACGCACTACCCAGTATCACATAAAATTCTCTTAAAAACTCTGGTAAACAGTATAAACTCTCCGGGAAACACACATTTGACCAGGTACTGTTTGGCAAGCAGTTCAGAGAGTGGAAAGTCTCTGAACTGTCTGTATATGCACCATGTGTGTGCGAGTGTAGGCGGAGTTCAGAAGAGGGCATCCGGACTTCCAGAGCTGGAATCACAGGCAGTTGTGAGTAGCTGGGAACAGAACCCAGGTTCCCTGTAAGAGCAGCAAATGCTCTTAACCCCTGAACCATTGATCCAAACCCAACTTTCCTTTTTCCTTTCGTATCCCAGGCTTGCCAGGGACTCACCATGTACCCCCAGCTAAGCGCTAACTTTTGAGAGTCCTCCTACTTTAGCGTTTTACACGCTAAGATTGCACGTCTGAGTCGCCATGCCTAGGTTGTTTTACATTTTTCTGTACTAAGCCTCTGTTATAAGCCAGTGTCTTCCCCTAAGATCCATATTCGAGGCTAGAGATGTAGCTTTGTCGATGGAGGGCTTGCCTAGCATGCTTGGGCCTCTGCATTTCATCCCCAACACTGTATAAACTGGGCCTGGTCATGTGACTCCAGTACTCAGGAGGAGGGAGCAGGAGACCTTCAAAGTCATTCTTGGATATATATCAAGCTCAAGGCCAGCCAGGGCTGCATGAGACCCTGTCTCAAAACAAAACAAAACAAAACACCCACACATTGAAACTATAACCTGTGATATGAAGATGGGGGAGGGGCTTTGGGAGGCAAACTGTGGAAGAAGAGACCATGGGGGTGGACCCCATGACTGATTAATGTCCTTGTAGGAAGAGGAAGGGACAGGTGTATGTCAGTGGAAGAACACCTGAGGGAAAGGAAGGGAAAGGTCATCTGTCCTCCACCGTGAGAGAGACAGCAAATGGCAGCAAGATGGTGGCCATCCCAAGCGGGGAACCCACGAGGAACCAGTTCATCAGTGTCTTTTTTTGTTGCTTTGTGTTTTGAGACAGGGTTTCTCTGCAGAGCCCCCGGCTGTCCTGCTGACAAACTCGGAGATCCGCCTGCCCCTGCCTCCTGAGTGCTGGAATTAAAGGTGTGCGCCACCACACTGGGCTTAAAGTAGCTTCACATTTGGCCTCTGGCAGTGGACCTCAGTGGCTGTTTCTGCCTCAGCCTGTTTTATTACGTTACTGCAGCCTGAGCTGAAGACGCCTGAGCTGACGATGCAGCATCTGTTTCTTACAAATGAAGAGGTGGGGTGGGAGGTGTGAAACACCAGAGGGGAGCAAATGCGGCCAAGAGAAATGAAAACCAAAACAAGTCACAATAGGGACTTTAGGCGGCCAAGAGAAATGAAAACCAAAACAAGTCACAATAGGGACTTTAGGCGGAGACCCAGAATGGAGAAGGGAGGCTCCCTGGGGTTTTTCTACAGGGACCTGGGGCAGGGGGTGGGGGTGTCTGACCTTTCTCTGGCCTACAGAGGGGCCTACAGAGGGGCCAAGCTCTGCAGCTCCAGGCTGTGACCTGAGTAGAGCAGCAAGGTGAACCAACTCCTGGCCCCTGGCCTCAGCTGTTTTTCACACAGCAGTCTGGAGCAGGGGTGGAAGCAGCCAGCCGGCTCTACCTTCACGTTCCAAGTCGGCTGCCCAGGGAGGAAAGGAATGTGGTATGTGGGAGACGAGGGATGGGCGGAGCGTTTGCTCAGGCAGCTGGTGAGGGTGGAGTCAGTCTGGATTCTGCCCAGCGCTAAACGGTGCTCTATCAGATAAGAACCGTGGCCTGGGAGTTACCCCACAGTCCCAGTCCAACTGGGTCTCACAGAAGGGCAGCTCGGGCAAGCCAAGGGATGCTGGGGGCATTTTGATTCCCAAGGCGTTTTGCTATGAAAGCACTGAACGGGATAGAAGATCGGTTGTTTCCACAAGACCTACCCAGCTCTTGCTTGCTTCCTCATGCTCACCCCAGACCCCCAGCACCACTACCATTCTGCCACCTGCCTGTCACTGACCTTCGTTCTGCTCCTGACTGTCACCAAGTCTCTGCCCCCACCCCCCACCTTCCCCCACTGTAGATCACTCTTGGCTTCCAGAGCTGAGAGCCGGTGCAGGCTGAGGTTAGGAGTGGAAGTAGGGGTGTCTGCTTTACAGGCATCATGATAGAAGTTAGGAACACAACAATGGGGGCCGCTGGAGAGAGGACTTGCTGCTCTTGCAGAGGACCCGGGTTCAGTTCCTAGCACCCATGTTGTACAGCTCACAACCACCTGTACCTCTAAATGCAGGAAAATCCGACATCCCTTTCCTGGCCTCTGAGGGCTCCTGCATTCACATGCACGCACACAGACTCATAAGGAAAAAACGTGTAACTCTCTGGTCTTAAGAATAAATGTCCTAGTTTGAATGAGAGGTGTGCCGGTGCGTCCGTGACTGAATGACTGCTACAGTGTGAGAGAGCATGGAAGGCATTAAAGGCACTGGAAGGTTCTCTATGAGAAGTCAGAGAGTTAGGAAAGCTCCCAGTGCAAGAGGCCAGAGGTCCCAGAAGGGAGACCCCAGGAACGGAACACCTGACAATCCTTGTGAAGACAAGGGTGGTCTTTCTGGAATCCTTTCCTTTGGCAAGCTCCGTGACCTTTCTGCCTTCCTTTGTGGTCTGGCATACAAACACAGCACAATGTAGACTCCCAGGCAAGGGAAGACACAGGCCTAGCCAGTCTCTGGCCCCACCTCCTGTACACAGGGACAAATCTAACAGGGAGACCCGAAGTCCAAGCAGCACCAGCTTACACCTCGGGGGAGGGGAAGGGGGGAGGGAGGGGGGGAAGGAGTCCATTAATTGCTCCCAGTATTGTGGTCTAGAAGGATGCTGGGAGCTTGGAGCTGCTGGCAACCATCTAGCCTCTACATGGAGCATCAATAACCTGACTTCCCATTTCAATAAACCCCCTTGTTGCTTAGACTAGATCAAATCCCAACAGGCACCCCGGGGCTTACTGACCGACCATGCCCACCGATCCACAGCTCACAGTCACACCCTCCTCCCTGGGAAGGGAGCCCCTGTGCTTTAAGAACCCGTACAGCCGCCCTTCCACACGAACCAAGCACACCTTATTTATTGTTATGGTTCAAAGTAAAGTGTTTCCCTGGCAGTCTTATGTGTTTAAGCCCTTGCTTCCTAGCCAAAGATTCCTACCCACTTGGTTCCAGCCTCCGGTGTTTGGAGGAGTGTGGAAACTTCTGAATGTAGGGCCTAACTGGCAGAAGTGGATCCCTGGGGGCAGGGCCTTTGACGGTGACACCTGCTACCAGTTCAGGCCCAAGCTCTCTCTGCTTCCAGATCCACCCCAGGGGTGAACAAGTCATCCTGGGAACCCCTGTCTCTCCAGGCACTGTGGTGATATTTTGTTTATGATCTAACAAATAAAGCTTGCCTGAAGATCAGAGTGCAAAGCTAGTCACACTAGTTAGCCATAGAGGCCAGGCACTGGTGGCAGACACCTTTAATCCCAGCACTAGACAGGAATACAAGGCGGGTGGAGACAGGAGTGCAGGGTATTCAGTCTAGAGTCATGCTGAGGACAGGATGGCCCCAGCCTTGGGAGAGGTAAGAACTCTCTAGTGATTGGCTGCCTTGCTTTTCTGATCTTCAGCTTGAACCCCATTGTCTGTCTCTGGGTTTTCATTATTTGTGCTACAAGGCACCATGCCCTCCCTGCCATGATAGACTCCCTGTAGCCAAGGATCGCCTTGGCCTGTGATCTCAGCTCGGTATTAGGTCTTAAGAAAGTTTTCTAAGAATGTACAGCTAGCAAGTGGGCGCCTAGGGCTGGTCGCTTCTCTGACCCCAGTGCTCTGGGAAACAGGCCCGGTTTATTGAGCACCGAGTTCCTGAGCACCGCATTCCTGCTCTCCATCAGGTGTCTCATTTGTGCTGGGTGTGAATCTTTCCACAAAGCGACCCTCACTTAAGTCACCGCGCCTGCCCAGCACCTCCCTGCTGCAGTCAGGGTATCTAGACTCTAGCCCACGCCTGCACTGACGAACCTTCATGGCTAAGCCTCTGATTCTTCTTCTTCTCCCTCCCTTTCCACTTTTTCATGTGTGCGTGGGTGGTGTGTATGTAAGTGTGCATATGCATGGTTTTGCACGTGTCGGGGTGCACATATGTGCAAACACAGTGGAAACGTGAGATTGATGTCAGGGCTTATTTTTGATAGCTCTTTGCTGAGGCAGGAGCAATCAAACCCAGAGCTCACCGATACAGCCTTGCCAGCCAGCTAGCTCCAGGGATCCCATATCTCTCTGCCTTTCAAGGCTGGAACTGCAGGCGGCTGCCACACCTTCCCCCCCATTTATGTGCCTCTCTGAACTCCAGTCCTCACGCTTCTGCAGCAAGTGACCTAACCTCTGAGACACCTCCCCAGGCTGGATTCCTTATTATTATTCCTTATTAATTATTTTATTTTTATCTATTTATTTTCGGTTTTCCGAGACAAGGTTTTTTTGTATAGCTTTGGAGCCTGTCCTGGAACTTGCTGTGTAGACCAGGCTGGCCTCGAACTCACAGAGATTCACCTGCCTCTGCCTCCCGAGTGCTGGGACTGAAGGTGTGCATCACCACCACTGATTGGCTTCCTTCTTCTTCTTCTTCTTCTTCTTCTTCTTCTTCTTCTTCTTCTTCTTCTTCTTCTTCTTCTTCTTCTTCTTCTTCTTCTTCTTCTTCTTCTTCTTCTTCTTCTTCTTCTTCTTCTTCTTCTTCTTCTTCTTCTTCTTCTTCTTCTTCTTCCTCTTCTTCTTCTTCTTCTTCTCCTCCTCCTCCTCCTCCTCCTCCTCCTCCTCCTCCTCCTCCTCCTCCTCCTCCTTCTTCTTATTTTAACAACAGGGTCAGGATTAGAGAGAGAACACTCTATTCCCTTTAAGTTCTACTGATTTCAGCGAAGTCAGACAGCATTCGAGGAAGGAGAGAAGACACAGGTCCCCATGTGACTACCCAGCACAGCCCACAGAGAGCCAGAGGCGCCGGGAGAAGAGGCTGGGTCTCTGAGCATTAGTCATTGTCTGCTCACTTCCCAGGAGACCGGGGGATGAGGGATGAGGATGACGAAAGGGTGAGAGGCGATGTCAGAGGACAAAGTGGGAAATGAGAACTGTTCGGCCAGGGGAAAAGATGGCAGCAGGAGCAGGTCTCCAGTGAGTAGGGGGCCAGGTGAGGACGGGAACCCAGGCCCAGGGTGTCGGGTGACTGGCATCTGGCTCTAGTCCTGGCTGTCAAAGCAAAGGAACATAAAGCAGTGTGGCCTTTGATAAATTATTTCAATTCTCCAATCTTCAGTTTCCACATCTAAAAAAATTAAGAGGTACGTATGTGTGTGTGTGTTTCTGGGGGATCCAACCTGTGTATACAAAGAAACGTATATGACGCCAGCAGTGGTAGCAGACGCTTGTAGTCATAGCACGTGGGAGGCGAAAGCAAGAGGATCAGGAGTAGCCAGCCCCCTCCGCAGCACGGTAAGTCTGAGGCTAGCCTGGGCTAAGTCAGATCCTGTCTCCACAAAAACAAGAAAAAAATGGGGAGGGGCAGTCTGGGCCGGTGAAATGGCTTAATCAGTGCTTGCCTTTCCAGTATGGGGACTTGAGTTTGATCCCCAAAACCAGGTCCTAAGTAGATAAGGCCATGCGTGGTGGCAGGCTTGTAACCCCAGTGTTGAAGTAGAGACGGCAGACCCTGGGACTCACAACCATGCAGTTTTGTCTACTTGACCAATTCTAGGCCAGTGAGAGGCTCCAGCTAAAACCAAAGCCTGACTTGACACTGTCCTCTGGTTTCTACACACACACACACACACACACACACACACACACACACACACACCCTAAATAAAATTCAATAACCAGGCATGGTGGTGGTCCTCCTTAGCCCCAGCACTCTGCTCAAAGGCTGTGGCACCCACTGTGTGAGTGTGTGAGCCCAGGCCAGTCAGGGCCACCTATAAGCACCCACTGTGTGAGTGTGTGAGCCCAGGCCAGTCAGGGCCACCTATAAGCACCCACTGTGTGAGTGTGTGAGCCCAGGCCAGTCAGGGCCACCTATAAGCACCCACTGTGTGAGTGTGTGAGCCCAGGCCAGTCAGGGCCACCTATAAGTCCCTGCATGTTAGTTTCTTTTCTGTTGCTGTCACAAAACACCACGACTGACTTTGGCCTAAGGTCCAGAGGGTAAGAGTCCATCATGGCAAGCAGAGGCGTGACAGCAAGTGGCAGGCGTGGCAACAGGAGCAAGAGGCTGACAGCAAGTGGCAGGCGTGGCAACAGGAGCAAGAGGCTGACAGCAAGTGGCAGGCGTGGCAACAGGAGCAAGAGGCTGACAGCAAGTGGCAGGCGTGGCAACAGGAGCAAGAGGCTGACAGCAAGTGGCAGGCGTGGCAACAGGAGCAAGAGGCTGACAGCAAGTGGCAGGTGTGGCAACAGGAGCAAGAGGCTGACAGCAAGTGGCAGGCGTGGCAACAGGAGCAAGAGGCTGACAGCAAGTGGCAGGCGTGGCAACAGGAGCAAGAGGCTGACAGCAAGTGGCAGGCGTGGCAACAGGAGCAAGAGGCTGACAGCAAGTGGCAGGTGTGGCAACAGGAGCAAGAGGCTGACAGCAAGTGGCAGGCGTGGCAACAGGAGCAAGAGGCTGACAGCAAGTGGCAGGTGTGGCAACAGGAGCAAGAGGCTGACAGCAAGTGGCAGGTGTGGCAACAGGAGCAAGAGGCTGACAGCAAGTGGCAGGTGTGGCAACAGGAGCAAGAGGCTGACAGCAAGTGGCAGGCGTGGCAACAGGAGCAAGAGGCTGAGAGGTTGCATCTTACCATCCTAGCTCGGGAAGTAGGGATTTCAGAACCCTGCCTCACTAGCCAGTCAGACGAGCCTGCTGGCCAAACCTCGGGCTGGTGAGGAGCTCTGTTTTGAAAGGAAAATGGGGTGGGGGAGAAAGGGAGAGAGGGAGGAGAAGAAGGACAGAGGAAGATTGGCTGGGGCCTGTGGAAACACACCTGATGCGCTCTCTCATGCCCCCCACCGCCCCCCCATCCGGATCCAGGTTCGGATTGACTGGCTGTGAGTACCGGCTGGGTTTCTCTCAACCAATGGCGGATAGAAGGATGGATGACAGATGGACGATAAAGCCTGTTTTTCAAAGTGCATGTTTTGCTGCTTGAACCTAGTGGTGTTTTCAACAGAAACAGTTCTTTATATGAGTAGACTAGGTAGTGCTTTTAGCTGGAGAAGAGAGCTGGTTGAAGGCCGAGAATGCTTTTCTTTATCTATCTATTCATGTGTGTGGTGAATGTGTGCTTGCATGTATCTGCATGTGAATGTGTGTATGTATGGATAAGCCAGAGATTGACACAGAGTCTTTTCTCTATGATTTCCACCCTAGCTTTTGAGACAGTGTCTCTCGTTGCACTCTGAAACTCACATGCTGGCTAGCCTGGCTGGCCAATGAGCCTGGTGCACTACTACAGACATGAACCACCACAGACGTGCACCACCACAGATGTGAACCACAGACATGCACCAGTTCTTCTGGCTTTTACGTGGCTTCTCGGGATCCAAACTCAGAACCTCATGATTCCACAGTGGCTACTTCACTGACCCATCCTTGTTGTTTTTGTGAGATGGTGGTGATTAGGAACTGACTTTGGAGCCCACATTCTAGGTTCAAAACCTGGTCCCATCTCCCAGGTGCTGGTGGCTTGGTTGGCCCAGTAAATCTCCAAGCCTCGATCCAAACAACGGAGTCTCACCTTCTCCATCTGAGCAATGTGAATAACACGGGAGTGAGGTTAGGATTAAGTGACGCAGTGTGCAGAAAGCACTTAGCACAGTACCTGGAGCAGAAGTGAAGTGCTTACTAAGTAGTAGTTCATCCCAGCAAACATAAGCTATGGCACACCTTACCATGAACAGCAATGTCTGTCTGCCTAGTGCTTTGTAGACAACAAAGGCCATTCTATTTTACATTTAGCTATTCAATCACAGCAAAAACACCCTGAAGTGGGCAAAACCGAATGAGTGACCCCACTTTACTGAAAAAGAAATAAAAGTTCGGGTGGGCCCATTGGCTCGATTTCAAAGAGCAAAAGAAAAATGTCTGTGTCTGGATTCAGGCTTGGATGTGATTCTGTGAAGATGGGTAATTACACATGCACACTGGGCAAGCTGAGTGCCTCGGGGCCATCTGGCTTCGCAGCTCGAGGGGGCTGTGCTTCTACGCAGCTTTTTTTAGATGAGCGCAAGATGGGAGCGAGAAGCTGGCAAACCACTTTCCCTCGGTTTCAACACTGGTGTGATCCGTGCTCAGCTCTGCCCTCCTTCTCATCCCCAAATGCTCTGCGGCTTCCTGAAACTGCCCTCCTGCTGGATGGTTGCTGGCTCTGCCTTGCCTGGCCCTGCAGCTGGGATTTGGAAGAACCAAAGACAAGGAAGCAGGGGCAGCTGCTGGAGACATCAGAGAGCTGGCCAGCACCAGCTGGTCACAAGCCTCGGTAGGGAACAAGAAACTGATGGGGGCAGAGGGCAGGATTCCCGCTTCCCATGTCAGTCAACAAGATGCTCTTTCCCATCCAACAGATGGGCCCTGGAATCGTGTAATAAAGTATAGCATTCAATACGGCACAGACCACAGCTCTCCCGGGAGCGGGAGGCTGAGAGATCAAATGTTAACTGAATGCAATCAAGACACTTCATTTAAGAGGGAGGCTGGCTGGAAGTGGTAGCCCAGACGGGAGCATTAGCGGTGAGGCACACGGAGAGTGGGCTGGGAGATCCACAAGGGCAGCAAAACACCCCGGGGAGGGTGAGAGAATGGACAGATGCGGCCGGGGCAGGGACAAGGACAGGGAGGAAAGAAGGTTTGATTTTATGGGAAAGGGAGCAGCCAGTAACGTGTCAGCAATGACAGGCAGGACTGAAGGGGCCTCAGACACCAGTCAGCTCAACCACTGTTGTCCTACAGCCCGGCTCACAGAGACTAAAGCTCAGGTGAACAGAGAAGCGCACACCCACGTCACACAGTGAGAGAGGGCACTAGGGACTGGGCGAGAACCCAGGGACCTGGGGAGGGGCTCGTGAGAGCGCACGCCTCCACATAAATCTGGGAGAGACATTTTCTCCAGTAGTGTAGCCACTGGCAGGCTGTCCATTCTCTTCAAAATGACTCATCTTCACCAGTGCTTCTAAAGGATCCTCAGTGAAGTCCCTGGGACAGGACACACACACACAAGCACACATGCACACGCACGCGCTCGCGCACACACACGTACACACGCACACCCATACACACACACACAAATACAAAATCACAGAGAAACCCTGCTTCAAACAAACAACAAATCAACAACAAAAGAAAATATCATAACGGAACTTATTGCCATGCATAGTTAGCATATGCTGACAGAAACCTAACCAGGGATCCATAGAACTAGTTTGCTCTTCCCACTAGACACGCCACCTTAACAGGCTGGGATTTTGACAGAGACCATGTTTCAGACAGATCTGGCAGCAGAGGCCTGAAGAACTAGTCTGGGCCCTGTAAACAAGCAAGGGTGAGCTGAGGGAGCATGGACTCAGACCACATGGAAAGGACTAGTTGGCATGAGGCCCACCACAGCAAAGAAACCAGGGGCTTTGTAGAGACTATGGTGTAGCAGCAGAGCATGTGTAGGTGACTCAATAGTCATTTTCAAGCTGCGCCGCTCTCCCAAGGACACAGAACACTTGACCTCCTCACCCCAGCCTCTATGTCTGTACAGAAATTAACCAGCCTCTTTCCCGGCTCCCTGTAGGATGCCAGGTCCTCCCCTAGGCCAGCCCCTGAAATTCTGTTCTTCCATGTGACATTCAAAGGTCTATTTATTGACTTTAATGTATATGTGTTTGCATGAGTTTTGGGGTACCTTGTACATGCAGGAATCCTCAGTGGCCAGAAGAGGGCTTCAGATCTCCTGGAACAGGGACTACAGGCAGTTGTGAGTGGTCATATTAATGCTGGAACTGAACCCTGGTCCTCTGTAAAAGCAGCAGATTCTCCCAACCACAGACCCATCTTTCCTGCCCACCATCTGATGTTTTAGGACCTTTGCCTGTGCTTAGAGGATTAGGTGTGAAATGAAAACCCCAGTCAGAATCCATCAGTGTGGGCTACTGGGTGGTCAGGGTCTGCAGGGTCACAACCGTGCCCTGAACTTTGATTTCTGATGTGAGAATCGTGGAGATCAGAGGGAAGACAATGGGAGTCTCTTCACTTAGCTTCACTCTGGCAGAGAACGCAGTAACAGTGGCTGAGATAGAAAAGGGTTTGTGTGAGGGGACACCAGAA